>NW_015171040.1:57255-58039 GCF_001447785.1 Gekko japonicus | reverse complement strand
TCCCTACAGACACCCTCATCCCTGATCTAACTACTTCTGTAGTGGGTGGCTGCAGGACAGATTTGCTCTCCCCCTCCAGGTCGTTGGAGTGAAACTTCAGCCCTTCCCTCAGGACTGGTCACCAATACTGCTAACCCTCCTGGCTCTCTACCACGATCTATAGTGGCCGGCATGGCCCACGGAGTGTGAGGCAGCAGGAGTCCCACCTATGCGCAGCCCCTCGAAGCTGTAGTTCAAGGCCAAGACGAAGGCTGAGACTAACTCCTCCCTGGATGGGCAGAAGCCTTTATCTGGGTGGCTCCACCCCGAGGGAGGGTCCCTTCTCTCCCGCACTTTCCCCCCCAAAGCTGCTGGGAAATGTAGGAAGGAAGGTACGGGAGCCCCATTGTCCCCTATGGAGCACCTCCCCCCTTCAGAAGGACTACCAGATTGGCAGCCATTTTGGGGTAAACAGCTGCCTCTGCCTGGCAGCCATTTCATTACAAGGCCCATGGACCGAAAGGAGTTAACCTTTCACCCAAGGTTAGAGAAGCCATTCACTCGCCACTACCTGGTCGCCCTCCTTCAGATATAACAACGGCAGTCCTCAGAGATAAACATGAATGCTTAAGAACATAAGAGATGCCAATGTTGGATCAGGCCAAAGGCCCATCCAGTCCAACACTCTGTATCACACAGTGGCCAGAAATACCAGTGCCATCAGGAGGTCCACCAGTGGGGCCAGGACATTAGAAGCCCTCCCACTGTTGACCCCCCCAAGCACCAAGATGACAGAGCATCACTT
>NW_015171040.1:25813-53677 GCF_001447785.1 Gekko japonicus | reverse complement strand
CCTGGACCTAGGTTTCCTGCCCAGCAGTCTAAATTTTTCCCCCAGGACCTCACGACTGCATTTCCCCACATCGTTGGTGCCGACATGCACCACGACCACTGGCTCCTCCCCAGCACTATCTACCAGATTATCTAAAACACGCTTAATGTCCGCTACCTTCGCACCAGGCAGGCAAGTCACCATACGGTCAGTACGCGGGTTCGCCACCCAGCTGTCTACCTGCCTAAGGATCGAATCACCCACTACCAAGAGCCCCCCTCCCATCCTGCCCAGGGATGGTTCCTTGGTGCAAAAGGATACCCGCTCACCAGTTGGGGAAGAGGTCCCTTCTGAGGGCACATTCCCCTTATCCTCAGCACGGTGCCCTGTTTCCCCTAGACCCTCATGCTCCCTGACAGCAGCGGGGCTGCCAGATCCAGAGTGGGACGTATCTAACAAGTCCCCAAGAGTCTTTTCTGTGCGCCTAACCGACTGTCTCTGCTTTTCCAGGTCAGCCACCTTGGCCTCAAGGGAGCACACACGTTCCCTGAGAACCAGGAGCTCCTTGCACCGAGCAAACACCCAAGACTTCTGTCCAGTGGGCAGATAGTCATACATGTGACACTCCGTGCAAAACACTGGATAGCCCCCAACCCCCTGGTGGCATTCTGGCTTCATAATTCTTTTAAAATAAGTAAATATAATCCCCCCCTTTAAAACCCTTTGTATTTATGTGGTTTTTCTTGTCGAAGTCAAATTACTTTACGGGGAAGACAAAGAGCCTAGGGCCTTGGCTTTCTGGCTCTTCTTGGGCTTCTCACAGAGCCCCTAGTCTAGGAGTCCCTAGGCAAAGAGCCACAGGCAAAGAGCCCTTTAGCTCGCCATTCGGCTCATGCCAGAGGCTCGTGCCTCTGCCAAGGTGCTTTCTTAAATACTGAATTACGGTCAATCACAGTCAAACAATGCCCCTTCCTCTCCCTCTCTCAAGCAGCCAGGACTCTGCAACAACTCTAAGCTCTTTCACACACTCCCAGACCAGTTCTCCCACACAACATCCTCAGCTGAATCCCCTCAGCTGAAAGCAAGTAAAAAAAACACTCACCCCTCTAGCTCCTCTGTCTCCTGCTCCTGCTCAGAGCTCAGCTGGGTCTCCTAGTTGTTTAAATGCTTGTTGTTTAAAGGGGGTCTATATGTTCACCCGACTCTTCTCGGTCTTCAGAACGACAGATTCTGGTTGCCTTAAACGGAGTGGAAGGTGATCTCGCTTTCCTTTTGTTCTTCTCCGTAGTTCACCTGGTGATTTATTTAGAGCAGCCAGCAACTGCTCTCCAGATGCCTGGTCAAAAGCTGTGTAAATCCCCTGCTTATATTCCACACAGAGTTTGCCTGTATTCAGTCAATGATAAAGGTAATGGTAAAGGTTCCCTTGCTCAAAAGACAGTCAAATCTGACTCTAGGGTTGCGGTGCTCATCTCCGTTTCAAGCTGAAGAGCCAGCGCTGTCCGAAGACGTTTCCGTGGTCATGTGGCCGGCATGACTAAACACCAGGGCGCACGGAATGCTGTTACCTTCCCACCGAAGTGGTACCTATTTATCTACTTGCAATTTCTTGCTTTCGAACTGCTAGGTTGGCAGGATCAGTCAATGATACTTGATGTCTAACTCCCGCAGTTTAGTCGTAATTGGTTTCAACTCCCTTCTTATCTTAAGGAATTCTGGTGGAAGATCAGAGAACACCCGTATCTTTACATCTTGATATTCCAAACTGTGTTTTTTTTTCTCTTGCCTGTGTTAATATCCGTTGTCTGGTTCTGAAGTCCTTGAAAACTACAACAATGTCTTGATAATAAACTGAAGCATTTGCTGTTTCCTCTGGTTGTCTGCCCACCCGATAAGCCTTTTGAATTAAAGGAGCCACTCCTTCCTCCAGATTTAAAATGCCAACCAGCCAATTAGCAATAATTTTTTCAACATTTGGTTTAAATCCTCTGAATTTCAGATGCAGCTCATGGGAACAATAATCCAAAGAAAGAATGCATTCTCTAGCCCATAGATCAGGGGAGTTTTAGGCAGTTTGTTTCTCCAACGCAGATACCTTCTTTAAAGCATAATCAGTTGTTTGCTTAGTTTGCTTAGACTGTTCTTCTAATTCATCCATATACTGGAATGCTGGTTTTAGCATTTCCACAATGTCCATTCTTGACTCTCGCCATTGTTTAGCCAAAGCTGCTAAAAGAAAGTTTGTTGTAAGAGTAGTCCCTTCCTTATCCGTATTCCCTGAGTCCATTGTGGAGGAGGTTCCAGCTTCGGCTTCAGCTTGAGCAAAAAACTCTGTCAAAGAAGGTATATTATCCATTTTTTGCTTTGCCTTCTGCTTCCCCTTCTTATCTTGCCTCGGAGGCATGTTTTCAGAATCTCAAATAACTTCAAAAGGGTTGAAAATAAATTGAGAGCGAACAGATGACGAGCTGTGGGTAATGGCTACCAACCACCACTGGTCATACCCCCCCAACTTTATCACATAATCTTTCATCTGTTATGCATTAATGAAATTAGCATTAAAAAGTATTCAATTGCAGTAATACCTTCTTATGATATGTGGTAAAGGGCCATCAAGTCACAGCTGACATGGTGACCCAGTGGGGTTTTCAAGGCAAGGAATCAACATTGCCTGCCTCTTTGCATGGTCTAATTTATAAAAATCACAAGACAGTAAATTGCAGTAACAGTTTGAGAGAACAATGAGACAACACATTTTGAAGAAATAACTAGATAAATACGCCCTGTACTTTAAACACACAATGTGATAACCTTAAATATAGATTGGATTAGAGGAATCCATATATATGCTCCAAAGAGAAGGATTCGACTCAGTCTTCTACGGACTTCTTATTCCTAAGGCTTAATACTTCTGTCAGTTTTCTTTGTTCCACTCCCTCCCATGCACCTCCAGCCCACTTTTCAGTGATTGGACTGACATCATAATCAAACCAAACCCTCTCCTCCACTCCTGCCCTCGAGATGAGTAGTTTCATTTCTTATTTTAAAAAAAGCACTAAAACATCAATATTTTATTTATTTTATTTATAGTCCACCTTTCTCATGGGGAATCAAGGAGGATGACACAGACTGAGTTGGTAAAATCAACAAAATGGGACACTCAATAAACAAAGTAGTTAGGATTGTAGAAGACTCTGGCACCAACCAGAAAAACTGGAGCACAGCATAAGTATTTAAATTGACACAATGAGAGGTGTAAAAAAACCCCACACAATAGGATCCTGCTTTCAGTAAGCATTACGTAGCAGTATAGACCACTTTCCTTAATCACTTATCTAAGTAACTTGGTGAACCATTTTTTACAATGCCAACCCTATTACCAGTGCAGAAATGCTCCCCTGAATAATTCAGTTTTGCACAGTTTGCGGAAAGACAGGGGAGTGGGAGCTTTCCTTACCTCCTCGGGCAGGCCATTCCATGAGGTGGGAGACAAAAGAGAAAATGCACCTGTACAGGCCGTTGTTGATTTTGCCCATTTGTAGATTGACACCTGCAGGAGGAGGCCCTACTAACATGAGCGAGGCTGATGAGGTGGAGCATAGGGGGAAAGGCGGTGCTGCAGATAGGAGGGATCGAGGCCATGAAGGCTTTGTATGTGACAACCAGTACCTTAATCTGAGCCCAGCAGCAAATGAGCGGCCAATGGAATGTTTGCAGCATGGGAGTGATGCACAAATCTGTCTGCGTGCTCCTGTTGCCGAATTGGAAACACACAGCTGGAGCCCAACGAGTAAGATGAATATCTGTTTAACGCATTGAAACAGGGAATACAGGGCTGAGTACCTTAGCATTTCAACAATCCCATAACCAGGAAGGGCAGAAGGTCTTATCCCCAAATGACATCACATATAGTTTATACATTAAAGAATCTCTAATTGGTACCAAGCAGTTAACATCATACTGTCAGACTCAATGTTCCCTCTAAGCTGAGTCGGTGTGAAGTAGCTCACAGCTTTTTAGCTTCTAGCTCACTGTCAGCTAGCTGCCATGCTTTCCTTGTTTACCTTCATCCCCGACCCTTGTGCACGCGTGCATGCTTGCTTTGCTGCCGTGGGTAACTTAAGGGAGGCTCGCTTTCATCCGTGAGAACTGGCTCAGCCAGACAGCGCTATCAGCGCAACCTTGACGAGAAGGGAGGGCTTGAGTTCCACTATCGGTGTGAATATTTCTGCTCTCAGGTGGTGGGGAGAGTCTCCCGTTCATGATGTAATGTCCCACCAGGAGAATTCCCACACGAGTGCTTGAAGTTCATTTGCTTAGCTAGTTGAAGCATCAGAGTATATGTAGCGAGTCCCTTGCACTAATCGTTATTCCTAACAATGTACCTGTAGCACTTGACAACAGACCAGTATTCCAATAAAGCATAACTTTTCCTGAAGAGTGTGTTTGGACCTGCTTGCTGTTGATCCTGACGCTCACACATTTTTGTCTTCGCTCAGGAAGGATGGCTCCAGAGCAAACTAATTCATGCAGTAGCCAAATCACTTGCTCACAACTTTTAATGCCAGCAGCTCACAAAATAGAACTTTTGCTCATAAGACTCCACAGCTTAGAGGGAGCATTGGTCAGACTCCCAGTAGAACCACTCTTAACATAGTCGTTCGTTTGAAAGTTTATTGAGAAGATTTGGTTAACTGTAGAGGCAAACGTCTTTGTCAGAACTGGCAATGTCAGGCCTAGGTGTTGATAATAAAGATGGGGTAGCCATGCCCAAAGTCTTATCTCTCCCAAGGTTGGCTCCCATGCGAAAACCTGAAAACTTCCTGGGGGCTGCGTGAAGAAGAGTTACAAGTGGCACCTCCTTACCTACAGACAATCACACTCACATTCACTCCCCCCCCCCTAGGAATGTCATGTCAGTGAGGGCAAAAGATAAGGGCACAGAGCAATACCAGATGTGCCTAACAAGCAGGGATACAAAAGCGAAACTGTTAGCAATACAAGACAATATATCCAGGGCCCGAGTCTGACACATACAAGCATCATTTGACTTCAGACCTTACTATTGGTCTCTCCTTATACTGGTCGTGTATGTCAAGGATTGTATTTGCTTATCTGCTCTTCAGAGTAATGGGAACATTAGGGAATACTGGGATCCTTTCTGACCGTAGTGAAGCTAGTCCCTCTTTCCCTTGTTTCTGGGGAGCTGGGTGATAAGGGTTGTGATTCATATTCAACTTCACTCTTGGCATCCTTACAGCTTCTTGAATACGCACTCCATTCTTATTGCATCCTAATTCTATCCCCAGAGGCCTCTAATAATGCTTTTCCTGAATATATAACTTCATATACAAAAAGTGCAGTTATAAAATATAAATAAAATCTAACTATAAGTTTCTCTAATCAAAAATTCTAGGTTACATATCAAGGTCTGGATCTATTATAATTAAACTTTTGAAGGCACAGTGACAGCTGTCAATATGTAAACATGTCAGAGGGAATGTCAGAGCCCACATTCAGAAATCACATTCATTTCCCCCTTGTCCTACAATCTCCCCTCTTGGTGAAATGACCCCCCGAAGGCTCACTGCCACCATCCAGAGCTGCGTCCACTGGAACGGAGTGCTCAGGATCCTCAGCCCCATGCCTGGCAGCCACCATCATTTGTTCAACTCTTGAGCTGGGAAGCACAACAAGCTATTATGGTGGGGGTACGTTGTATGCGAAGACAAATCCCAAAGATTAATAGAATTCCCACCAAGACGAACGTTAAAACAGGAACCAGGGAAACCACCCCCAAAACCCCCCCCCCCCCACCCACCCACGAGAAGGTATAATTCCTTTTGAAATGTCTTGGATACTCTTGATATTTCGTTGAATGGAGACTGAATGACCACTCAGGTTCAAACAACACATGCCCTCCAATTCAGCGCAGTTATGTCCTGCCTTGAGCAGCAGGTAGTCTATAGCCATTCCATTCTGGATGGTAGCCTTTTCAGTATCATGCAGATCAGCCAGCATACTTCCTAAAGCCTGAGACGTATCATTCATCAAATGGGCCAGTCTACAAGCAAGGGCATCCGTGTTCTCGGAATTAATGGCAGCCGGGGCGGGGACCCCGACCAGAGAGGCGGCCAGGACAGTAGATTCACCGGTGGAAAACAGCCTCATCGAGGGGTCACATATAGCCGTGCTTAGGGCGGGAGAGAGCAGCTGTAGTTTCCCAAGGGGTCAGGAAAGTTGTTAGGCGGCCATAGGTGCGAGGGCTGCCCAGCATGTTGCCAGGCACAAAGGAATAAGCAACCAGTCCACCGAACAGGAACCATCCTCTGGAGAATGTAGTGTACTGGGCATACGACAAAGTGGATTCTCTCAGGTTACACTCGAGCTGATGCTTGGTAACACTGAGGCGGGTAGATGTACATCCCTTGAAAAACAGAGATCAGCAGGTATGACTTTGACAGAAAACATGTTTTTGGTGAATAGCTGGACTTAGTTGTCCCCTTCCGGGATGGGGTTGAGGGTTGGACCGTGATGGTCCGTCAAGCTGGGTGGAATATTCTCTAGTTCTTTCAGGCTTATCGGGACTCCCCAGAGGCAGGATGCAAACAGGCTAAACAGGCATTCTGTTTCGCTCCTGATAATAGCCAAGCCATGGCATTCTGCACCAGTTGTAGTTCCCAAACTGACTTTGAGGGGAGATCACTGTGCAGTGGCATTACAGAGATGTGCAGTGGCATTCGTGGAGAAATAAGGGGGGAAAGGCGTATCTCCACAAGGGAGGGGACTAGAGACAGTTTTTTGGGAGGGGATGGAAGCTATCTCGATGCTTGGGGATCCAACAGGAAGCTAGGAATTCAGAGAACCTACATTACAGCAGTATATTGGTATTTTAGTTCCTTTTTAAAATGCAATATTGATATATTGATAAGCATGTGCAAAAATAAAAGAGGGTTACACCAATGACCTTAAATCCTAATTATTTAAGGTGGCACAGAAGAAAATAAATTGACTCCAGAACTGTGAAAATATTGGTGGCAGACATGCAGGAGAACCATGCCCAAAATGAACTCCCAAGAAAATCAAGAGTAGTCAAGCATGCGAAAAAGTACTAGAGTGAAATTCTATACCAACCAAAAGCATTTTAATTCCAAATCGATCAATGGATCATATGCAAAAAATGACTAGATGACAATTACCCAGATCAAAATATTCATATGAGGGCTAAGAACTGGGGCACAATTGCCTAAAAAAATCAGTTTTGATGCAATGCAAACTATTATTTGCCATATAAATTACTGAATTTTATTATAATACTTCAAAACTATGTAGGGGTCCTGAGATTTTCTTAATAATCCATACAATAGCAAGTTACAAGATCGTGCTTTATCGGTGCAGAGCTAAGAGACAGTGGTTATAGAGGAACTCCTTGCCTGGGCGGCACCCACCTCATCCCCCTCCCCTGGGTGCCGGTGCTGCCAACAGTGGATTGCTTGAGGCCCTCCATTGCTGGCTCATCTTGTAGCCACTCCAGTATATCTCAGGAATAGAATCTGTTGTCACAAAAAAAAAGTTATGCGAGTCCTGTGGCACTTTAAGAATGTCTATTCCAGCAGTAGCTTTTGGGAGTCAGGGGTCACTTTATCATCTGCATAAATCTATATATCTGCATTACAGCGTGATTTGGATTTCACAGTAGATTTGGATTTTAAAGGACAACTGTGTGGCACATCCATATCTAATGAGTACAGAATGCGCTAGCAAGAGGCTCTCTTTGGAAGAGGAAAAGGATGTTGATTCGTGATCTGCTGCAACTCATGCTGGGATCCATCACTTGCAGGACTTTTAGTTGCTGATGGGAAATTGGTAGCTCTGTTCATCCTGCTTGCAGCAAAAAGATCTTTGTATGAATGTACAGTATAAATTATATTCAATTATTATGAATTTCAGGGTTTTTCCATGCATAATGTAGTATTTTTCTTACCAGAATATTTAAGGGTAGAGGGCTGACTGAGGCTGCGTTCAGACGGGCACTTTAATCCACCATTGCCCTGCCTCTAATTGAGCCAGATTATTTTGTGCCAGAGAATCCTGACCAGACTCAACACTTTTAGCACACTTCAAAGCGCTTCTACTAGCCCTGGAGTGATGGCATGAACCTAGCCCGTCGGCCATTTTTTCAAAAAGTTGGTCCTCACAGCATGGCCACAAGCACAGATGAGCCTGCTGGGATATGTAGTTCATGGGGCTTTCGCCCATTTTCTTAAAAGTTTGCCTTCTGAGCATGCGCACAAGTGCTTGCTGAGAATGCTGGGATATGGAGTTCACTGCCGTCCTCCCTCTAATCTTTTCAATTTACCCCTTCCCCAAAGGGCAGAAAAAAGCTGAAGAACAGAGGCGTCTTTCTTTTAGGGCTTTTGAAGAGAAAACAAAGTTTTGAGCAGCCCCTGTGGGGGGGTAGAGGTGCGAATAAGCAGTTGTGTGCACATTGCTAACTGCTTTTTTTAAAATGGCGGACAGAAAACAAGAGACCAGTCAGACCTACCTGACAGCTTGTATGCACAAGATCAGACAGCAGGAAATCCATTTTGGAACCAGCTCAGACCAAGAAGACTGGACTTTCTCAGGTATCAAAGAAATACACAGCTGGGGGAGAGAGGGGACGCTGACTACTGGGGATCGACAGATGTTGCTGTCTGATCGTACACTTTAAATCTGTAAGGGAACAGCAAGGGCAACAGACCAAACTTTCTGTGTGAACGCAACCTGAGAGTGTTTGCAGTATTAAAATATGCACCAATACTGTCTGTTGGAAGAATTCTGTTGTTTCATCATAGAACTTTGTTTTGTGCTTGGTTGGTTTCCCTTTCAGTTCTAGCTGAGACGATAACTGCACTAGATTGCAACCACACTCATATTTTTGAGTCTTGACTGAAACCTGTGAGATATAGTTGAGCATAATAGTAGATTGGGCACTTCTCATTTTGAGTGTGTGAAACAGTTTTTTGCTTTTTGTATGGTGCTCTGTACTGCACTTTTTGAGAAGTGCTTCAAGCTATATAGATATATATAGCTATAGATATATATAGAATATATATGGAAAGTGACTTTTCTTTTCTTTGAAAGCACAGCTCTATGCTCCTATTCATGCTTTGAATATATATATATATTTTAATCCAGGGTAGATTTCTCTTTGCTTGATTTTGCCTCTGTTACAGATGGGGACTATTTTTAGATGCCTAACCAAGATGGTTATAGAGATTTTTTGTTTGTTTAAGAACACTGTAAAGATTTTTATCCTTTGAATGTGATGTGATGTTTATGAATGGAATTTGCATGGACACCAGTTGAAATTTAACAAAATGACCTCTGAATGTGATGCATATAAAATATACTTTAGCAAAGACGACCATGGTGCATTTTTCCTTCTTACAATATAATTTTGCTTCACAATAAACACAAACTTTATATTTAATCTTCAATGGTTTTCCTTTGCTTTTTGTTTCTTTGTTTCTGTTTCAACTCAGATGTATCAAACATAAGGCTCTAGTTCTTTAGGTCTCCAATACTGTATGGATGCTGCAAGTTAGTGGAATCATAAAAAGTGTCCAATGTGTAGCAGGTGCTGGTTCTAGAATACCTGTTTTTGTTTTTTAAGAAGCAAAGTGCAGAAAAGGGCAACTCGAATGATCAAAGGGTTGGAACACTTTCCCTATGAGGAAAGGTTAAAGCGCTTAGGGTTCTTTAGCTTGGAGAAACGACGACTGAGGGGTGACATGATCGAGGTTTATAAGATTATGCATGGGAAAGAGCAGGTAGAGAAAGAGGTACTTTTCTCCCTTTCTCACGATACAAGAACTTGTGGGCACTCCATGAAACTGCTGAGCAGTCGGGTTAGAACGGATAAAAGGAAGTACTTCTTCACCCAAAGAGTGATTAACACATGGAATTCACTGCCACAGGAAGTGGTGGCGGCTGCAAGCATGGACGGCTTCAAAAGGGAATTAGATAAGCATATGGAGCAGAGGTCCATGAGTGGCTATTAGCCACAAGGTATAGATAGGGGCTCTGGGGCAAGTGATGCTCTGTCTTCTTGGTGCTTGGGGGGGCCAACAGTGGGAGGGCTTCTAATGTCCTGGCCCCGCTGGTGGACCTCCTGATGGCACTGGGATTTCTGGCCACTGTGTGACACAGAGTGTTGGACTGGATGGGCCTTTGGCCTGATCCAACATTGGCGTCTCTTATGTTCTGTCCCTTCGAGCCCTGGAAAATATATGGACAATGCTTACTGAAATCTCATTTTCATTAGTTCAAGATGGGGCTTCTGTAGCTTTCCATTTGCCAAGAATAGCAACAAGAGACTAACAGCCCAGTCCTAACTTTGAGCCAGCCCAGTCCTTGGAAACACACTGGCATATATGGAAATATGCAGTAGCAAGCTCTGCCAGCACTATGTTGGTACAGCCTCAGTTTAACCCTGGTGCCAGCAGAGAATTTGACAGCAACATGGCAGCACCCATGATGAGGGTGGGCCTAAGTTAGCACCCAGGTCTCCCTGGTTCCAGGTACACCTCTGATGTAGGGTTGCCAGCTCTGAGCTGGGAAATCCCTGAAGTTTAGTGGTGAAGCCCGGGGTTGAGGGAGGGACCTCAGTGAGCTGTAATGCCACCCTCCAAAGCAGCCATTGATAGGAATCACATATCAGCATGTAGAATAGCCAAGCTTCATATGCTCGGATTTGGTTTCAGTTGACTTTAGCTTCATGCATCACCTTAGATTTGTCTCCAAAACTGTGCCTGTAATGAGTGCCATGTAATTCCTTTTCTCTTATCCCACGAGAGATCTATGAATCTTGCTTGGTATTAGAGAGATACACGGACAATTGATGCACTTTGTAATTCCCAAGGAGAGATACCATTTGTTTTTCTTCCTCTCAGAAAACAGGGCACAACCCCACAGCAACAGCCCTGCTTTATATCTACTTGCCCACCAGTATGAAGCACAGGAATGTTGCCGGCATGAACAGGCCTTTAAATAAGTCACCTGAAACATCTTTCCCCCCCTCCCCCACTTCTTTTCATTTTGATATATCCAGCCTGATGAAGTGTTCTGGTGAAGTTGAAAGCTTTGCACTGTTTTGTGTCATTTCAGTTGGTCCTAAGAATAGGTGTCATGTGGACTAGCACAGCTGCAAGCAACTTTTTTTTCCAGGTTCAGTCCAGGAAAGCCTAGAGATGGATCACAACTGGAAAGGATCCTGGCACTGCAAGGATTCAACAGGCCATGCTATGACTTCCCTGTCAGATCTAGAGACTTGTGTGCAGAGGTCATTTCGGGGGGGATCGTGGGGGATCGCAGTTCCCCCGGGTGAGGTACGGGGGCGGGGCACATGACAAAACCCCGCCCCCTGCTTCCGGCCACCCCGCTTCCGGCCCTCATTCAGCCAGGAGGAGGCAGGAGAAGAGGGAGGGTAAGTTGCTTCCTCCCTGCCTCTCCCCACCCCTGCCTGCCTGGGGCCAGGGAGGGCCTTCGCAGGGCTTCCTTGCACTCCCGCCGGCCTTGCAGGTCCACCGCTGGGCCCCTCATGGGGCTCGGCAGTGGAGCTGCAAGGTTGGCAGCGGCGGCCGGGACCGGTGGGGGGGGGGTGTGTGGCCTTATGACACACTTCCGGTGATGTAAGGGGGCATGGCATATGCTAATGAGTTATGCTAATGAGTTCCCCTAGCTCTTTTTCTACAAAACGACCCCTGCTTGTGTGCAACAATTAGCTTCATCCAACTTTTGTTACATGTGCATTGTGGCCAAGGCCCCTCTGCATGCACTCTAAGTGTCTCTGTGTCTCTCTGGAGTTTTGGTAGAATATACAGGAATCATTCCTGAAACCACCAAATATTTTAGGAGTGGAGCCAAGCAGTTCTACTTACTGCTAATTAAAATCATGAAAATGTGTTGCTTGGACTTGAATAGACTACATGCAAAGGATGCATCATCTGTGTCTCTTCAGACAGCTATCAAGATAAGTGTTTGTGGTTCCTGTTAAAGAAGATTTCATGAACAGTGTACATCGGTATGCTGTCAGTAGTAAGGCTGTATCACAAATGCCTCGGGTGGAGGTGGGGAAACAGAATAAACATTCTTTGAAAAACATATTCCTTGGAAGATTTATTCCTTTCATTTATTTATTTATTTTATCGATTTTTATCCTGCCCTCCCGACCTAGGCTGGCTCCTTGAATAAATGAACTTTACCTAATCCTATGATTTTATTTCCCCTGGCTGCTGCTGCTGCTGCTTAGAATCATAGAATCATAGAGTTGGAAGGGACCTCCAGAGCCATCTAGTCCAACCCCCTGCATAATGCAGGAAATTCACAAATACCTCCCCTCCACACCCACAGTGACGGCTTTTCCACACCCAGAAGATGACAAAAAACCTCCAGGACTGCTTCCTGACCCCAAAGTGACCATCATCATTTCCCTGGGCATGTAAAAAAGGGCCATAAGAACTAAGCACTGAGGCAACCCTTCCTGCCCTCCCTCTCATGATCTGCCTCAGTTCACAGAATCCACATTGGTGTTAGATGGCCACCTAGCCTCCTCCAAAGAGGGAGAGCCCACCACTTCCCTAGGAAGCCTGTTCCACTGAGGAAGTCAGGAAGTTCTTCCTAATGTTTAGCCAGTTTGGTGTGAGAGCCAGTTTGGTGTAGTGGTTCAGTGCACGGCCTCTAATCTGGGAGAACCGGGTTTGATTCCCCACTCCTCCACTTGCAGCTGCTGATGTGACCTTGGGTCAGTCACAAGCTCTGGCACAGCTGTTCTTAAAAAAGAGCAGTATCTGTCAAGAGCTCTCTCAGCCCCACCTACCTCACAGGGTGTCTGTTGTGGGGAGGGGGAGGGGAAGGAGTTTGTAAGCTGCTCTGAGACACCTTTCGGTAGTGAAGGGCGGTGTATAAATCCAATCTCTCTTCTGATTTAATTTCAACCCATTGGTTCTGATTCGACCTTCTGGGGCAACAGAAAACAACTCCACGCCATCCTCTCTATGACAGCCCTTCAAGTACTTGAAGACGGTTATCGTATCACCTCTCTGCTTGCTTGGCTTCGGGTATCTATAGTGACAGATGGAGAAGAGAGCAAGACGTCCGAATGTCTCACATTCATCTGAAGTATTTTTATCCATGTTATCTTTTATTAAACTGTTATAACAAGATAAACCAGCTTTATCCCATACGTTTGACTATGATTCTGATCTGCAGCTGATCTGCAGATCTACATGACATAATACGTAATCCTTATGAGGGTTAGCTAGTAAGAATATTATTAATGTGTTTAATTGTTAACACATCAAAAGCTATTCTTTTAAGAGGGCATAGATTAAGAAAACTCAAAATTTGGAGGTGTAGTGTTACAAAATAAGCATGGTATTCTATCTAAATGATATACCTTGTTAGAATTAGAGGAGGAGGCAGTCAAAAGCTGTGAGACAAAGTGGCATATGGTTGCTTAGGATACATATTAAAGCAGAATATTTGGAGGTGTATGTACTTGGAAGGAACACAGTTTACAACTCAGAGAAAATTCTTATAAAATGGTCCACCACCGGCATATATCACTTTGGAGGTTCTCAGTCACTTACACAAATTTCTCAGGCACAAGCTGGTTTTGTTCCAAGGATGAAGTTGGTTTTCGCCACATGTGATGCTCATGTGAGTATTCCTAGAAATATTGGAATATGGTGGCTGATACAATTTTAAAGGTTTGGGGAGAAGTACTAGCCAAGGCCTCGGAGATTTTTTTTTATTATTGAATTATGTTAGGGTACTAGATGTATCGATACAATAAATGGTTAAATACATTCTTGGATTACCTAACTCTGTTACCTATTATTCCCTCTGTGCTGAACTGGGTCTCCATCTTCTAGACTTGCGGGCATGGATCACCCACTATTCAATATTGGCTTCCCATTCATTTTAGGGCCCCTCCGAATAGCCTTATTACGCACTTGACTATGGACTCATATGTATCCAAGTGGGCACAGGCTATAACTTCTAAAATACGCTCAATTGGCATTGACCTGGATACTTTGGAAAATCAAGATGAGACCTTTATATATTGAACAATTCGTAGAAGAATTTGGGACACTGAAGCCCAAACAATCCAGGCAGGTGCCAGGATCACTTGCCCCCCCTTCCCTCGGCCTCAGATATGTACCAAACAGTACGGTGCACAATACTTTTCTAATTTGGTGACCCCGCTGCAACGCAGAGCCTTTGGGCTAGCCAGATTTAATGTTTTCCCCTCATCTTGGGTCTCAGGTAGATATAGAGAAATCCCGAAATGTGACAGGATTTGCAATTGTCCACTCAGAGAATCTGATACTTTAGATCGTATTCTGCTATGCTGTCCCCTTTACTTACATCTCCGACTACTTCTGATTAAGCCTTTACTGCCTAGGGCCAATTCTGATAGTGCAACTAGGTTTCTTTTAGCTGATAAGTCACCAGACGTTACTGTACAGACTGCTGATTTTTTTGTTCAAGATTTTGGTAGCAAGGAACTATTCCTAATATTGGTGCTTTAAGACTTACAGGTTGTGTTTGTGTTGTGGTTAAATACTTAGAAGCTGAAAGACTGGTCTTAGTTAGTTTTTGGAAGACAAAAGTATCTTTGAAGTAAACTGGATTGGTTAAGGAAAATTTGGGAGATAGTGTAGTCAGGTTTGCTGCTTTGGTTAATAAAAAAGAAAGAAAATAAAGGTTGGGAAGCATATTAGATTCCACTGTTATGTTATGTCAAAAGACTTATTTGTGAGTAAAAAAGTAATTGTGTGCATTGTACTTATTTATTTACAAAATTTTTCTCATCTTTCAGCTTTCATAAAGGCTACCAATTGTGGCTAACAATTTAAAACACACAAGGTAAAATCACATTTTAAAACCATTAAAATAACTCCTCTCGAACACACATCATTATTACAATTAAAAGGAGAGTTAAAATATGTACAGATATAAAAACAGCAATAAAGAATGACTAGGAAGGAGGGACCACTGAGGGAATGTCAAATGGAACAAAAAAAGGTCTTCCACCCCCTGGCGGAAGACTGCAAAAGGAGGGGACGGGCAAGTCTCCCTAGGAGGAGAGTCCTAGAACTTTGATGCCGTGGCTGAGAAGATTCTCCCAGGCTGCAGAAGGTGGGAGTGCCCAAAACAGGTCCTCCAAAGATGACCATAAAGATGGTTGGGAAAGTTCCAAAGGGAGGAGGCAGCCCTTCAGCTATATTGGCCCTGAATCATACAGGGCTCTGAAGGTCAACGCCGGCACCTCGGATTGTGCCCTAAAACAAAGTGGGAGCCAATGTAGATGGGCCAAGATTGGCTTGATAGGGTCCCTACAACATGTTCCAGTCAACATCCTGGCTAAATCATTCTGTATCAATTGAAGTTTCCAAACTCTTCTCAAGGGCTGCTCCATGTAGAGCACACTGCAGTAATCTAATCTTTTCTGCCCAGAAAAGGCTTCAGCTTGATCAACAGTCAAAGCCAGTAGAAGGCACTCCTGAACACAGCTGCCACCTGCTTATCCAGCAGGAGGCCTGGGCCCAAAAGCACTGCCAGATCTGTTCCTTCAACACCATCCAAAATAGGTGACACCTTAAATCCCGTGTCAGACCTCCCACCCAGCCAGTAGCACAAGCAGCTGTTTTGTCAGAATTAAGCCCACATCCACTCCAAAACTGCACTTAAATAAGGTGCCTTACTCTGACTGATCATGGCAATGCAGATCTGGCCAAATAGACACCCTTCAACCAGTTTGGTGTAGTGGTTAGGAGCACAGACTCTAATCTGGGAGAATCGGGTTTGATTCCCCACTATTCCACATGCAGCTGCTGGTGTGATCATGGGTCAGTCACAAGTTCTTTCAGAGCTGTTCTCTCAAGGACAGTTCTCGAGAGAGAGCTCTCTCAGCCCCACCCACCTCACAGGGTGTCTGTCTGTTGTGGGGAGGGAAAGGGAAAGGAGATTGTAAGCTGCTCTGAGACTCCTTCGGGTAGTGAAGGGCCATGGAGTATGAATCCAATCTCCTCCTCCTCCTCTTCTTCAGCATTGTCTATTCAACTGTGATTTGCTCGACGATGGATCAGAATTGGATAAAGCTGCATATCCAGGACTCTAGGTGTGGATAATTTGAGGTTTCTTTTAACAGGCGTGGATTTTAATATTACATTGGCAGTTACCAAGTTCTTAGTCGATTAAGATTAAAAATAATTAATTTTTATATTATATAGACACATGTATTATTGCATAAAAGTTTAGTTTTGTTCTTGTTTATATAAAACCCTGCCAGCACACCAAAGTCTTCAATCTTTTTTAACAACAGCGGTAATTTTTCTCCTGGTTCTTCCACCATAAACATCACGTCATCTGCAAAAGCTCTATATTTATAACTGTAACCTCCAATTTTGAGCCCTTTGATTTCTTCATCTTCTTGTACTTTCTGTAACAGAATCTCCAATACCCAAATAAAAAGTAAAGGTGAGAGTGGGCATCCTTGCCGTGTACCTTTTTGAACCCTGAAGTGATCCGTCAAGTCTTTATTCACATTTAACCTCGCTCTTTGATCAGAGTAGATCGCTTCAATCATGTTGCTAAACGGATGCCCAACTTCCATTTCTCCAAACATCTGAAACATGAAGTCCCAATTTAAGTTGTCAAAGGCTTTTTCCGCATCTAAAAATAAAAAGGCTACTTCCTTCTCTGGGTGTTTCTCATAATACTTGATTGCATCCATTACTATTCTTAGATTGTCTCGAATTTGTCTATTCGGTAGAAAACCAGCTTGCTCTTCTGAAATTACCGTCTGTAAGTATTTTTTCACTCTTTCTGCAATCACTTTCGCAAATATTTTGTAATCATTGTTCAAAAGCGATATTGGTCTATAACTCTTTACATTGGTTAAATCCTGGCCTTCTTTGGGTATTAATGATATAATAGCGTCCTTCCAAGATTCAGGTATAACTTTCGTATCCCTAATATCATTTGTTAACATTTCCAGGACCGGAATTAACTCTTCTTTCAATTTTTTATAAAATTTTGCGGTAAATCCATCCGGTCCTGGCGCTTTTCCCAATTTTGTGTCTTGGATTGCTTTGGCCAGTTCTTCCTTTTGGATACGACCATTCAGTAAATCTTTGTATTCTCCTTGTATCTTTGGCAGTGCTGTGCATTCGAAATATTTATTTAATTTTACCAAATCAGACTTCTTCCCTTGAAATAATTTTGCGTAGTATTTAAAAAAGCATCTTTTGATTCCTTTGGGATCGACAAATTCTCTTCCCTCTTCTACTATTTTGTTGATCATTCTTCTTTCCTTTCTGTTTTTAAGTTGCCAAGCCAGAAATTTTCCTGGTTTATTTGCTCCTTCAAAAGATTTTTGTTGTAACTTCTTTAAATTCCAGTACAACTCCTGGTTTAGCATAACATTTAGCTGTTCCCTTAACAATTGAAGTTCTCTTAAAATTTTCTTTTTTCCAGGTTTTTTCATAAGCTCACTCTCTTTTTGTCTTATTTTGTTTAAAACTTCCGTTTGATTCTTAAAGTTCTCTTTTTTTTGTCTCACATTTTGTGAGATTAAAATCCCTCTCATCACCGCTTTATAAGCTTCCCAGACCACTTGTATTGAAGTACCATGATTTAAGTTTTGTTGAAAAAAGTTTTTAGTTTCTTCCTTTAACAGCTCAACTACATTCTTCTTGTCCAACAAGTCTTCATTGATTCTCCATAGAAAGTTCTTGTTTTTTTCCTTTGTACTCCATACAAGCGGATTGTGGTCAGAGTTACATCTCGGCAATATTTCTATTTTTTGTGTATTTAAAACCAATTCTTCTGTCATCCATATCATGTCAATCCTGGAAAAAGAACTATGTCGATCAGAGTAGAAGGTAAAGTCTTTTATTTTTTGATTCCAATTTCTCCAGACGTCTTGTCGGGTTTGATTCCCCACTATTCCACATGCAGCTGCTGGTGTGATCATGGGTCAGTCACAAGTTCTTTCAGAGCTGTTCTCTCAAGGACAGTTCTCGAGAGAGAGCTCTCTCAGCCCCACCCACCTCACAGGGTGTCTGTCTGTTGTGGGGAGGGAAAGGGAAAGGAGATTGTAAGCTGCTCTGAGACTCCTTCGGGTAGTGAAGGGCCATGGAGTATGAATCCAATCTCCTCCTCCTCCTCTTCTTCAGCATTGTCTATTCAACTGTGATTTGCTCGACGATGGATCAGAATTGGATAAAGTCCCATATCCAGGACTCTAGGTGTGGATAATTTGAGGTTTCTTTTAACAGGCGTGGATTTTAATATTACATTGGCAGTTACCAAGTTCTTAGTCGATTAAGATTAAAAATAATTAATTTTTATATTATATAGACACATGTATTAAATAAATTTCCTTCTTTATTTTTAGTCTTAGTCTGACCCTGTTCATCAGAGCCAAACCGGCTGTAAGAGCAGTATGAGTAAAGTAGTGCTTCTGTATAGCTCTATGGTGCGGACTCATCTGGAATGCTGTGTGCAGTTCTGGTCCCCGTATCTCAAGAAGGACATGGCAGAGGTGGGGAAAGTACAGAGGAGGGCAGGCAAGATGATTCGGGGGCTGGAGCACCTTCCCTGGGAGGAAAGGCTGAAAACTCTGTGAGCTGCGATCACACCCCCTAAACAATTCACTTTCAGTCCACTTTCCAACTTGTTAGCAAGCTGCCATGGTGTTCTGTGTAACTTCTAAGTGTACATATGTGATCCCTGTCCCTGCCAGCAGTTGGAAAGTGGACTGAAAGTGGAGCATTTAGTGTGTGTGACCTGCAGCTCGGGACTTCTCAGTTTAGACAAGAGGGGGGACATGATAGAGGTTTATAAAATTATGCATAGGGTGGAGAGAACTGACAAAGAGAACGTTTTCTCCCTCTCCCAAAATACTAGAATTCAACAGCATCCAATGAAGCTGATGGGCAGTAGGCTCAGGACAAACAAAGGGAAATACCATTTTACACAGAGAGTGAATAGAATGTGGAATTTGCTTCCAGAGGATGTAGTGATGGCCACAGGAATAAGCAGATTTAAAAGGGGATTAGATAGGTTCATGGAAGATAAGTCAAACGGTGGCTATTAGCCATGATGACTGAGGGGTACCTCCATATTCAGAGTCACTAAACTTCTGAATTCCAGAGCCAGGAAGCAACATCAGGGGAAGGCCTCAACCTCTATGCCCTGTTGTTGGCCCTCCAGAGGAACCGGTTGGCCACTTTTTGAGACAGGATGGTGAACTAGATCCAGCAGGTCTGATCCAGCAGGGCTCTTCTTATCCTGTATATAAAGAAGCCCAATGTATTGGCACTTCCTGGCTCTCCCATTGGCTGTGCTGTGTGCTCCATCAGACATTGGCCTATCAACCACCACCCAAGAGTACTTGCGTTCCATTGGCTGGGGGCTGGGTCTGCTCTTCTTCCCCACCCACTGCCAGCCTGGCCACTTCCCTAACAGAATAGAATGCCAAAATGGCTGTCTCTCCTGACGATGTTTCTCCTGCTTGGCTCCTGTGGAGCTAACTTTTCCCTCAGTGGCTATTGCTAGGCAACCAAGCTTGGTTCTGTCAGTAAAAAGGCAAAGGCAAGAGGTCCATTCCAGGCCTACTTTGGGCTTGGTGGGGAATTCATTGGGGCCAGTCCTGACTAGGGTTGCCAGCTCCAGGTTGGGAAATTCCTGGGGATTTTGTGGTGGAGTCTACATAAACCAGATTTTGGGGAGGGGAGAGGCCTCAGCTGAACAGAATGCCATAGAGTCAACCCTCCAAAGCAGTTATTTTCTCCTGGGGAACTATTGCTGCCAATATCCAGGTGAGGGCTGGAGATCACTGAGGATTAAAACTGCTCTCCAGATGGCAGAGATCAGTTCCCCTGGAGAAAATAGCTGCTTTTCAGGGTAGACTCTATGTCATACCCTGTTGAGGTAACTTCCCTCCTGCTTGGGTGCCCACTGCAGAGAAAGACTGTACTTTTCTTAGGTAGAGGCTGTAGTGGGGGGAGATGGAAAGCTGAAGTCAGAGGGGCAGATAATGGTACATTGATGGTTGGCTGGGAAGGAGATAGGACTGCCAACTCCAGGCTGGGAAATTCCTGGAGATTTGAGGGGTGGAGCCTGAAGAGAGTGGGGTTTGAGGAGGGGTGGGACCTCAGACAGGTACAATGCCATAAACTCCACCCTCCAAACCAGCCATTTCCTCCTGGGGAACCATTGTTGCCAGTCTACAGGTGAGGGCTGGAGATCACTCAGAATTACAACTGCTTTTCAGATGGCAGAGATCAGTTCTCCTGGAGAAAACGGGCTCTGTGTCATTATACCCTGCTGAGGTCGCCACAGCAAATTGATGCTGAGTGCCCAAGATCAGGGCACTCACCCAGAGCCTCTTTCTAAAGTTTGTTGTATTTATTTTCACAATGGGCTTTATTGTCAAGCTTGGGCCTCACTTGCCATAGAAGGCTGTCTAGCCAAACTCACAGTCTGTTGCATTAAGGGTTAACTACTTTCTCAGTGTGCTTATTCCATTGTTTTTGTCCACAGGTATTCCGGGGCCAAATACTTCACTGCTGTTTATGTTCTCTGTTAGGAAGGGGAGGAGCAGATGTGTGCGTGAATGTCTGCTTAAGCTTGAATAGCGCCAGCTTGTAGCAGTCTGCGAGACCCTGGGAAGTGTATGATTTCAGTGTCCAACATGACCTTGTAATGCGGGGAGCTTCTAGATAATGTAACCATTAGTTTGCAGGTGCTGGGGGTGGCCACAAGGGCCAACTTGGATCTTTGGCGGGCTGAATGAGAATATTGATTGGGTGGTTGGCATAGGGGGGGATGTCCTGCTTGTAGTATAGGGTCGGAACTGGCATCCGGAGGCCAGTTCCAATACAGAATCTGTCTATGCTTGGAATCTCTCTATCTCTCAACAAACAAATCTTGCTGCTACAAGAGTGTTGTGGGAGTGATTGCATCCAGGACTTGACACTTATTCCTAATGCTGTTATAATTTAGATACTGTAAGACCTTTTTTAGCGGCAAGGAAAATTCTGAAGAAGAAGATCTGAAAAAGCAACGTTACAGACCCATTCCACTAAAGTTCCTTAGCTGTTTTAATGAGTAATTAAGGGGACAACTTGCAAACATTCATGGAGATCTAAGGCTACAACCAGGCATTATTCCCAGACCTTGTCTAGTGCCATAAATAGCAGCCCTTCTCTCTCTCATTAATATTTAGTATGACTAATGTCATCACGTTACATGATGGGTAAGGAAGCTCATGTTATTTTGCACCACACACATCACAGTGGAGAGGAGGTGGGAGTGCAGAAGCCAAGTCACACAATGGCCCCAATGGCCCGCTTGAGTGGCATTGTTGACAGGGGGGGTATCTATTTGGGAGAGGATAACTGACTGGCTCACTTGTGGAATTTTAACACTAGTCCTTTCCGCATTTGCCTGCCATGCCGGATTTTCTCAGCGAGTCAAGGCAATTTAATCCATGGCAAAACAGCATCCTAATAACCCCGGGGCCACAGCAGGCTGAAACCGGGCTGACCACTGAAGGAAGGGAATGTAATGCAGAATGGGGGGGAACCCCCCGAATAAAAAGAAGGTTGAACTCGATTTTAGTGCAGAATGGGGGGAAAACCTAGTGCAGAATTGCTTGGGGGGGAAACCACAGTGAACATGGATTAAAAGGAGAGGGGAGAAAGGGCCACTGTCAGTATTCATTAATCCCCTTTAACTTAATCCAAGGGCCTTTTGTTTTTCCATGGAGAAAACAAGAATAAGACGTTAGTTAAAATGGTTTGAACTGTAATTGTTTGTATTCAACTGTAAATTGAATATGGATGTAACCAATATGCTTTAGCATGAGACAAATGTGATAATGTAGGCAAAGGGGCAATTATGTTTCCTTATTCAAGGGGACCATGGGAACATACTGGTGCTCTACTGTCTGGAACAGCATGGCTTTTTTTTAGAACCCTGATGCAGATGAATAGTCTTCTCCTTCACTTTGTCTTCTTGTTCTTTTAAAATCCTAGAAAGAAACAAAACCACCGATTAGCTAGTTCAGACCAATAGTCCATCTAATCCTGCATTCTGTCTGCGACCGCAATCAGCCATACTCCTCTGGGGAACTCACAAACAGGGTGTGTGAGTTATAGCAATTCCTGGAATATTTATGTATTCAGAGGAATATTTATGTATTCAGTATTCAGAGGATATTTATAAAGAATATTTCCTCTAAATGTCAAATTGTCATTCATTCATTCTTCCATAGAGGTTCCTGATGCTTTCTAGAAAGCTAGTAAGGCTATTGCCAATTAGTGCCTTCTGGTATGGAAGTCTCTAAATTAATTACAAAAAGAAGTAGCAAAAGAAAAAAGATTGGAAATCCTCACCAGTGCACGTAAAGCATTCATTGCAAATGACAGTTAAATGCATTTTACACAGGATGCACATCAGGGCTATAAAGTAGTATTTGTGACACCAAAAAGTTACACCACCATACACTTCCGCACTGTCATTTTTGTCACTTGTTTGTCCCTGTGGCTTCAGGATTTCCCTCCCTCCATGTGTTTTGCTTTCTCTAGTAGTCCCAGAGGGAGCAAAACTCAGGTGGAAAGGGGGGGGGGAGCAATAGGGACAAATGACAACCAAAGGCTGCTTCTGATGCAAATTCCCAACAGAAGGTCCCTCCCTTACAGTGCTTGAGCTCCTCCCCACTTCCACATCCAGCCTTTTCTACATAGCTTCTAGTATGCAATCATCCACCAATCTCCAACACACATTCCAAAGTGCCTGTGATCATAAAATTCTGCCTGCCTTTGTTATCTAATTGCACTTCCAGCACTTATGGATAAGAATGCCAACAACAGAAAAATCACAAACACAATCTATTGTATTTGTAATATAAAAACTGCCCCTCCCCATTTTGGTGCATCAGATTTTCTAATACTGTCACAGTTCACATTATACTAGTAACACTTCTCTTCTTACCTTGCCAAATGAAATACAGGCTCACAGATGTTGTGACCAGACAAGGCACTGCATTCATAGAAAATTAAATTATAATCCTAGAAAAAGAATGGGGAGATAAGAGATTGCTTACATTAGTCTTCCACCAAGTGACAATGGAAAATTGCAGAAATAAAGACAAGAAGGAGTGGAGTAATTTTGGACCATAGAAAGAGGCATTCACCTTTAGTGGCTAATCACATTTTTTGGAACAGCAACAAAACCCGAAGAAAGAAAGACTGAGGACAACAATGAAGAAGATGATAAAAGTGACAATGATAAAAGGGACTGTGAATCTGAGGATACATCAACTAGCCTCTGAGGTCTCAGATTTGGGAAAAGGAAAAGCTGCTCCCAAATCACTTAAGTTAAACTGAAATACAAGAAAAAAAGGCGTGGAAAATAAACTGGAAGTTCAATAGAACCTAATTGACTATAAAACACCTATAGATTTGTATTAAAGACTCAAGCCAGCTTTATCTAGAAATCAATACCTTGACATAGTACCTTTGTTATTATTGTAGGTCCGATATATAAGAATGTAATTTCTGAAATTTGATCCTTGTCTTAATTTAGCTTTTGTATTTGTTTTAGAGCTTCCTTTGCCCCTTCCCCTTAGCATGTAGTATATAAAAGCAATACACAATTTTAAAAAAAGTAAATAGAGTTGCCAACTCCAAGTTCAGAAATTCCTGGATATTTTTGGGGGGAGCCAGTGGAAGGCAGGATTTGGGGAGGGGAGAGGCCTCATCAGTGTGGCCCTGGGGGAGACAGTCTCACTGTGTTACCCTTTGGTATGCAGTGTTCCACAAGGGGCAATTCTCTCTCCCATGTTGTTTAATATCTATATGTACCCCCTCACCCATTTGGTTGGGAGCTTTGGGCTCAGTTGCCATCAATAGGCTGATGACACCCAGCTATATCTGTTAATGGGCTGACAGACTCCACCCCAGATATTCTAGCCAAGGGTCTGGAGGCCATAGCCAGGTGGTTAAAAGAGCATTGGCTGAAATTAAATCCATCAAAGATGGAGGCCCTGTGCCTGGGTCAAGGGGAAATGGGATTGGGGATCCAGCTCCCATCTCTTGATGAGCTGCTGTTAACACCAGCACCTACAGTGAAGAGTCTAGGCGTGATGCCTACCTATCTATGGTGACGCAAATCACAAGTGTGGCCAGATTAGCATTCTTCCATCTTTACCAGATCGGGCAACTGGCCTCCTATCTCTCCCCCCATGACCAACAACAATGCAATGGCCAAGTCCAGGCTGGATTATTGTAACTTGCTCTATGCAGGGCTGCCCTTGAGACTGATCTAGAAACTCCAGCTGGTCCAGAATACAGTGGCGCATGTTCTTACAGGAACACCAGTAAGAGTACATATACAATCGGTGCTCTGTCAGCTGGACTGGCTCCCAGTTGAATTCTGGGTCAAGCTTAGGTTTTGGTTTTAATCTTTAAAGTCCTATGCAGTCTGGGACCAACATACCTTCAGGACCATCTTTCCCGGTGTGCACCTCGTAGAGCATTACACTCATTAGGACAAGACAGGCTGGTGATCCTTGGCCCTAAAGACGTCCACTTGGCCTCAACCAGAGCCAGAGCCTTCTCGGCTGTGGCTCCAGCCTGGCGGAACACTCTCCATATTGAGATCCAGGCTCGGCGGGTCTTAGTGCAGTTCCACAAGGCCTGCAAGACAGAGATGTTCCACCAGGCTTCCAGCTGAGGCAGCTGCCCACCCCCTCCGCTGTTGTCATGTGTTTTGCTTTGAACGTGCTTCACCCCCGCCCCCCCCCCCCCCCCGGAATTGCTGACATCCACCTGCAATCATACAGGGAACCTGTGCAGAAACAGGTGAACACAGTGTCGGCTTGGTCAAATTGTTACTGTTGGTTTTAATTGCCTACTGTAATTGGATTTTATAATTGTCATTTTATATACTGAACTGTGTATCAACTGCTGTTGTCACCCACCCTGAGCCTGCTTGCAGGGAAGGGCAGACTATAAGCCCAATAAATAAGTAATTAAAAAATACTATAAAGCCCATGCTTCAAAAGTGCCATTTTCTCCCAGGGAACTGATCTCTGTCACCTGGATATCAGTTATGTTTCCAGGAAATCCCCAGCCCCCCCCCCCGAGGTTAGTAAATTATGGAAAAGACACTGTGTTAACAGGTAGAAACAAAGTATCCTGTAAAATTCAAATCTCATATAACATATTTGTGCAATAATATTCCTTATGGGCAATTCTTAAGAATTAGAAGAAATTCCACTAATGCACAGGACTTTATTAGTGATAGTAATAAATTGCAACAAAAGTTTCTAGACAGGTGGTATCAATATGGAGTTGCATGTTCAGCCCAGAACAGAGCTAGAAAAGTTGACCGCAGACTTCTGTTACAGGAGAAACCTCCTAAAATTCAAAAGCAGATCTATTGTGCATTTCAATACACAACCATGGCTCATCTGATTAAAAAGATTATCCCCAGACATTGGCATTTACTACTGGATATTCCAGGTTGTGAGAGCAGACCTTTAATAGGCTTTTGCAAAACCAAAAGCCTCAGGGATACACTGATTAGGTGCACCTCTAGGAAACAATCTGTTTCTTTAGGACATTTCAGATGTGGCCATTGTTCAGTCTGTGCTTTAACGTTAACAGGCTGTGTGCATCATCAAGCTTTCACAGTTTACTAATTCTAGAAATGTGGTCTACCTAGTAAAATGTCTATATGATCCCTTGTACATTGGCATCAGTACCAGACCCATTAAGATTTATGTTATAGAACCATAGAATGTTAGAGTTGGAAGGGATCTTGCAGGTCATCTAGTCCAACCCCCTGCACTCTGCAGGAGCATAGCTGAAAGATAGCCCTGCGTACCTACAACATACCCGAAAGGTGGTCGTTCAGCCTCCACTTGAAAACAACCAGTGAAGGAGCATCCGCCACCTCCCGAGGCAGACTGTTCCACTGCTCAACCACTCTTACAGTTAGGAAATTTCTCCTGATATTTAGCTGGTAACGACTCCACCCATTAGACCTAGTCTTGCAATCCAGAGCAAGAGAGGTTAGATCTGCTCCTTCTTCTACATGACAGCCCTTCAAATACTTGAAGACTGCAATCATGTCCCCTCTAAGGCTTCTCTTTCCCAGGCTAAACATACTCAACTCTTTCAGCCTTTCCTCATGAGACTTGGATTCCAACCCTCTCACCATCCTGGTTGCCCTCTTCTGGACACGCTCGAGCTTGTCGACATCCTTCCTAAAACGTGGTGCCCAAAACTGGACACAGGACTCCAGCTGAGGCCTGACCATAGCAGAATAGAGCGGAACTACCACTTCCCTTGATTTGGACACAATGTTTCTGTTAATGCATCCTATGATTGCACTAGCTTTCTTCACAGCCACATCGCACTGCAGGCTCATGTTTAGCTTGTGATCAACCAGAACACCTAGATCCCCAAGTCCCTCCCATTCTATATCTGTGCCTTTGATTTTTTGTATCTAAGTGTATGACTTTGCACTTATCTCTATTGAAATCTATTTTATTTGTCTCAGCCCACTGTTCAAGCCTATCTAGATCATTTTGAATCCTGACTCTGTCTTCTTCAGAATTAGCAATCCCACCTAGCTTCGTGTCATCTGCAAATTTGATAAGCATCCCCTCTATGTCTTCCTCCAGATAATTTATAAAAACATTGAACAACACCGGGCCTAGGACCGAGCCCTGCGGCACTCCACTCGAGACTTCCCTCCACATAGACGCAGAGCCATTTACGAGTATTCGTTGGGTATGATTTTTCAACCAACCATGAATCCATCCAACGGTTGCACCATCCAGCCCACACTTAACCAGCTCATCCTCAAGGATATCATGAGAAACTTTGTCAAATGCTTTACTGAAATCTAGATACACTATATCCACAGCATTGCCAGAGTCAACTATTCTGGTAACTCTGTCAAAAAAGGAGATAAGGTTGGTCTGGCATGACTTATTCTTGATAAACCCATGCTGGCTACTGCCAATTAACTCATTCCATTCAAGGTGCTCAGAGACAGAGCATTTAATAATCTGCTCTAGAATTTTCCCAGGTATTGATGTCAAGCTGACAGGCCTGTAATTTCCAGGGTCTGCCTTTTCCCCCTTCTTGAAGTTTGGGACAACATTTGCTCTTTTCCAGTCTTCCGGCGCAACACCAGTACTCCAGGACATCTCAAAGATTAGAGCCAGAGGCTCTGAAATAACATCTGCAATTTCTTTTAGCACCCTGGGATGCAAGCCATCCAGCCCTGGAGAATTGAAAGTATTTAAGGCAGCTAGATGCTCTCTAACCATTTCCTTACTTACTCTAGACTGGCAGTTTCTCCTTCCTTCATATGCCCTGCATTCTTCCGTTTGCATACAGCTCGCCTTACGGTTAAATCCTGACACAAAGTGAGAGTTGAGTAATTCCGCTTTGTCTTCATCTCTTGTTAAGGCTTGACCGTCTTCCCCTAGCAATGAGCTTACTCCATCCCTGTTCTTCTTTTTGCTCCAAACATAGGCATAGAAATTTTTCTTGTTGTTTTTAGCATCCCTCGCAAGCCTCAGCTCCATCTGTGCTTTAGCCTTTTTGACACCATCCCTACAGATTCGAGTCTACTTCTTGTACTCACCCTCAGTAATCTGACCCTCCTTCCATTTCCTGTACATTTCCCTTTTTAGTCTCAGCTCTTCAGAGAGTTCCTTATTCAGCCACCTCGGCTTCATTACCCGTCTCCCACCTTTCTTTCTTACAGGAACAGTTTGCGATTGTGCCTTAAGCACTTCAT
>NW_015171040.1:13622-23795 GCF_001447785.1 Gekko japonicus | reverse complement strand
TGGTATCAATTTTGCAGCTCCACTGGCTGTGAGTGTTTCCTGATTACCTTACTCCTCAAGGTCACATTCTTCCACTCACCCACGTGTTCCTTGTTACTTCCTTCCTCTTGCTCAGGATTTGCTGGCTCTTGCCGTTCTCTCAGGAGCCCCTCTTCCTTCACGTCTAAAAAGTTGTCTGCCTCCCTGATGTTCCTCAGTGTACAGATTTGTGCCTTGAGTTCTCCTACCTTCTCCTCAAGCATTCTTATAAGCTTGCACTTGCAGCATGTGTAATGCATTTCATGGCATGGCAGAAAAATGATCATGGCGCAACCCACACAGGTCACTGGAATAGATCCCTCATTATCCATCTTCCTTGGGGCAATGCTATCTCCTACAGCCTCAGGAACTTTCCTCAAACTCTGACATAGACTCTTGTTGTGGTAACATACCCTGAAAACTTTGAGACTGACCAAATGGCTACCTTGCCAGCAGTTCTCTCCCCAGAACTCAATAGCAGCCCTCTACTCAGGTTCTTACAAGGCTTCCAAAAGGCTCCGAGGAGCAGCCTTTTGTTTCAAAAGGGCCCTTCCTGCCCAGCACAGCAGAGCCCAGCACAAGAGGGGGCAGGGCTTGCAGTCAACAGCAACCAACAGCAGCTCACTCAGCCTCCAACAACCCCCAAAGCACAAACAGCCCCAAACAGACTTAAACAGAACCACTCTCTGTCAGGCTACAAAGAACCCAACTCTCTCTCAGCTCCCACACAGCAGCTAGGAAGGCAAAGGGAAAAAGAAAAATCCCCCACCTTCTATCAGCAACCCACCACGTGCTCTCCACTCCTTGCCTCAGCCCGACTGACTCAGCCCAGCTGACTATTTAGGAACACATGTCCCAAATACAGAACAGGGTGGTGGATGCTCCTATGGTATTTCATTTTTTGGAGAAAGGTCACTTGGTTATTTTCAAATACAGATCCCATCCATATACTTTAACCAATGTATCACAGGTTCTTTTACGTCAAGAAGCTTTATGGATCTATAAATGTCAAACTTACTTTCCTTTTGGCTTGAATCAAACTTTAGATCTTTCATCATTTCTATAAACATTATTGCAGTGTTGGTATAACATGCTGTCTCTTTAAATGGTAGCATATGCTGTCTCCTTAAATTTTCTGTTACAATAAATATAGCCTCTTTCACAGTCTCTCTGAGAATCTTTTGCCAAAACTAGTTAACTTCTGACAGGCTTGTGTTGTCATTTATTTCTGAGTGGCAATTTCCTTACGATGATGATGATGAAGAAGAAGAGGAGATTGGGTTTATACCCTGCCCTTCACTACCTGAAGGAGTCTCAGAATCTCCTTTCCCATCCCCTCCTTCACAACAAACAGCCTGAAAGGTAGGTGGGGCTGAGATACCTTTTTCGAGAAACAGCTCTGAAAGAACTTGTAACTGACCCAAGGTCACACCAGCAGCTGCATGTGGAGGAGTGGGGAATCAAACCCAGTTCTCTCCTATTGGCTCTGAATTATCTTAATTCTTTGAGGCTTTGGTGAGTATTTTACATTCTTGTGGTTGTGTTCATTGCCTTTAACTTTCAGGTTTGTTATGTCTTTTGTATTTACATTTATTTCAGACCTATTCATATGTGAGAACCACCTGATCTCTATGTCTCTGCTTGGCTTGTTACATTAATCTCTGTGTAGGTGTTGGTAAGTGATGTGATGACATTAAATTTGCATAAATTTCATTTTCTTAGTTACAGTGTTGCAAACATATTGTTGCATTTATTGTAGACCCAGCTTAAATAATCTGACATACAAGTCCAAGACTTGAAGAAGATCTGTGATTGAAATGGGAGGATAACTGGACACCTGTCGTCTGTCTTATCGATTGCTGGTCTTTTCTCTGCTGTCGGTTCCGTCTACCTCTGACATTAATTTTGCAACTCTTTTGAGTGTATCTTATGTATTTTTGTATTAGCCCTTTTCATTGGCTTTTTGTACGAATATTTGTTACTACTTATAATTTTTCATAATAATAGACTATTTCACAATTTGGGGTCTATATTATACTTTATTTTTATACATACACTTACATGCAATATTACTGTTATATTTAAATGTTAGACGAGATTTGCATTTTACAGGATATTTTGTTTCTACCTGTTAACATGGTGTTTCCCCCATAATTTTCTACTCTCCACATTGTGGTCCATTTTTGTTTGCTTCGTAGTTCCCCACCTGGAGATTGGCAATTCTAGTTTTAAAACACCCACTTTTCTGCAATATTGCAGAAGGAAGCAGATTCTTTCCTACCAGAAGCCTCTACAAAGAGATAGACTGAAGGACTTGTCGGATTTGCTTATCCCTGCTTTATTCCTTTCTCCAGAAAGCTGGATTTTTGCAGGAGGAACAGCAGTCCCTGGCTTTCTTTGAATCAGCAGTACATCACTTCCATTTGGCAGCAGAGAGAGCAGCAGCTGCCCAATGAATTCGCAGCTGTAAAAAATGTGAAGAGCTGTAATGCTTCATGCCAAAGATATGTGGACTCCTCTTCCTTGCTGGGAATGCAGGGCAGGGCAAGAGCCTCCCGCAGCTGCACACAGCCTCCCCGTGAGGGGGGGGGTTCCGCTCCCTTGCTCCAAACTTGATTGGGGACTCCACTCCCTCACCATCAGAAACCAAATGGGAAACAGCCTTATATCTATGTAGCCAAGGCAGGTAACTATCAAGGACATTATTTTATACCTGGAAAGCACAATGAGAAAACAAGTCCTCTTCCCACTGGTAACATTGCAGCATCAAATGTATGGTCTGGACAAAGCACATGTAGGTCCCTGACTCCTGTTCCATGTGGGGTATCAGTAGCTCCAGTAACTCCAGATCACAGAATGGCAACAGCCATTAACTAAATTATTGTACAAGTTGTTCCTAAATTATTGTACAAGTAGTAACTAATGAGCAAAGAAGGGTTCAATTTTTAATTTAGAATCTCATAAAGGTTATTCAGTGACAGCGTGTTGTTCAGTGTGCCCTGCCTTCACCCATGGCTGCCTTCACCCATATGCAGAAAGGGGGGGATACAAATTTATTGATTTAGAAATTTATTACGCTACCTCTCCAGAAAGAATAAAAACTAACCATTAAAAGATATTGATTAAAATCCAGCATTAAAACACAGATAATAAAAACAGACCATTGACAGCTTAAAATAAATTTCTAGACTAAAACAGGGTTTTAATTTTTTTGATAAATGTCCGTGTACGTGCTGTACCTTGGCTAGATGCTCTCCTAATCCATTGGGGACTTCCCGTTCTTTTTCATGATCAGTCTTATTACCCAGCAAAAGGACCGGAATGTTCTCCCCTATTGCCTCCTAAAACACAAGGAACACTGAATATTGGTTCTCAGAATATATGAAAAATATTAACAGGATACCAGGAGGCAACGCATCAATTTATAGGTCAAAATAGATCAAGTTTTAGATACAGGAAGAGGAGTGAAAGGTTCGTGCCACATTCAGATCATGACAGTTACCCTGACGCCCTTTTTGAGAACTCTGCCAGAATCCCCCCCCCACGTTTTTAATAATAAATAGTAACGAAATAGCATCTCATTTTAACTGGAGTAATGTAGTATTGTCTCAGGTTTTCCAGTTAGACATCTCTACATTGAATTGGGAATGGATTTTAATTATCATTTTTATTTAATTATATTTTTATTTTATTTATGTACTTCATTAATACCCCACCTTTCTCCACCCAAAGTAGCTTTCTCCTCTCCACTTTATCTAGGTGTTAATTATAACAACTATAACTATTTTAACAACTAGAAGTGCATTGTGATTGTGAACACAGTACAGCAGAGCAGCAGGCGTCATCTTAGAAACTTCTAATCATCATTATCACTGACGTAATGTGACCTTTGTTCTTGTTTGGGGATTTTGCTTTGGACCGATGTGGTTGCCAACAACCTTTTTATCTTTGAGAATACCTGAATTCCCATGATAACAAGAGAGATTTGTCAACTGGAGGATAATAAATCTGGAAACAGACTCTGCACCACATGGTAATACTTCCCAGTTTAGCTTCCATTGATTTTATGTGCCAACGAAAATTTATCTTCCAACATTGTTAATAGAAGGACTACCAAATTCTGCCTCTGATCTGTGTATCATACCTGCTGTTAGAGAAATATTTGGACTGCTGCTGGGCTTTGTATTTTCAGTGGGAGGGCTCCCTTTTTTTACTTCTTCGTCCAAGGATGCCAGTGGTGCAAACTGACACCAGCACCTTGGACCTGCATACCTGATGCTGACAAGACAATGTCTTAAGATCATGACCTGAGTCATTGCCCTCCACCCTTTTATTTTAGTAATATCCAGCCTTGTTCCCAAAGGGAGATCTTTGACCAGCCAAGAGTTGGAATAAACTTCGGGAGTTTCTTCAGGAACAGTCAAACTAAGAGGTGCTGGATAATGAGAACTGGCAACTACATAAAGTATTGTAAAAAAAAAAGCCTTTTTTAAAGCATTACAAGTTTGTTTTGGAATGAAACGTATTGTCATTAGTTAAGTAAGTAATCTGCTACTGTTTTTATAGCTGTGGTAGCTAGCATGAAAATAAATACTAATTATAAATATTAATACTAAATTAGTATTAATAAAATTAGTACTTTTCTGCATTCCAAAAATGTGTTGCACACATGGCCCGTAAGTGGCACTTGTATCAGATCCTTTCCTCCATAACGAATGAGTTTGACACCATGGACCTAATGAGCCTGGTGGGCCCAAAGTGTTCCCTAAAAGAGTCTTGGAAATATTTGAAAGGCCATGATCTTCAGATAGGTCCTCTCTGAGAACTAAGGCTTAGGTCCCGTCCACACGAGGGGATTTGGGCCAGTTGCGGGCCAGTTCGGGGGCGGATCAAAGCAGCGCGATCACACCACAACATCTGGGAAGCGTCCTGCTTCCGTGCCCGAACTGGCCCAAATCCGCCCAAATCCGCCCCAAACTGAACCACCTACCTTGGTGGTTCAACTCCTTGGCGCGCTTCAAGCCGGGCGTTTGATCGCCGGCGCTTCCTTGCGCCGGCTCAACCCCGGCCCGGAGCCGAACTGCGCATGCTCGGGCATGCACAGTTCAGCCGGCTCCCGTTCGGGACGTGTTTTCTCCCCGGCATTTGATCGCGCCGGGGAGAAACGGCGGCGCGGCCGGGGGATCCGTGAGATCCCGCCGCGCCGTGTCAACATTGGCGTGGCTTTTAAAAGCTGCGCCTTCAAGCGCCTTTTCCCCTGCGTGTGGCAGGGGCCTCAGTGAAGCATTTCCTAGTGCTGTTCCCGTGTGGGGAAACTCATTAGGCCATCTCATTGGTTTGTTTACATTGTTAAACATTTTTTTAAATTCCAGGCATAATTAATTTGACTCTTGTTCACAGGTAGCACTGCCGTTTTATTTTTCTATTGCTGATGGTGCCGGTACTTAGATTTGTTTTGTGTTGTTATAATTTATTGCAAATCCTGCTGCAAAGATGGCGTCCACCACAGAGCACTAGTCATGTGCTCCGGCGGTGTTCCTGCAACTTGGTCCAGAAAGTAAGGTTTGGACCGAACACAGAGTCAAACTCACCACCTGGAGACCAAGGCAACTGGGAGCAGTGCTTGTAGAGCCCTACAAGCTAGAAGATCAATACTGGGGTCTGGAAAAAGCAGCGGCATGTGGGGGACTTGCCTGCAGGTCTGCATGACTGAAACCCCAGGGCGAAAGCCCTGTTTAAATAGAATGCAATAAACCACACCCAAACACACCCCACTCCCAACTATAGGCTATTTACATAACAGAGGTTTCTCATTGGTCACTTTCAGAGTTCTTGTGGGCTATTGTTCTAGAGCTCCAAGCTCAGCCAGTCTCTGGTATATAGTTCTGATACATAACAAGCTCCTTTGGAGAGAAGTGGCAAATGCCACCCTGAATGCTGACCTAACTTCATATGCTGATTTGGTTGCTGGCTCCAGCAAGGCTGTCGGCCCCCCTCCCCCCTACAGCACCTCCTATTGACATCATTGTTGGGGTGGAGGAGGTGACTGGAGGCCTCCTCCTGGGCCTCCATGTGGGGCCTGGGGACTTGGCTTGAACATCAGCCCATCCTCCATGGTGCTTTTCCAGGCAGCCGCAGTATTTACTCAGCTTGCTGTGGCGACCAGCCCCACTGCTGCGGGGCATTTTACCCTGGGGGGAGTAGCAGGAGCCGCAGCAGACCCTGTGGAGACTGGAGGGGAGATAAACTCTGTGGGGGAGCCTATCTGGAGGAACGGAGACCCGCCAGAGTAACTGGCCTAGGCGGACCTGGGAAGGACAAATAGCTTGTTGCTATCGAGGGACATTCCACTGGTGCTGTGCTCAGGTGCCTTGGAGTGATAAGAGCTGAAGCAGACCTGCTCTACCAAGTTTTAACCGAACTCAACCCAGCCCTTCTCAGCAGGGTTTTACCCAGCCCAGAGGACTTCGGACACTGTTGTTTGTGTGGGCAATGCCACCCTGAGGCAAAAGGGCCATGTTTGCCCCAAATATGTGGGTGGGTGGGTGTGTCCTGGAGTGCTCAGAGGAATGGACTCCCAATTCCCATCATCATCATCCACCACCACTGCTCTGGCAGCTGAAACTTGACAATGTTTGTTCTCTTTGTTTGGCTCCCTTAAATGCTATGTTTAAATTGTAAACGAAGATCTAATTAGGTAATGTTAAGAAGTGTTTCCCATCAATTTTCTATTTTCATATTTATTAGTCTTATGGGGGGGAATAGTAAGAGGGAGGTTGAGTGGGAGGGAGTTTAGTATAGGAGTTTTGATTTTTGCCTGATTTGATGTAAAGTGTAGGTTTCTGGATCATTGACTATTGTTGTACAAAATTTACTTCTTGTATTGTGGGCTGCTGGGGTGGATAGGGGTGCAGGAGGGAGGCAGAATACGGAATGGAGTCATATTGCTCAGGGCGCCAGCCTTGGGCAGGGGATCCCAGTGATTGGGGGCAGAGGAAGGGGTGGTGGTGGGAGAAGGTCTTGGAGAGGAAGGGGTCTGAGATACAGGTACGCTCGGTTTCCTTCCAACCTTCTTCCCATCCCGAGGCACATTGGTGAGAAGGCTAGGAACATAAATTCCCCTTCAACACTGATGTTGTACAACGCCCGATCCATTAATAATAAGACCAAGATGCTGCAAGATTATCTGACAGTGCAGGATGTGGATCTGGCTTTTGTGACCGAGACCTGGGTATGGGAGGGTGAAACTATCACCTTGCAAGAACTAGCCCTCCCACGTTACTCAGTTCAGTCCCGGACTCAGGGACAGGGCGGGTGGCTCTACTCATCCAGGAGGCTTTCGCTTTCAAACCACTCCCCACCCCAAAGATCGCCAACATTGATTATATAGGTCAGAGGTTCCCAAACTTTTTTGGCCTACCGTCCCCTTTTCAGAAAAAAAATTACTTAGCGCCCCCTCAGACATCTACCTTCAAGAAGTAGACAAAAAGATGCAGTTTGTGGATCTGCACCTGGATCGTTCCAGCCCACCTGGATCGTTCCAGTGCCCCCAACGGGGCGGTATTGCCCACTTTGGGAACAAGTGATGTAGGCCTTGTGTATGATACTGAGGTGAGCTTGGCTGTCTGTCCGTCTGGTGTACCGGCCACCTAGCACACCAGCAGACAGCCTGCTGAGCCTTTTGGAGACTGTAGCCGGCTGGGCCTTGGAGTTCCCAATGCTATTAATTCTTGGGGATTTCAACGTCCATGCTGATGAGGCTGCAGCCTCCACTCAGGCTTTAGACCTGGTGTCTTCCATGGCAGCTTTAGGGCTCATCCAGTTTGTATCAGGTCCCACCCATCACGCTGGCCATATGTTGGATTTGATCTTTGGGACGGGGATAGATGTGGATCTGACTTCAATGGAAAAAGTGCCATGGTCAGACCATTTGGTTTTGAAGGCCCAGCTGGGTGTTCCTGCCCCCCATCTAGGCAGCAAGATAATTTATGCTTGCTCATGGAGACTAATGGATCCAATTGGATTCTAGAATGCTCTGCAGGATCCGATGCCTTCCAGCGCCTCATTAGATGAGCTGGTAGAGGACTGGAATTCCTGTCTCTCTGAAGCCATTGATGAGGTAGCCCCCCAATGTCCTCTGCGCTCTTGCGGTAAATCATCCCCCTGATATACCATTGAGCTCAGGGGGATGAAATGAGACAAGGCTACAAGAACATGTTATAGGACGTTTATGAAATTCTAGGAGGTGGCAGTGAAGGCAACAAAGAAAGCTTTCTTCTCTGCCTCCATTGCATCCGGAAGCTCACATCCAGCACAATTGTTTAGGATGATTTCGTCTTTGACTTCCCTCACAAAGAGGAACCAAAATAGTAATAATTTGGCTATTAGCTGTGAGGCATTCATGAGCTTCTTTGAAGACAAAATCTTGTCGCTTCGCCACGACCTACCAGCCAATGTTGGTACAATTTGTGAACTGGAGGCCTGTTGGCCATCTTTGGAGTCTACTTTTGACACCTTCAGCCTACTCTCTCCCACTGATGTTGACCAACCACGTGCCTCCTTGACCCGTGTCCCATGGCTGGTAAAGGCTGGCAATGATACAGGACCCGTTGATGGATATTGTCAACTTATCCCTGGAAGGCCTCAAGGAGGCCGTGGTTGTACTGCTCTTGAAAAATACAGCTCTGGATCCTTCCAGTTACCACCCAGTCATCGGTTTGGAGGCTGTGGTTGGGTGGTTGAAACAGAGTAGGTTGAAATTGAATCCAACAAAGACAGAGGTTCTGTGGCTGGGGGGGGGGCTTCAGGATTGGGGCACAGATTACCAGCTCTTGATGGAGTACCTTTGACACCGGCAGAATCCGTTAAGAGCCTGGGAGTGATTTTGGATCCCTCCTTAAGTATGGAGGCCCAGGTTGCTCAGACTGCCAAGTTAGCGTTTTTTCATCTACGCCAAGCTCAGCAACTGGTCCCTTTCCTCTCGTGCCCTGATCTGGCCATGGTAGTCCATGCAATGGTCACCTCCAGATTAGACTACTGTAACTTGCTATATGCTGGTTTACCCTCGAGATTGACCCAGAAGCTCCAACTGATCCAGAATGCAGTGGCATACTAGGGGTATGCGAAAAAAAAAATAATCCGGCCCCATTCGGATTCAGCTGAATTGGGCAGAATCAATTTCAGCCGGCTTCATGTCAATTTCGGCAGTAGGAGCCATTCAGGAGTCTTTCGGCCAGCCGAATGTCAGTTTCAACCCCACTATATCCTATGGAGGAGCTGCGGTGGCTCAAGTGGTTAAGACGCTGAATTGCAGGCTGTGGAAGGTCAGTAGTTCAGCAGTTCGAGACCCGGGTGCCACATGATGGAGTGAGCTCCCGTCTCTAGTTCCAGCTCCTGCCAACCTAGCAGTTCGAAAGCAAGAAATAGCAAGTAGATAAATAGGTACCACTTCGGTGGGAAGGTAACAGCGTTCCGTGCGCCTTGGTGTTTAGTCATGCCGGCCACATGACTACGGAGACACTGGCTCTTCGGCTTTGAAACGGAGATGAGCACTGCAACCCTAAAGTCGGATTCGACTGGCTTTCGAGCAAGGGAACCTTTACCTTTTATATCCTATGGGCCATTGAACTCAATGGCGAAAACATAGGGTATATTCTGGAGGCTGGAGGGGAGGGGGTTTGAGGGAGAGGCTCCAAACGCACAGGGTAGCTGCTGGAGCCTCTCCCCAAGATACCAACCAAGTTTTAAAAACATTGGACCAGGGGGCCCAATTCTACGGGACCTCAAACAGCTTGCCCCTATCCCCTCCATTGTTCTCTATGGTGGGGAAAAAGTGGTTTGAATGTTGGGAAATTCAGAACCTAACAAAGGTTAGTAAAATGTGAAAAAGAGGGCCAATATTAAAAACTAAATGTAGAAAATATATAGGAAAAGATACATGTATTTATTAATTACAAATTTTAAAACATATGTATATATATATATATATATGGGCCCATTCACATCAAATATATAAATAACATGGCAATACACATGGGCTTAAAAACCTGACCTGACGCGTTTCGGCCTGCATCGGCCCTCCTCAGAGGTCAAACAATTGAGTGGCAAGGTGGCTATATAAATATAATACAATCATGTAGACACAATCAGAATGGA
>NW_015171040.1:0-13232 GCF_001447785.1 Gekko japonicus | reverse complement strand
CTCTCTCTCTCTCTCTCTCTCTCTCTCTCTCTCTCTGCCTAACCTACTCCATAGATAGATTCAGGTGGGTAGCCATGTTGGTATGTATCTGAAGAAGTGTAAGTGCACATGAAAGCTTATACCCAGAATTAAAATTTGTTGGTCTTAAAGGTGCCCCCACTGGATTTAAACTTTGTTCTTCTCTATAGAGTTAGTGCGAGGACAGAATGAAGGCAGGAACAACCATGGATGCTTCCTTGACTTCTTTCGGATATAAATGGGACAAAAATGGCAAAGGGTGTATAATCATTTCCTGCTTTCTTCTCTGGAGGTGAGACTGTACAAGAAGCCTCAAGATACATCTAGGCTGCATATTGTATTTACGATTCATCTTACCTCAATGCTCACCAACCACTGCTTCACAGCTATGAATGTGTTCCTTGCTGTTACGTCATACATCACAATGATGCCATCAGCTTTTCGGAAGAACTGCTTGGCAATGCTATGATACCTGCAAATCATAACCTCTTAATGAGAGTTTTATATATTTATATATTTAAAAAAGTAAAGCCCTGCCTTTCCACCACATATGGTTTTCAAGGCAGCCTACAAACTTCATAAGATCAAATGCACTACATTAGCAATATAACAAAATAAATAAAGAAGTGGCACCATATCAATACACCAGACAAGAGCAACTGTCCTGCTGTGAAATGCTTTGTACATTCAAACAATTCTGCATTTGGGCAGAAGCTCAAAATAACACAAAAGTTGTGTTGCTATTTTGGGCCCCATCTATTGAGAAGCTCACTGAACTGGAGGGGAAGAGCATCTCACATTTACTGTTCTTATTCCATTCCCACTCTTTGCTTCCAGTCCTTTTCAGACCTGTGGTTAAACTCTTAGGAATTTCATCTTGGTTTATTCCACAAGTACACTTCCCAGGGTCTGCTGTCTGTCCTATAGTCTGAGCCTATTAATGTCCAACTGTCAGTACTCTGAGTTTGAAGACATAAGGTAAACAGAAATGTTTTAAATAGGAAAGCAAGAAAGTTTTATGATGCTCCTTCTGTAGACTTTGATCCTGTGAAGCTTGTGCCCCTTCTGACCCCAAGACACCAATCATCACCATCATTACCATCATCATCATCAATTTACATCCCGCCCTCCCCACAAGCGGGCTCAAGGAGGACTACACGTCACATAAGACGTGACAATAAAACAATAAAATATCACAAATTACGAAGTTAGAAATTTAAAAATTAAAAACAATAAAACCAGCATAAGGCATTGCCTTGGTGACGATGCTATGAGGTACTTCTTCTGAGTGGTGCTGGTGACCTTGGCCCCTGGACACAAGGCCAGGACTTCCGGTAGAGGGGAGGCCGGAAGACGGAAGAATGTGGATGCCCACTGCCTCAACTAAAAGCTCAGCAGGACAGCTCTGTCTTCTCACAGGCCCTGCTGAATGGAAATAGATCCCACAGAGCCCTGATCTCAATGGGTAGCTTGTTCCACCAGGCCCTAGTTGAGGCTAGTCGAAACTATCGCTTTCGTTATGGCATCCAGTACTTGTGAAAAGGTTCATTCTAGAAGAACAGGCCTTCTGGATGCCTGAATTCAAGAATCCCAGGGTGGCTCCATAAATGCACCTTCTAGATGACCATGACATAAAGAAAAGGGGGCATTTCCTCACCTTTCTTGCCCAGCAGTATCCCAGAGCTGCAGCGCTACCTGACTATTATCCACTGCCATTGTTTTCACTCTGTAATCCACACCTGTGAAGGAAATACAGGACAAATTGTCTCATTGCTGTGTACTTGGTTTAGTTTAAGGAAACCAATTTAGGAGAATGCACAGCTTTCTAATATGACACTTAAGCATGTCTGCATAATTTGTAACTCCCCAAGCTGAATGCAACTCTCCAAGCAAGTATTATAATCTGTCAGGTGCCTAAAAAGAACCTTCCTATATACCATTTTTGCAGTCCCACAGAAAATTCATTGAGCCCTTTATGGACTGCCCCACAGAGCTGAGGAACTGCATTTAAGCTGGTGGGTCACAAGCGGCAACATCCTCCACTGACCGTATCTTCCACAGTCATGTAGGATGACGCTGCCACTTCACTGTGTATTTACAACCTTCAGTCTTCTAATTATTTACTGTAAAACATATTTACCTAGAAAGGAAGACCTCTGAATGTAAGACCTCCACCCTTTAAAAAAAGGAGGCTACGCATGAAGTATTTTATTAGTAGACATACCTGTAATTTGCATGTGAATTTAATCTGACCCCCTATTCCTCTTGGCCATTTCTGAGAAACAAACTTACTATTTCTTACATATAAATAGGGTAGCTGGAGAGCTGTGCCCAAAGGTGCACAGGGTTAGGGAGAAATATATGCTGTGGGCTTTGCATTTTTTGCATTTTTAATTTTTTTTTAATTTATTTGTTAGACTTTTACCCCGCCCTCCCGCCAAGGCGGCTCAGGGCGGCTTACAATGGTTAAAACCAGTACACAATTAATACCGATTGTCACATTTAAAACAATACAAAGCAATACAATAAATACAACTTATTAAAATTAGAATGTGGCGGCATCTGTTATAAAGTGCTAGTGCTTATGTGGAACGGGCAGTGTGGCCAGAACTGTTAAAATGCTTGTCAGAACAGCTCGGTCTTCACCGCACTACGGAATTGTTGAAGATCCTGCAGAGCTCAAATTTTGTTTGGGAGCTGGTTCCATAGCGTCGGTGCAGCTAGGGAGAACGCCCTGGTTCTTGTTGCTGTTAACTTAGCATCCCTAGGGCCAGGGGGGACCGAGTGATTTTGTGTCTTGGATCTCAGTGCCCTCGGGGGAACATACGGGGAAAGGCAGTCCCTCAGGTAGACAGGCCCCAGACCATTAAGGGCTTTAAAGGTCAAAACCAGCACCTTGAAGCGTATCCGGAATGCTATTGGCAGCCAGTGCAGCGGCCTCAGCACAGGTTGGATGTGTTTCCTCATGGGGAGACGCATCAGCAACCTGGCCGCGGCATTCTGCACCAGCTGCAGCTTCTGGAGTTGCCCCAAGGGCAGCCCCTGTAGAGAGCATTGCAGTAATCCAGCCTCGAGGTGACCATAGCACGGATCACTAATGTCAGATCGTTGTGTTCGAGGAAGGGGACCAACTGCCTAATCAGCCGAAGATGGTAAAAGGCTGCCTTGGCAGTGGCTGCTACCTGGGCCTCCATTGTCAGGGAAGCATCCAGGAGCACTCCCAAACTCCTGACCCTCGGAGCTGGCACCAATGGCGCCCGACCGAAGGCCGGAAGAGGGACCCCCAACCCCGTACCACTCCAATTCTTCGTCGGATTCAGTTTCAGTCAATTCAGCCTAAGCCAGCCCGCTATGTCCCGCAACGCTCGGTCCAGATCTTCCGGGGTAGAGCCAGACTGTGACCACCCAACAGCAGATAGAGCTGAGTGTCATCCACATATTGATGACACCCTCGCCCATGTTTCTGGGCAAGGGGGCGCATATAGATGTTAAATAACATCGGGGAGAGAACTGCACCTTGAGGCACCCCACAGACTAGTGGGTGTCTTTGGGAAAGCTCCTTCTCGAGTGCCACCCTTTGTCCCTGACCTTGGAGAAAGGAGACAAGCCATTACAGGGCGAGCCCCCGAATCCCCACATCGGCGAGGTGGTGGATGAGCAACTGGTGATCGACCATATTGAACGCCGTCGACAGGTCTAACAACAGGAACACCATTGTCCCGCCCCGATCCAGGTGCCTTCAGAGATCATCTGTGAGGGCGACCAGTGCTGTCTCAGTCCCATGGCCCGGGCAGAAGCCAGACTGGAACGGGTCTAGCGTGGAAGTGTCATCCCGGAAGGCCTGCAACTGTATTGCCATTGCACTCTCTATAAATTTGCTCAAATAGGGCAAGTTGGAAACCGGCTGATAGTTGGCCAATTCGGCCGGATCCAAAGATGGTTTTTTAAAGAGGGGGCTCCCTTTAAGTGCAGGGAGCTGGCGTTTCCCCACATGCCCATTGGGTGGGGGGCGGACGTCCCCAATGTGACGTCATCACGTCGGGGATGCCCCACCCCCTCCGGGAATGACCCCCAAAGTCCCCTGCTTGGCAACCCTATATGTGGTCCAGAGAACACTACCAGCTTCAAAGAGTAAAATATTTATTAAAAAGAGAAAAAAGTTACAAGCATACTTTTAGCACAGCACCAGATCAGCAACCAGAAGGACAAAGAAAAATTGGTCATAATCGCATCTTTCTTTCCCTGGTTCTAAAAACTAGATGTTGAAACAGAGTAGGCAATTTCAAGCTTAGAAAGTTACAGAAGGTTCTAAAGATGTTTCATTACCATGGCTCTCTTGCAGCCAACAGGCCAGGCCACGTGGCCAATATGGCTCCAGGCCTGTAGATAAGAGCTCCGCCGTCTGTCCTCTCCCAAAGATCGGCACCAAAAGAGCCCCTCCCTCCTGGGAGCAAGCACTTTTATTAAACCTCTGACTCCACCCATTCCACATCACACTCTCCACCCCCTTTGACCTTGTCCGCCCAGGTCATCCTAGTGGACCCTGGGCCATCCAGGTGCATCCTGGGAGCTCTCCTTGCAGGCATTCTGGGAGATCTCCGGAGTCACCTGGAGATTCCTAACACCAAATCCCTCAGTTCCTTTGCAAGTCAAGCTATTTGCATAACTGTGGTGGGTAATTGCCCTAGCTTCCTGCCCTTCCAGGAATTATACTATGGAATTATACAACTTTAAGGTTGACAATGAAGAAACTCTAATTATTAAAGATTTTGTACTCCTTGGCTCCATCATCAACCAAAAGGGAGACTGGCAGCCAAGAAATCAGAAGGAGGCTGAAGGTGCTCAATTATCATTATGGATATTACGGACCACCAAAAGACAAATAAGTGGGTTCTCGGTCAAATCAAAACTGAATTCTCTCTAAAAGCTAAAGTGACTAAACTGAGGCTATTTGGTCACACTGTGATAATACGGGGCTCACTGGAAAAGACAGGAAATCCTTGGAAAAGTTGAATGCAGTAAGAAAAGAGGAAGACTCAACATGAGACGCACACTGATCAAACTGGATCAGCCTGTTAGGCCAGCACCACCGGTTATTTAAGACATGACTTCCCGTTCCTGAAAGTCATTTCTGAAACTATACAATCAAGAATAGATTTAAAGCCAGTCTCCCTCACCAGCCCCCAAAGAGGCTGGTAGGATTTCAGAAAATGCTGCAACTTTAACATTACCCCACATGGAGTTCTTACAACTGAGGGGCTGCCTAACCATGAACATGGAAATGTCCCTCAAGCTTTTCTGGTCTGAGGTACTTGCATTTGGACCACCATGTGTGAACAGTTATGATACAAACTGACAGCTTAAACAAACAAAATTTATCAGTCATCACTAGAAAAAATGCCAACTTTAAGATTTCCTTTACAATGTGTCTTTTTGGTGTCGTGGTTAGGACCACAGACTCTAATCTGTGAAAACCAGGTTTGATTCCCCACTCCTCCACATGCAGCTGCTGGTGTGACCTTGGGTCAGTCACAAGTTCTCTCAGAGCTGTTCTCTCATGAGAGCCCCACCTACTTCACAGGGTGTCTGTTGTGGGGAATGGGAGGGAAAAGAGATTGTAAGCCACACTAAAACGCCTTCGGGTAGTGAAGGGTGGGGTATAAATCCCATCTCCTTTTCCTCTTTTTCTTTAATTTGCATTCTAACCAATGATAACTTGCAGTCACTAATTAAAAGAGCACTCCCCCAGGCATCTGTTGATTTATCTATTAATTTAGTGAATTTAAGCTTGCAGCTCTAAAAAATAAAGACATATGATATTATGGTGAATGGCCTCACAGGTCTATGAACACCATCCCATTTGGCCCTCTGGGGCATTAGATGCCCAGCAACCCTCCTAAGGCTCCACCCAGCAATGTGCTGCTCTCCTGGCTTGCCCAACCCCCAGAGGGGTTTCCCTGTCTTTTCTCCTTTGGTACACTGCAACAAACTGGTTGTTTTAGGAATTACCTACTGAGAAGCCCAGTACTCCCAGCTACTTTTCCTGCATAGCTGTTTTAAAACTCCACATAGTGCCTGCATCTCCCACTACCCAGTGTCTAGTTACCAAGGGCATGCCTTACCACACTTGTGCACTCCCAGGGAAAAATAAATTTAGCAACTGATCACCTCCCTTCACTAGGGTCCCATTTTAGATAGCATGTTCTAATGGTGAAGGTCTATCAGCATTTGTAATACAAAACAATTTTATTAGAAGTAAAAAGTCCATACATATACTCTCTGCACAGCAATAGATTCAGCAAGGAATACAAAAGAAAGGTGTAAACATACAATTCCTCTGTCCCTCACTCTGTACATGCCCTAGCCAATCTTATTCTAAGGTAGGCTCTTTAATTTAAAAGTTACTGTTTTCTACCTTGGAGCCAGCCCTTTGTTGGTCTACATGCCAATGGAGACCATCAAGATGGAGCTCAGGTATGACAGCTCCTTCCTCCACATGTATTCGGCCAGAATGGACCCACCAAAATTGACCCCTCTGGCAAAGGATTATATCTCTTCAGTCCCCCCCCCCCGTGAGTCAAAGAATCCTTTCCTGAAATCTACAGGAAGATACAATCTGGCTTCTCACATGAACACACATGAAGTTTGGGGTAGTGGTTAAGTGCACAGACTCTAATCTGGGAGAGCTAGGTTTGATTCCCCACTCCTCCATTTGCACCTGCTGGATGACCTTGGGCAAGCCATAGTTCTGGCACAGCTATTTGTGAAAAAGAACAGTTTCTGTCAGAGTTCTCTCAGCCCCACCTACCTCACAGGATGTCTGTTGTGGGGAGGGGAAGGGAAAGGAGTTTGTAAGCTGCTCTGAGACTCCCTTGGGTAGTGAAGGGCGGGGTATAAATCCAATCTCTTCTTATACTGAATTAGACCATCGGTCCATCAAGGTCAGTATTGTCTAATCAGACGGGCAGCTGCTGTCCGAGGTCTCAGGTGGAGGTCTTTCATTTCACCTACTGTGTGATCCTTTTAACTTGAGATGCCAGGGACTGAACCTGGGACCTTCTGCTTGCAAAGCAGAGGCTCTTCTTCTGAGCTACAGCCCATCACATGTCAAAGTCTCTGGCTGCAGTCAAATGCGCAGTTTGTGGTGATATAGTGGCATTACCTGAGCAGAATAAATGGGTCCCTCTGTCAAACTCGGTCTCTAGTTTGCCATGATTTGCGAGGGGAGGGAGTCTTGTGAGCTGTGGAGCCTTGTGAGCAAAAATTCTACTTTGTGAGCTACTGGCATTAAAGTTGTGAGTGAGCAATTTGGTGACTGCATAAATTAGTTTGCTCAGGAGCCATCCTTCCTGAGCTAAGACAAAAATGTGTGAGCTGGAGGCTCAAAAACTGTGAGCTAGCTCACACTAACTCAGCTTGATCCCTTCTCTGATCCTGGCGCTATGGCACATGCCTCCTCGCTTGCTCGCTGCTCTGCCGCTTGCCGTAAACAGCGATAGGGAGACTGTGAGAACCAGTGCTCCCAGACTGAGTTATCTGTCTGACATTGTGATGGGGCTTGCGTTCCACTGCAGGTGTGAATTTTTCGGCTATCATGGGGCACTGAGATTCTCCCGCTTATTATGTAACCTCCCGCCGGGAGAATTCCCCTGCGTGCGCGCTCGGATTTCATTTGCTTAGCCATTTGCCTCATCCTGCTATATGTAGGGATGTTTCCGCCCCATGGTCATTAATAACAATAATTTTGTGGACATGGTAACAGACTTGTAGTCTAATAAAGCATAACGCTTCCCTGGAAACGTGTGTGGAGATTTACTTGCTGTTGAACCTGACACCTATAAACAGATGAATTACAAGAGGCAGGAACTTGTGGGGGAAGGAAGATCTCATTTCCCACAATCCCCAGGTGGCCTCCGCTTCCTCTCTTTTTGCTTGCCCACCTCCTCTCCCCTTGTATCGGTCTCTTCCTCCCTCATAGACAAAACTTTCTTGCTCCTTCCTCCAATGCTCTATCTTTTGCTTTCTCTCACTCTCCTCAGCCACTCTTTACATTTTTAAATGTTTAAAAGATATCAGTCAACATTTCCCCCCCAATTTGTGATGTTGTGTGCAGGCTCACACATAGCTTCTTTATTATCATCATCATCATCATCATCATTATTGTCGTCGTCGTTGTCGTTGTTATTTAGGATTTTTCTGCAAACCAAGGGACTCACCCAAGATTATAGAAATCTTTCTGTACTTGACCCAATGTGTGGATTTTTTTATCCATACTCTGAGGTTGAGTTCAAAATTACCTATATGATTTCCCACTTTTGGGCCCATTGTCCATGTGAATGTTAACACTCACTTTTAGGTAGCTGCCAACATACCTCTTCTTAGACATATCTCTTTTTAGACATTCAAAACATTTCTCTGGGAATGCTGACAGTTATCAAATTATGACAGTTACCACACCTGTGTGTACATGTCTTGCATGTGTTTCCTTTAACTTACCTACAGTAGCAGCAGTGCCTGGGGAAAAACGATCTTCACAGAACCGTCTTAAAAAGGAAGTCTTTCCCACACTTGAATTGCCCACAAGAACAATCTTGAATAAACGATCTGGGGTAGAATATGGTTGCTTCTCCTTTAAGAAAGCATAAACATTGGCTGTTCAGTTAATCTGTGACATGCTTCATGGAGATCTGATGTAACCAGGGCTTTTTTTGTAGAAAAGCCCAGCAGGAACTCATTAGCATAATATGCCACACCCAACAGCAGAAACTCATTAGCATATTAGGCCACACCCCTGACAGCACAGCTCATTCGCCTATTAGGCCACATCCCATGCCTTCCCTTGGCTTGCCCAAGTGACCCGTGGCTGTGGGGAGCCCGGGCAAGCCCCCCTTTGAACGGAAGGGAAGGCAGTTTAAATTGCCTTCCCTTGGCTTGCCTGGGCACCCCACAGCTGCTGGGAGTCTGGGCAAGCCGGCCCTTGAACAGACCAGGGAAGGCATGGGGAGGCATTTAAATGCCTCCCCAATCCTTCCAGGGGGGCCCTGGCCCACCTGCCTCAGAGTCGCTGGGGAGGGTCACTCTTCAGGCCTTCCCTCTGTAGCCACACACACATAGCTTTTGGCTGTAGTGGGTGTGGCCAACTCTGAAGCCAGCCAGAACTCCATTCCTGCCCCAAAATAGCCCTGTTTTATTAAAGTTTTGCAGCAGACAGCTACTGGTAAATAGATGCTTGAAGTGCATGAACTGTCAGAATGAGAAAAAGATTTGAAATCTCTTTCAGGCAGATACACAATGACTCACATGTCCTGTACCTTCCTTAAAAATTAATAAAGGCATTGTGAGAGATATTTTAACGAGCCATAGCCTTTCGATAAAGAAGTAAAATTTCTCTCTGATTTATAAACCCCCATTTTTAACTGCATGCCTTTGCTGCTAGTATCTTAAAACACTAATGCAACCCCCATGTAAGGATGATGATGAAGAAGAAGAGATTGGATTTATACCCCGCCCTTCACTCGGAGTCTCAGAGCGGCTTACAAATTCCTTCCCCTCCCCACAACAGACACCCTGTGAGGTGGGTGGGGCTGAGAGAACTCTGACACAAACTGCTCTTTCAGGAACAGCTGTGCCAGAGCTTGTGACTAACCCAAGGTCACATCAGCAGGTGCAAGTGGAGGAGTGGGGAATCAAACCCGGTTCTCCCAGATTAGAGTCCGCGCACTTAACCACTACACCAAACTGGCAAAACAGCAGTTCTTTATGTGTGGGTCCTGATCCAAAAGTCGATCACAAAATCTGTGCATGATAGTCCCTGCCTTCTGCAGTTTTATTGATTTGTGCATGTGGGTCACAATACCAAGTAAACACAATATCAAGTAAACAGTCTGGGGACCAATACAGTAAACTACAAAGATAAACTGGAAGCATGGAACAACGTCTTTTACCACTAGCATCTTCTGAAATATGTGTCTCTATCACACATGGAGCTACTCAGTGGGCCCTCCTTTAGGCTTCCATGAACTGCCCAATAATGTTTATTGAATGTATGTATTTAATTGTCACATAGAGCTGATTCAAGCCATATTGCTGATTCAGCTCTTTACTGCAGAACAACATTATTATATATACCAACTAGGAATAAGGAAACAAATACAACGAGCTCTAGAAAGAGGCTCTTGGAGAGTGCCAGGGCCTTGGACACTCAGCGTCAATTTGGTTTGGTGACCTCAGGAGGGTATAATGACATAGAGTCCACCATTTTCTCCAGAGGAACTGATCTCTGCTACCTGAAGAGCAGTTGTAATTTTGAGTGATTTCCAGCCCTCATCTGGAGATTGGCAACAATTGTTACCCAGGAGAAAATGGCTGGTTTGGAGGGTGGAGTCTATGGCATTGTACCTGTCTGAGGTCCAACTCCTCCTCAAACCCCACCCTCTCCAGGCTCCACCCCTCAAATCCCCAGGAATTCCCCAACCTGGAGTTGGCAACCCATGTCCTTCCCAGCTAACCATCAACCTACCATTATCTGCCCCTCTGACTGCAGCTGACTTCTATCCTCCCTCCTGGAGATCAGTTGTAATTCTGAGTGATCTCCACCCCTCACCTGGAGATTGGCAACAATGGTTCCCCAGGAGGAAATGGCTGGTTGGGAGGGTGGGGTCGATGGCATTGTACCTGTCTGAGGTCTGACCCCTCCTCAAACCTCACCCTCTCCAGGCTCCACCAGTCAAATCTCCAGGAATTACCCACCTGGAGTTGGCAACCTTATCTCCTTCCCAGTCAAGCATCAACCTGCCTTTATATCCCCCTCTTCAGCTTTCCATTTCCCCCCCCACACACCTGCAGCCTCTATGGTGCTCTGAAACCCTGACTTCCACGTCACTGTGGCTGTCATGGGGAGGGGCATCTCAGCAGGGTATCAGGACACAGAGTCCACCATGTTCTCCAGGGGAACTGATCTCTGTCATCTGGAGAGCAGTTGTAATTCTGAGGGATCTCCAGCCCTTACCTGGAGATTGGCAACAATGGTTTCTCAGGAGGAAAAGTATTTTTTCCTCTGCAATGGGAACCAAAGCAGCTTACATCATTCTCCTCTCCCCCTTTTGACTTGCACAACAACCCTGTGAGGTAGATTAGGCTAAAAGTCTGTGACTGGTCCAAAATCACCCACTCATCTTCTACAGCAGGAACCTGGATCTAGCAGACCCTGCTCTGAAGCACTGACTGCTACGCCTAGGGCAGCCAACCTCCAGGTGGAGCCTGAAGATCACCAGGTATCACAACTGAACTCCAGTTAACAGATCTCCCCCCCCCCAAGTGCAATGTACTAGTGCCAAAGAGAACCCAGTGCCACTCTGACGATGCAAGCAAAAAGAGGACTAATGTCAAACCAGAGAATCCCTGCAGTTACAATGTGCAGAATGCACAGCAGAACCCAGTGCCACTGGCATTGCAAGCTTAAAAGGACTGCACTCAAAGCACAGAGTCACAACAAATCTGGGGCGGTTTGCAAGCTCTGTTCCAGAAAATGGGAAGAGACCACAGGAATGTTGACAAAGGGGGGGGGGACCTCTTGAAACTGACATGACTAGTTTGAAACTGACCAGAGTGTTTCTGAGGCTGGAGAATCCCCAGCTCTGTTGCTTTGAAGTTTGGTAAACATTTTGATTCAGTGGAGACAGTCTGTCTGCAACCTGTACTTCAGCCTCTCTCTCTTGCCCAAGAGAGCAGAGAAACTTCCATTCATTCCCCAGTCCAGACGACTGTGGAGTGTCTGAATTTCTGCTGCTCCCAGAGACGAAGACTGCCTTGGGACAGTCCCTGTTTTCCCCGCACTTTTTGGGCTTGGGGCAGCTGGGAACTGTAGGCCAGCAGATGAGGAAGCCCCATTCAACTCAGTGAGTGATACCCCTGCAGGCCCCTCTTTGGAACTACAGCTCAATTAAGCCTGATGGGGGAACATTTTAAACACAGAGGCGGCAGCCATCTCACAGACACAGGTAACACCTACCAACAGCTACTGAGGGAAAAATTAGTCCCACACAGGAGGCAACCGTCTTCATCAAGAGAGAAAGCCGTTTGCCAGAAATTCTGACAGGGCACAGTGGCTGAAGGAGTGGGTGGGAAAGAGCAAGCCCAGCACCCGGCCAATGGCACGTGAGTACTCTTGAGTGGTGGCTGGGCGGGACTCAGGCAACGCAGCCAGTGGCTAGGGACACCCTCTGAGTGACAGTTCAGGAAGCCAAAGCCTGGAGGAGTGTGTGGAACATTGAGGCAAGAGGGACACGAAAACTCTTTTATATATAAGGAGAGATGCCTTTGCTGCTAATGACAGTACAATGGCATTCCGAGGAGATCATCGTTAAAAGGAAACTACTGAAATCTAACTCAAACTTTAATCCAAGAGGAGAGAGTGAGTAAAAATGAAATATCCAACCTGGCTACTACCTGTAAAAATAACTTCTGTACACACAGAGGAAATAGATGTCTTATAAGAAACAACTTAAGTCTAACTCCAAGTTTAGTCCGTGAGGAGAGAGATTAAAGTCTTGGATTAAAGTTTGAGTTAGATTTCAGTAGTTTCCTTTTATCTATGATCTCCTCGGAATGTAAAAGATTTGTGAACAATGACGGCATGATTTATATTAGGGCAAGTCTGGGCAGCATAAACGTTCTCTTTAAATGTGTGATCTCTGTTTTGCCACCTGTTAGTAATTAAGATGGTGTTTTTCTGTAAAGGGAGTAGTTTGTTATGATATTATGAGCACGGAAAGAATTTGTTTCATTAGAGTGGGAAGAATGTTTGAGTGTTAATTCACAGATTAGAATTGTGTAAGTATTTTTAACTTTGTGGTTAGGGATCCCAAATCCCCCCGGGGGGTGGGGAAACCCCCGCCCCAGAGGCCCATTCCCCGGCAGCGCCGGATCGGGCCCCGGGAGGAACTCCGCCCCAATGTGCGCATCACCCGGAAGTGACGGGAGGATGCTGGGCACGCTGGGGGCAGGGCCATGCACATCAGACGCTAGCCGGGAGCCCCCCACTTCCGGCAAAGATCAACTTGGCAACCCTATTTGTGGTAGGCATTATGGAGTTTGCATGCATGTATCAGTGACAACATAAGATGGTCATTTGATTGTAATTGTTTTTCCTCTCATTTCAGTGATGTATAAATTAATGTTATTTACTGTTGGATCCTCCAGCATCGAGAATAAAT
>NW_015171039.1:64543-65076 GCF_001447785.1 Gekko japonicus | reverse complement strand
GCGATAACAAACTCCCAGTGTTAAGTTATTAACGGGCTTTGTAGTTCCACCCAATCCTTTGTTGTTGTTATTGTTAAATTTGTGGCCTGCTGACTCACCCCTTGTACCCTCCTTGAAGATGATTGGTACGCTACTCACAGCGGCCAAAATAGTTATTGCCAAGAATTGGAAAGAACCCAATCCTCCGAGTATACAACATTGGGTGCATAAGGTTTGGGACCTATTTTTACTAGAGAATTTTAATACGTTTTACACAGAAACTCAAACGGAATGCGACTTGATGAGTCCAATGCATGCTTGGTATCCTTTATTAGATAGACTCAATATAGGTGGGTTCGACTGGGAAGAAATTTGCAATGTTAAATACAAGATGTTACTATTTAACTGAATCAAACGTTATGAAGTCTATACACGGTTCTATAGGGCACTATTATTGTAGTGAAAGTTGTGAATGGTACGACCTGTTTCGCTTGTATTCTGACTTTTCTATTGGAATTGTTGTTTTGTGCTTAAAATATCAATAAAACTTTATT
>NW_015171039.1:51227-64075 GCF_001447785.1 Gekko japonicus | reverse complement strand
GCACCAGGCAGGCAAGTCACCATACGGTCAGTACATGGGTTCGCCACCCAGCTGTCTACCTGCCTAAGGATCGAATCACCAACTACCAAGAGCCCCCCTCCCACCCTGCCCAGGGATGGTTCCTTGGTGCGAAAGGATACCCACTCACCAGCTGGGGAAGAGGTCCCTTCTGAGGGCACATTTCCCTTATCCTCAGCACGGTGCCCTGTTTCTCCTTGACCCTCATGCTCCCTGACAGCGGCGGGGCTGCCAGATCCAGAGTGGGACATATCTATCAAGTCCCCGAGAGTCTTTTCTGTGTGCCTAACTGACTGTCTCTGCTTCTCCAGGTCAGCCACCTTGGCCTCAAGGGAGCAAACACGTTCCCTGAGAACCAGGAGCTCCTTGCACCGAGCACACACCCAAGACTTCTATCCAGTGGGCAGATAGTCATACATGTGGCACTCCGTTCAAAACACTGGATAGCCACCAACCCCCTGCTGGCATTCTGACTTCATAATTCTTTTAAAATAAATAAATATAATCCCCCTTTTAAAACCCTTTGTATTTATGTGGTTTTTCTTGTTGAAGTCAAATTACTTTACAGGGAAGTCAAAGAGCCTTGGCTTTCTGGCTCTTCTTGGGCTTCTTACAGAGCCTCTAGTCTAAGAGTCCCTAGGCTAAGAGCCACAGGCGAAGAGCCCTTTAGCTCACCCTTCGGCTCGTGCCACCCTCTCTGCCACCCTCAAGAGAAAATAAGTGGGGTGAGAGCCACAGCATGTGGGGCTGGTTTCCCAGCAGTGATTCAGCACTTGGGATTCAAGCCTGCGCCACCACCCCACTCACTGCTTGCAAAAAGACCCTTTAAAGGGTCTTTTTGTGCACAGAGCTGTGGCCTGTGACAGCCCCTCTTCCTCTCTCCTGAAAGATGTAAAGGGCCCTCCAGCTGATCGGCAGGCCAAATTGTTACCACCAATGGCCTGCCTTGTTGTTTGGGGAAATTAGCTAGGCAGCAGGCAAGGCCAGAGGGGTACAAGGGATCTGTACACCTATCTATACCAAGGTCTGGTATAGTAGGAAGACTCCAAATTTGAAGAGTAATTTAAATAGTTTTTTATTACAATATTTCCCTAATTACAAGGACACTAAACATTCAAAAAGAGCAAGAAATACAGAATTAGGAAAGCAGAGGTGATTGATAGCATGTAGAGGGGTCAGTTATGGGGTGATACAATCTGTCCAGATGTGCAGGGGTCCATGGATACGAGATTATGGCCCAAACCAAAGGTTTAGGGGTGAACTGCCAGTAGGCATCAGGGGCAGATACACAATTCTGAGGCCATGTGCTCTGATGGATATAGACACTGGAAAAAATGCAGACCAATGGGAGGCCTTGGGAGCTGGTCTCAGGTGAGAACAATAGGTTTTCTAGACCAAGAAGGAGTCCATGGAGGTGTGGTACCAGGCGGAGCATAATTTGGGTGTGACCAATGAGCTTCCAGAGTGACAGAGTCTGGCAGTACAATAGCCTTGATGGGACTACCAGTGGCATCTGAATAGATATGATGACCCTTGATGGTCCAGTCTAGGTGAGTTGAATAGGTTCCCAGATTTAAACAAAAGGTGTAAATGGGCCCCTGATTAGCATCAGGAGGGATCGCTAAACATTTGAATGTGTGATTGATTTATCTTGGTATCCTGACAGATGGAGTAGGAAAGACAGTTTTGGAGACAAAGGATTCTCACATAGACAAAGGGTCACACAAAAAGGGCTAGGTGAAGTTCTGGAGATAGAAGGGCTATTTGCCAGGTGGCCTCTGAATAGCTTTAGAAACGCAGATACTACACCTGGAGGAACCTGCCTTCGTTGTCACTGCTGGAGGAGGGGAGCTTGAAGATTGCCTTGGAGGGCTGCCTTGTATGAAAACCTGAATATGAAATCCCCTTTTTGCACAGTATTCACACGCTGACTCTGAGGTTCAAGCTGAGAGTGCTTGACGTTTGGGGGACTTTGGTTCAGTTCAATAGTGGGGTGCCCCTGCTATTAGGGCTACCCACACATAAGGCAGCACCTCTGGGCTACAACATGCTCCCCATCGATCAGCTGAAGCCCTTTAAATCTCTGCAGGAGGGGAGGGAGAGGGGTGGCTGCAGATGGCCACAGCTTGGGGGTATGGCTTGGGAGTGTCCCCACTGACCCCTGAATGCCCCCCAAAGTCCCCCACTGGTGTGAGGAGGGACCTGGAAACCCTAATCTGAATTGAGCCGCACTAAGATGTAAAAGATCTGGTTGGCCTTCTGTAAGAACAGATTTTGGGCCTAAGAACATGACCCACATTCCATTGCAATGCCCAACAATTCCATGGCTGACAAGGATGCCAGCCCCCAGGTGGGACCTGGGGATCCCTTGGAATTACAGCTCATCTCCAGACTACAGAGATCAGCTCCCCTGGAAAAAATGGATGCTTTGGAGGGTGAGATCTATGTCCTCCCCAGGCTCCACCTCCAATTCTCTAAGAGTTTCCCAATCTGGATCTGGCAACCTACGGCCCCCATCCCCCGCCGGTGGCCAGGGGGGATCTGGCAACCCTACTTAGATGTTCCGCAGTCCGTGATTCAGTGAGCAGAATATTCCTTGAATGACGAAAATTTGAAAATCACTGATTTTTTTTGTATTGTTTCTCAAGATGGCACTTTTATTAGACTAATTTCTGTTCATGATAGCAAAAGAGGGGGAAAGCAGGACTCCTTTACTTCTGCCAAAGAAAAGCAGATATGCTATCCAATTTAAAAGGATGAATGAGTGAGAGAGACAAGGCAAAGCAGCAATTCATACCGGGGACTATTATTAATTATGTCTCTACAGTGTGTTGCACAATAGGAACGCCGCATGGTTACCATTTATTGGTAACACGGTTTAATAACTGTTAAATAATGTTATTATAATGATAATGGAAGCTATCCCATTAGGATTATGTCTCCTGTGATACCTGAAATAGCTGTATTCCCCAAACATAACATTGCTAAATCTCATCAATATCTTGAAAATGCCAAGTGTCAAAGGACACAATGTGAGCTCTCAGAAGTCACACAAGAAGGTTCAGGGTTTGTTTTATACTGGATGGTTAGTCCCCAAAGGCTGCTGCAAAATATTTCTGTTTTCACAATGGAGCTACTGGAGCTCCTTTCCAATGCCTGTTGTACAATCTGAAAGAGAGAGTATCTTTGTACATGGCCTCCTGTGACATATACGGCTCCCAATATTGTTTCAGCAAATGTTGGGAGCTTTGGAGTGTGGTGCCTGGAGAGGATAGAGCTTGGGTGTGCTGTGATGCCCACTTCCAGGTTATGCTTGAGGCTGCCTCTCCTAGCCTCTATGGTAAATTCCTAGAACATCACTATGTGGAGACAGTGTTTCCTCCTGCTCCTCAGTTCCTCAGCGATGGGAAACTGGAGCTGGGATCAGGCAATATCCCACTCTGAGTGGGTAAATGGGAGGCCTTATGACATCACATAAAGAGCTATGGTTGGAACAAGCAATCTAGTAAAACCCAAGGGCGTAGACTTTCCTATTTCCCGGGGGCTGGGGCTGGGTCAGAGGCATTGCTAAGATTAAAAGAACTGGGACACAATGACATCATAGGGAGGAACTAGTGACATCACAGGCTATGTTCACTATCTATGGAGGTGGACCCATGTGGGATTTAGGGATGGGCTCCCCAGAAATTTAGGGAGGCCTGGAAACCGCCCTAGCAATGTCCCTGGGCTGGGCTAACCCCAGGAACAGTTGCCTTCTTAGCACACTGCTTAGAAACTCCACCTTAAAATGCAGACATTCAAAATAAATTATTAATAAAAATCACATAATTAAATTTATGGGAAATTACTGCATTCCTGTGCATTGTTAATTTCTGCTCTTCATGTTCAACTTGCAAAACACATTTGGCTTCAATAAATGATCTTCAGACAGCTGAAATACAACTTTAACTTTTAATTAACAATGCAAACAGGGTCATCTAGTCCAACCCCCTGCACAATGCAGGAAATTCACCAATACCCCACACACACCCCAGTGACCCCTGTTCCACGCCCAGAATATGATAAAAAAAAACCTCCGGGATCACTGGGGGCCAAACTGGCCTGGAGGAAAATTGCTTCTTGCCCCCAAAGTGGTGATCAGCATTTCCCTGGGCGTGTAAGAAAGGGCCACAAGAACTAAGCACTGATGCAACCCTTCCTGCTCTACCTCTCGTGATTTGCCTAAGTTCACACAATCAGCATTATGATCCTTTTAAAGTTGAAAGCATGATATAAATGCAAAGGACTATTTGTAAGATTATCTGTAAGACACAAGACCAGGACGCATCTCACTTCTGGCAATCACTTGGAGAGACCCTATCACTCAGCTTCCATTGCCCCACACACACCCCACACTGGAATAAGAACATAATATCAGGCCATACCACATTGCAATAAAGCCCCTACAACTGTATACAGAAATACAGAAATACTTCCCTACCATTTGCCACAACTAGCCCACCACACAACCAGGATCAAGACTCCTAAGTGGACCAACAGACAGGCATACACTCGTTTGAGAAACTGAGTATTACATTACAACACCTCTGGAACATTACAGATCAGTAGAGGCAGCACTGCACAGTGGTCAGAGTTGCAGATTGATGTGGGGAGACCCAGGTTTGTATTCTCACTCTGCTGGCTGAGTGACCCCGGGCCAAATCTCCCCTTCTCTACCTAACCTACCCCACAGGGTTGTTGTGAGCAAAGAAACTCCCGCCGCCCCAAGCTTCAGGGCTGCCTTGTTAAAGGAGTGCGGAGGCCAGACTCGCAAATGAGAAAAAGCAAGCTCAGGGTTCGTGGGTCGCATTTTGGGCTGTGGAAGAGGAACCGGCTCTGTTCCTGGAGTTCTCTTGAGTTCCTGCACTTTTGTTTTTGCTTTTTGCCAATCCGCCTCCCAAGACTGCTCCAGGTGCTCCAGCCTGAGGACTGCTGGGGGTGGGGCTCAAGTGCTCATAACTTGTTGAGCTGAGGCTGAATGTCTCCAGCTGCTCCGCCACCTTCCCTTCCCTTGGTTTGCTTGGGGAGCCCGAGCAAGCTGGCTGCTGGAGGGAAGAAGAGGCAGTTTAAACCACCTTCCTTTCCCTTGGCTTGCTCAGGACCCCCGCGGCTGCAGAGAACCCGAGCAAGCCGGATGCTGGAGGGATGTGCATTTGGTTCGTCTGAACCGAATGCACCCCCGAAAATGGCCCATTAGGGCCCCTTTCAGGCTGCTGCAGGCCGAATCAGATTCTCTGATCTGAATCGGCTTCCCGCAGTTCGGCCCCATTATATCCTATGGGCCATTGAAGTCAATGGCAAAAACATAAGGTATATTCTGGGGGCTAGAGGGGAGGAGGTTTGAGGGAGAGGCTCCAAAATTGCAGGGTAGCTGCTGGAGCCTCTCCTCAAGATACTAGCCATGTTTCAGGAACATTGAACCAGGGGGTCCAATTCTACGGGCCCCCAAACAGGTTGCCCCCATCCCCTCTATTGTTCTCTACGGTGGGAAAAAAGTTACAAAAGCGGCGGTGGCTGCCATAACTTTTTAAAGAGCCCCTAAGGACAGCTGGGGGAGCCAGAATGACCTCTCATGTGAAAGGTGGCATTTGCTGCTACAAGTCCAAGGCCACAACCCCGGGGCTCAGGGAGGCAGAAGAATGTTTCGCCCCGCCCCACCCCCGCAGGTGTCGCAGCTGCCACTGAGAACAGGGAGCTGGAAGCAATGAGCTAGGCGGGTTGGAGGAACTGGTTCCCCCCGTGGGAGGCTTAGCACCTTCTGGGAAATTTCAGGAAGGGCTGGCACCCCACAGCCCCCACAAACTTTATGCCGGTGGTAAAACCATGTTTATGTAGAGAATGGCTTGAGGGGGGTCCATGGGGCTCTTTGATTCCAGCCCTGGTGTGGGTAACCCAGGCTAGCCCAAGATCATCAGACTCAGAAGTGAAACAGGGTCAGTATTTGGATGGGCAACCTCCAAGGAATACCAGGGGTGTGACACAGAAGCAGGCAATGGCAAACCACCTCTGAAACATCTCTTGCCTTAAAAACAAGTCTATCTCACCACCTAGTGGTGCATAATGCTAAAAAAAGAGCTAGATCTCCTGGCTGCCAGACAATCTTAGGAGCTCCTGGCTATACTACCATGTGATAATTATTATTAATTATTCTCTGCATTGTACAAATGTGTCAGATATCAAACTGCCAGTTTATGGCTTTTTAAATAGTGCCTGGGCCTACCTTGACAGAAGATTGCAGATGCAATGTGTGAATACAGACAGCCATTATCTAAAATGGAGAAGAGGACAATGTTATAAGCTGGTTTGAGTCTGCATTGGAGAGAAAAGGGGGGTATAAATTAAGTAAATAATGGCAACTGACCACTCTCGGAGGTACATTCGTCACCTGTATCTCCCTAGCAAGGGCTGAGGGAGAATTTTATTACTACCTCACAGTGTGTGGTTAACATAGAGCTCTTTTGGAAACTCAGCTGTCATATTTTGCAATAAACAAATAGTGTGCCATGCTTAAGACAGCAGTTTCTGGAGTGGCCTATGTTGCTTAATAAATAGATAGCTTCCTGCAGCATGACAAGGCAAGTCTCTTGGTGGATTTTGTCTTACAAGGGGTGAAAAACGGGGTGCTTGTGTCACTTGTGTGATATGTGTGTGCAATTCAAAAAGTCATGCTTTTGAAATACCTCACACATTCGGTCTATTTCTGACTGCATTGGGGGGGAGTTTGCAAGAGAAAGGGGTAAAATGGGCATGTTTCCCATTGCTATTTAGTAGGTATCATATGTGAATCTGCAGTGGCTCAAGTGGTTAAGACACTGAACTGCAGGCTGTGGAAGGTCAGTAGTTCAGCAGTTCGAGATCTGGGTGCCGCAACACAGAGTGAGCTCCGGTCTCTAGTTCCAGCTCCTGCCAACCTAGCAGTTCAAAAGCAAGAAATTGCAAGTAGATAAATAGGTACCACTTTGGTGGGAAGGTAACAGCGTTCCATGCGCCTCTGTGTTTAGTCATGCCGGCCACATGACCATGGAAACGTCTTCAGACAGCGCTGGCTCTTCGGCTTTGAAACAGACTGGCTTTCGAGCAAGGGAACCTTTACCTTTTACCTTTAGGTATCATATGCAGAGTGGCCAAGAATTTAAGCCATAAAACTCCAGTGGAACTCTGGAATACACTGCATTACAATCTATTAAGCAGTTAGTCCCTCCTGCCCCCACCCAAATCTTTTCCCATTTATTTGCATGTGGCCATTCTATTAATTTAAACATTATTTGGAGTCATAAATCTTATGATTGTAATTAAAAACTAGGCACCGGATCTATGCTTTTCTAATATGGGCACCTCAGCAAAAAGTGTACCGTTCAGTGACCTGTTATGCACGGAACAACGGAAGAAACAGTTTGCTCACTCCATATTCAAATACACAGACAAATGGATATTATTGTACAGGATTCTCCCTGCCCCCTCCCCTTTTTCTAGCTATTTAATTAAATTAATTTAGTGCATGAGGTGAGATAGTGCTTTTTTCCTTTGGAAAATAATGAACGCATCTTTCTTTGGTGACAGCCCCTCTGTAGGGAATGTATCACGGCACACAGCTGGGGTTATTCATTAATACACAGTAGCCTGTTTGGTAAATTTCTGTCTACCAAAGGCTCAATTGAAAGACTTCCTCAGCAATCATAAGTGACACCGAAGGGGGATTTTTAAAAATGAGGAGCTGCAAATTCTGTTGTCTTGTGCTTGTTCTGGGTGATAAAGTTGTCTCAAGGAGGGCAGTGCAAACATGCTCGAAGAATGAAAGACCAATAAGAAGGGTGAGGAAATTTTACTGCTAAAATTAGCTCATTTCTCAACATGCACCTGATTCATACAAATCACTGGATGTCCACGTACTTACTACACTGGTTGGATGCTGCCAGTTTTTCTGCTGGTGGGAGACTCTTTTAGCCACCGGAAGACTTCAGTTACCCATAATTCACAGCACAGTCTACACAAAAGCCACATGGGATGGGAGCTATAGTGAACAGTAGGGGAAATGAGCAAGGTCAAGTGGCAAAGCTGGTCACATGCTCCTAAGTAGCAGGTCCTGACCAGTAGTCTAGCCACAGCATTCTGCACTAGCTGCAGCTTCTAAACACTCTTCAAGGGTAGCCCCAAATAGACAGCATTGCAACAGTTCAGTCTAGATGTAACTAACACACTGTGGCTAGATTTGACTGGACCAGGGACAGGCACAGCTGATACACCAGTCAAAACTGGGCAAAAGCACTCCAGATGGTACTAGCCACTTAGTTTTCTAAGGTGACCACTGCATCAAGCAGCGAAGCTGGCTTTTCAAGAAGCGTATAACCCCATCCAAGACAGGAGAGACCTCCAGTCCCTGGTCTGCCTTTTGTCAGGTTCCACAGCCAACAATGGGGTACATGCTTATCAGAAAGGTTATACTTTATTGAAGAGCTATAGATGCATTAACAAAGGCACTGTTAAGAATGGCGTTGCCCCTAAAAGCATAATGGGATATAGGGTATTCGTATGCACCCCCCCTTCCTTGGGCCAATTAGCCACATTCCCGCGCGCAGGAGAAGGCCATTTGAGCCAAAGCTGGGAACCAACAGTGCTTCCACGGTTCCCTCACTCCTAGACACCACACCACCTGCAGGGCTGTAGATAAGCAAGTGTAACAGCGGAGAAGAAGCACAGAAGGAATGCCTCAGTACTTTGTACACAGGTTATCTGACCCCTCCCCCTGCCATGGCAGCATAGCTGACATTCTGCCCTCTCAAAAATCGATCCTCCCGTCCACCCCGGGAGGTCTCCCAGTTATTCCAGGAGTTCTCCCGGTTTGTCCGGGAAGTCGCTATGGAACTTCCGTAACAACCGAGGGGCCCAAATATCTCCTACTTCCACCCACTCGAGGTGCTGGGGTCCAAAATCAAGCCATTCAATCAAATACAACAATTTTCCATGCTTAATCTTTTTTTTAAAAAAAATAATGCGTTTATTGGATTTTCAGATATGGGGGGGGGGGTAAAGAATATATATAATTTACACATATCACAATATTCCCCTTACATACATTAGTTAATTATACATTTCATCCACATCTCATTAGTTACAATAATCCGAATTACCACGTATATCAAGTTCATCTTACTCACTCCATTAACAAGGTTTATAAGATCTCATAATTCATTACACCTTCTCACACCTAAACCTTTTCCCAAGCTAACTACACTATTTCCATAGAGCTATTCTATTCGTTTAACTTTTTAATGATTTTATTTCCTGTTTGTTCTACTCACCAGACCCGTCAATTACAAATCCTTACTTTCCCAATGAAAAATATGATTTATTGGCCTTCCTCATTCCACAACAATCTAGCCACCATTCCAAACGAACAGTTTTTTAATCTTGTAATTATAACTCATTATCATTACATTAAAGGGCCCAGTTGTAAACAAATCACACTTCTTTCTTCCTAGTATATTACCAACAATGAAAAGCATTCATACAATATTTCTGATAAGATATTTATTTGCAAAAATACTCTACCTAGCTGACACATGTCTTATTCCTAATTATTTGATTATAAAAGACATCTATGTGGGAACATTCTATACTCAGAATTTTGTTAATAAATGTTATTTCGTTAAGAGATTTTCTTCCAAAACTTACAAAACCCTATACAGGGGGTGGGGGGGATCAAAAAGAACTCCTACTAAACAGACTAAACTTCTGTCAGCTTACTCACTTCTCTGTTAACTATTTTTTTATTTCCTCCTTTCCCCTTCTTTCTATAACACCAGTAAGACTCTTTCCTCCCTTTTTTTCTCTCTTTTCAAAAAGCCGTATGTACCCCAAAATTAGACAAAGATTCTACAACGACAAACATAGCCTTTCTTTTTGCCTTCTTCCACATCTCTCAGTATCCTCCTCTTTTCTTCCAACCTCTTTTAGTTGTCTTGCATTTTTGTATTCAGAAAATTTAAAGTCCAAATCATTTTTTCCATAATTCAAAAAGCCAATTTTCCGTCCTTTGTTCACTTTATGTTTCTCTACTCCATTGTTTTCTCCTCTTTTCCATTTTTTCTCCTTAGTCTTTTTTCTTCTTCTTCTCCAAAGTCTTTTTTAAATAGAAAATCTTCTTTCCTTTAGGTTACATCCTTGAACTTCCTTATTTTCCAACGTCTCTTTCCCCATTGTTATCAACTGATTAACACACAGCTCTCTTGTCTCCTCCCAGGAATCATTAAAGTTCTCAGCAAAACTCTGGGTAGTTTGAATATATTCTCCTTTTTCTTCCTTATTTTGAGCTACATTTTGAGGACTTTCAATCAAATTTTTACATGCATCCTTTACTGCTTGTGCAATTTCTTTTTGTAAAAAATCCCGAAATTGTTCCCAAGTAAGGGTACCCACCAGAGTCTCTGGATCTAGCTCTTCACTCTCAGCTCCCAACTCCATTTTATAGCGTGCACTCCCATACATTTACAGTTCTTAATAAACTTTTTGCACGCATTTTACTTTATTGCCTCTCCTTTGTTATCTATGTTTATGCTTCCAATCAATAATAACAGTTCCTTAGCAGTTCAAACAGGAAAAAAAGAAAATTTCTTTTCTTACCCCCTTCATTCTACTATGAACGTCTTCTCCATACACTTGAAGCCGCCTTTTTTATTTTCTGGAGATATCTCTTTGAGGTAATCCAAATCAGTTGGATTTCTACTTGATCTTACATAGTATATTATTCTCGATGCGATGTGTTTCTTGCTTTATACAATAGTAGGTTAAAAACAACGGCTGGTCGCTGTTAATGAAAACATGGCAACCATGTTTTCTCCGTTTCTTTGCTCCTGCTTCGGGGCAAGCCTGCTAAACCCCTGCGATTTTCCGTCCTCGGGGGTGGCTGAAAAAGCCCCCTGCTGCTCACCTTCCTCCAGGAGACCAAGCCGAAGGACTGCTCCAAAGTCTGATTAACTCGTTCTGTCTGACCGTCAGTCTCTGGGTGATAAGCGCTGCTCAAGCCCCGTTCCACCCCCATCAGTTTCATCAGCTCCCCCCAAAACCGGGAAATGAATTGGGTCCCCCTGTCGGAGACCACCTTGGCCGGGAGCATATGTAGACGTACTACGTGCTGGAGAAATGCTTTGGCCAGTGCCTTAGCCGTGGGGAGGGAGGTAAACGGAATGAAGTGTGCCTGCTTGGAAAACAAATCCACAACTACCCAAATGACAGTCATTGACCTGCTTGGTGGGAGATCCGTAATAAAGTCCATGGATATCACCTCCCAGGGCCGGTTCGGGGATGGGTGAGGGTGCAGTAAACCCGGAGCTTTCCTTAGCCGGGGTTTACTCATGGCACAGATCTGGCAAGATTTGACAAATGAGGACAAATCCTTTCGCATTTGCGGCCACCAGAATTGCCGCTGCAGGAGTTGAAGAGACTTAACAAACCCCGAGTGTCCCGACAATTTCGAGCCATGCACTGCATGCAACACCTCCCCCCTGAGGGAGAGCGGAACAAACAATTTATGTCCATGGTACCAACAGCCGTCAGCCCGAAGTTCGAAGTCTCCTTCTGCATCAACAATCGCCTTGTCGCCCTCCGAGAAGGCAGAGGCAAATTTGCTGTGCCAGGACTCCCCCCCCCAGCTCATCCGACTGGGAAGTGTCAGGTGACCATGACGCAGGGGGGAGGGATTCAGGGCACGTCTGGCTACATGTCGTCACTGCCCCACCCAGGTGGGAAGGCGTGAACACCAAGTCCAAAATAACTTCCCGTTGGCTGTTGTGTTGGGGGAGGCGTGACAGGGCATCAGCCAAAGAGTTCGCGGAGCCGGGAAAATGATGAAGGGTGAACTGGAACTTGGAAAAGAAATCAGCCCACCAGAGTTGTTTTGCGTTTAGACACCGGGGCGTTTTGAGCGTTTCCAAGTTTTTATGATCCGTCCATACCTTGAACGGGACTCATGCACCCTCCAGCCAGTGTCTCCAGGTGGCCAAGGCAAGTTTTATGGCCCTTGCCTCCTTCTCCCAAACTGACCAATTGCGTTCTGTGTCATTAAACTTCCTAGACATGTATGCCAAGGGGTGTAGATATCATCTAGGTAAACAAGCGCCCCCTTGAACAAGTGCTTGTGCAACACCTCATTGATTAGATTCATGAAGACCCCCTGAAGACCGAATGGCATCACACGGTACTCAAACTGGCCCAGGGGTGTATTAAAGGCAGTCTTGTGTTCATCCCCCTCCCTGATACGGACCCTAAAGTAAGCATCGCGGAGATCCAACTTTGAAAATATTTTCTCTTTGGCTGCCCCGGCAAGTAAATCCTTGATCAGGGGCATGGGGTAAGCATTGGTCGAAGAAACTGCATTCAATCCCCGGTAATCCGTGCACAGCCTCAACCCCCCGTCTTTCTTCCGGAAGAGAACTGGGGCTGCAAGAGGGGAGGAGGCCAGCCTGATGAAACTCCTGGCTAGGTTTTTATCGATAAATTTGCGCAGTTCATCTTTCTCGGCCGGCCCCATTGCATAAAGGCAATATTTCGATACTGCAATCCGAGTGTCTATGGGGGGGAAGCTCATCGGCTTCTTCTTCTTCGAACACCCTGGCCAAGTCACGGTATTCAGGGGGGATGAACTGTAGTTCCTCCTGAGCTAAACACACCCTAGGGTGTTCCACTACTGGCTGCTGGCCCCACTGTGGGTTCCACTAGTGCCGTTGACACCAAGGTGAGATGAACTGTACCTTCCCTTCATCCCACAGAATGTATGGAATGTATGGAATGCAGCC
>NW_015171039.1:46070-51195 GCF_001447785.1 Gekko japonicus | reverse complement strand
ATGATCACGAACTATCTTTCCTCCCAGTGATCCCCCGCTCCAACCCGCAAAGGCACAGTCTTGTATTCGCACGATTCCTTCATAGTGGACCCATCCATTTGGGTAAAAATTAAAGGATCCTTCAGCTTCACCACCTCTGCCTCCAGCCCCGTAACTAAGGAAGGATTGATGAGGTCCCTCCTGCACCCCGAGTCAATGAGTGCTCGTACACGGATGTGTGTCCCAAGGGCTGGGTAAACCAGAATCACAGTCACGAAAAACAAGGGGGGAAAGCTGGTCACCACGTTCAGTGCCTCCGGGATTGGGCCCTGCTGTTCCGCATCTTTCACAGCAGGACCTGGCCGTTTCCAACCGGCTCGGGGTCTTCCTCAGTGGAGTCCTCCCCCAATTCCTCAGGAGCTAACTTCAGTGCCTTGTCAAATTTTGGCTTCCCTGCTGACTTCTTTGCCTGGGTGGCGAGGTGTACTTTCGTGGGATCGCTCGGCCCTTTCTTCCCTGGACCCGCTCCACCACAATCGGCCATGAAGTGGTCCCACTCTCCACACTTTAGGCATAGCCCTTGTCGCATGCATTGCTCCCGAGTAGACTCAGCCAACTTCACTGGTTTCATCTTCTGCGCTGGGGGGTTTGGCTTGCTTCCCACTGTTGCGATGTCCAGGCGCAGGGTATTTAGGCGGGTCTCCGCACTCTCCGCCTCCTGCATCCATACCGGTAAAGAGATTGGGTCTACCGCATGTAGGACCGTTTTTTTGGATCTCTGGATTCAGTTCTACCCGGTACAACTCAGCGAGCACCGGATCTAGCCAAGTTTGGACCTTTGCAGGGTGCAACTTAAACTCGGAGGAATATTCTCTCACCAATCTCCTCCCTTGCTTCAGGGTGCATAGGAACGTCCTTGCTTTTGGCCCGGCGTTCTGGTCCTCAAATTGGGCATGCAACGGCCACATAAAAGTGTCCAAATTCAACAGCTCCGGGCCCCTGGCATTGTGCAATCCCACGTACCAAGCCGCGGCGGCTCCCTGTAAGTGAGCAGCCACCACATCCACTCGGCTGCTGTCATCCGGGAAAAGGTGGCCCGACAGTTACACAAACTTCATCACTTGAACTACAAAGTAAGATAGTTCCTCAGGGTTTCCGTCGAACGTGGCCTCAACCAGCTCTTTTGGGCGATGTAGCACCGGGCCTCTCGGGCTGTCTGGTCGTGGCGCTGGAGCCGGGACCTCCCCTGGTCCCGGCCCGGGTACCTCCTCCGGTCTGGGCAGTGGCTGAAGCGCCGGTGGGGCAGCAGGGAGTACCTGTGCCACTGGTTGGACTTCCCTCTCCGCTCAGATGGCTTGGACCACCAAGTGCAGGATCGCGTGGATGACTTCCTCCAACTCCCGTTGCAGCTGACGCCTCTCCCGATCTGCCACCTCCATTCTATGGGCCAGTTTCAGTCCCTCGACTGGGGACACGCACCCACTCCTTGCCTTCGACCTCTCTGTCACCCAGGCTTCCAGCGGTGGTTTGAAGGGAGCCCTGTAGGGGGGGAAACCTCCAGGTGAGGCAAACCCCAGGTCAAACCTGCTGTCTCTCCGGGGCCCCTGTGTGAGCATATAAGTCTCTGCCGAGGAGTCTGGGTTGAATTGGCTCCACCTGGAGCTCGGTCGGTACCCCTGGCCGGGCGGTTGCCTCGGGCCCGTAGGGGTCAGGAACAAATGGGTCGACATCGTCTTTGGGACGGCTCCCTCCCAGCGACGGTCACCGGAGGTGTAGTAGTCACCGGTGCTTTCGCCTGGGTCATAGGAGTATCCTCCCCAGACATGGTGGGGACCAGGATCCCCCCCAGGGGGAACCTGTTTCTCCTCTTCAGAGGGGACCTGTTTCTCCTCATCGTTGCTCATCTTGGATAGAGAGAGGCGTGCAGATAGAGAATGAGGATTCTTAACAGAATGTCAGGTTCCACAGCCAACAACGGAGTACACGCTTATCAGAAAGGTTATACTTTATTGAAGAGCTATAGATGAATTAACAAAGGCACTGTTAAGAATGGTGTTGCCCCTACAAGCATAATGGGATATAGGGTATTCATATGCACCCCCCCCTTGGGCCAATTAGCCACATTCCCACGTGCAGGAGAAGGAGCCCCAGGCCGTTTGAGCCAAGGCTGGGAACCAACAGCGCTCCCACGGTTCCCTCACTCCTAGACACCACACCACCTGCAGGGCTGTAGATAAGCAAGCGTTACAGCAGAGAAGAAGCACAGAAGGAATGCCTCAGTACTTTGTACACAGGTCATCTGACCCCTCCCCCTGCCATGGCAGCATAGCTGACACCTTTCTATTTACCCAGATAACCTCTGTTTTGTTAGGATTAAATTTCAGCTTGCTCACCCTCATCCAGCACAGATGTACCAATCTCTCCTGGCTACACAGGCGCAGTGAGGCACCGGGACCGTTTCACCTCAGCTTCCCTTCCTCCATTCAGCTCAGCTCACCAGGTAGACGGTGGCCTGGTTGAGCTGGCCCAGCTGTTAGCCTGGTCGAGCCCGACTCCTTTTCTGTCTCCATGGCGCAGGGGAGCACTGCGACCCCCGATGGCTGCTTTTCCCTGAGAGCGCTGCCACCACCATGATTCTTGAAGCCTGCTCTGAGCATGGAGGAGACCGTAGGTTTCTGGCGGGGGTGGAGGGGCCCCTTCCTCCAGCTCTTCTCATCGCCCTTTTATTTTTATTCTATTATTTTCTTTATTTTTATTTTTACTCTATTATTTCTGTGATGTCGGAAGTGACGTCATGCCCTCCTGTCCCCGTCCCCATCGAAAATTTTCTATCTGCAAGCCTGTCTGCCTGAGACCCTGGAGAGCCACAGCCAGTCTGAGTAGACAACACTGACACTGATGGAGCAATGGTCTGATTCAGTATAAGGCCCTACTGCTGGACCTCCTGATGACACCTGCCGTTTTTGGCTACTGTGTGCCAGAGTGTTGGACTGGATGGGCCATTGACCTGGTCTGACATTGGCTTCTCTTACGTTCTCATCTTCTTAAGGCAGTTCCACATGTATTCATGTGTAACATGATGCTAGCCAAGGCAAAAGCACTCTCCAGGGGTGTCAAACTGAGCAGATACCTGCTCAAAGCAGCTGTGCCATCTAGAAGCTGACTCCCAAAGTGGATGCACTCTTCTTTCCAGAGTACTCACATGTGCAAGCACCTCTATGAAGACTGAGACACCGTGAAGAGCCCCACTTGCTTTTTCACATGCTGCAGCAGCTGAACCTCCTCATGAACTGCTGATCATGTATTATAGTCCAATTACATTTTCCCAGCATATCCCTAACAAAAATAAACAAACCCTCTCTTGGATTTTAAATCAGGGAAGGACAAGTTATTGCAGAGAGCAAATGAATGTAGCATAAAGGAGCTGGAAAGGGACTTCAGCCATATGCAATTATGGGATGGGAACTCTGAAGCAGGCTTCATGAGGAGTACCTCTGATTCCAACAGTCAGATGCATGTTTAATAAGGAGAGGCATTCAAAAGTCAGCTGATCAAATCTGGACAGATTCCCTTGTATTCTTACATAACTAACCCGCTTGCTAAAAATAATGACATTCAGTCCTCTCCAGCGGGGGAGGCATGTTAGTCTGTTGCTGTGAAAACAAAGAGAAGTCTTGCAGCATCTTTAGCCACTTACCGACATTCTGGGGGTGAAATTCCTTCCCAGTTGCCCATTTTGACATAATGCACAGAGAAGTGTCACTACCAGATTTTCCTTTTAGGACAGTGTCACTCCCAGGCAGGGATAGGAGATCTACCACTATTACAACTGATTTCCAGACAACAGAGATCACTTCCCCAGGAGAAACTGGCTGTTTTGGAGGGTGGACTCTATGGCATTGTACCCTGCTGAGGTCCCTCCCCTCCTCAAGCCCCACCCTCCCCAGGTCCCACCCTTGAAATCTCCGAGTATTTCCCAACCCGGAGCTGGCCACCCTACCTGAAGTACATCCAACTTATTGCTTGCAGGTCGCCCCTCACCGTAAAAATGGCACCTGATTTTTTTACAATTGGAGTAAGGTTTTTTACCCCAGAGCATGCAATTAGGTTGTGGTTCAGATCATTTCTTTACCCCAGACAAAGTAATATATTGAGGATGTTGTGTTAAAAAAATACCCATGTATTTTTCTTTTTTTCTTTTTTCTTTTTAAACTGCCCCCAAAGGGGCAGGGTTTTATTACATTTTCCACATAACATACACAAACAATCATAACATATACATACATATACATACATACAAACAGTACAAACGGATACATGGAGGTTATTTTCAATTTTTACCAATATTTATACTGGTGCCTATTCCACCTTAATAACAATTTCTCATGAACTGTGTAAGCAATTTTTCTGTCTCTATCATCCTAACAGGTATATATTTCATTTACTAAACTCTTAGTCTGTCTCTTGCAAGCTTGCCTACATATATTTATCATACCAATTATAAAATTGTGACCAAGTATTCTGGAATGTCGAATCTGTTGCGCCTTTTATCAATAAAGTCAATTTATCCAATTCCGCAGCCTCCCTGATTTTATTTACTAGTCTTCGTTTTGTTGGTATCTCCGGTAATTTCCAATATTTTGCATAGAGAATTCTTGCAGCCGTAGTAAAAAAAATAATAATCAAATAACAATCATCTTTGTTAGAATTATCAAGTAGAATATTCAACAACAAAGTCTCTGGTGTAAATTGTACTCCCGTCCCTAGTACCTTTTGCAAGATTTCATGTACCATTACCCAATATTTCTTAGATCTTTCACAATGCCACCACATGTGGTAAAATGAGCCAACCTTATTTTCACATTTCCAACACCTATTCGAACATTTCGGGTCAATTTTAGCTAACCTTTCAGGTGTTACATACCATCTATAAAACATTTTATATATGTTTTCTTTATACGGAATAGCTTTCGTAATCCTAATATTTTTCTTCCATATTTGATCCCACTGCTCTAAATTAACAGCATGCCCAATATTCTGCCCCCATTGAATCATATTCCCTTTTATTATTTCATCCACCATTAAATCATCAAGTAACAACACATAAAATCTTCCTAAAAGCTTCTGATCCATAGATGTCATAATC
>NW_015171039.1:20210-46038 GCF_001447785.1 Gekko japonicus | reverse complement strand
GATGCCCGTATCCCGTGCTGCTTGAAATATTTATGAATACTTGCTTTTCCATACCATAAGAATGCATGCCACCCTAATTGAAGGTCATGGCCTTCCAATTTCAGTGTTCTCTTATCTTCCAATGTAACCCAATCTTTAATCCACATCAATGCAGCTGCTTTATAATAAAGGTTCCAGTTAGGTAGGCCAAAGCCCCCCCTTTCTTTAGTATCTCGAAGAGCTTTCAGTCTTATTCTGGGTCTCTTGCCTTGCCAAATAAATTTTGATAACACTTGCTCCAGTTCCTTGAAGATTTTTTGGTTTTGAAGAATGGGTATTGTTTGAAATAAAAATAGCGATTTAGGAAGTATATTAATTTTAACTGTTGCGATGCGGCCCATCAAAGATATCTGTAAGTCTTTCCATTTCTCTAGATCCTGTTTTGTTTTCTTCAACAATTCTTTATAATTATTCTCTTGTAATGAGCTGCATTTGTTTGTCATTACAATTCCTAGGTATTTTATTTTCTTCTGTAGTTGGAAACCTGATGTTTCTTGTAGTTGAGTTGTCCTCTCCTCTTCCATATTTTTGGTCATTATCTTAGTTTTATTAATATTATTCTCAAACCAGCTACAAGTCCATAGTCTCCAAGTTCTTGTTTCAAAGTAAGAATTGATTCCAGTGGGTTCTCCAATATAAATACTAGGTTATCTGCAAATGCCAACAGTTTATATTCTTCTCCTTTTAGTTTCAGGCCCATCATCTCATTCTTTTCTCTTATTGAGTCATTTAATATTTCCAATACAAATATAAATAACAAAGGTGATAAAGGGCATCCCTGTCTCGTCCCTTTTTGGATTTCAATGTATTTTGTCTGTTCCTCATTAATCGTTACCACCGCCTTTTGTTTAGTATAAATTGCCATGTATTTTTCTGCAGAACACTGATTCAGGGAAGCATTGTTGAATGCTCTGGAGAAATACAGTCGTTTTTTCTTTTCACAGAAAGGTAACCAGACAGTATTTCAGAGAACAGTTGTGATTTATTAAAATGGAAAAAAAAATGTTTGGGGTATCTAAACCTCCCAAAATACATCTTTTGTATAAAGCTTGGGTGTTTTGGCCAGGATGTGGGAGTTGTGAAACATGTTGACTTAGGTCACCCAATCCATATTATTTTGGTGGGACATTTTCAACCACAAGCTATATTGGTCTATGCCCTGATCTGGATGGCCCAGACTTGGCCAAGTGCATCAGATCTCGAAAGCAGGGTCAGCCCTGGCAAGTGTCTGGATGGGAGACCTCCAAGGAATACCAGAGGCATGACAGGCAATGGCAAACCACCTCTGAACATCTCTTTCCTTGAGAAGCCTAGGGGGTCACCATGTCAGCTTTGACTTGATAGCACTTTCCACTACTATATTGGTCCACAGCTTGGGGTATTAAATACAACACAAAATACAGTTTGTGTAAGTTTTTCCCCCCACCACTATCACACAGTTTTAAAGTCCAATAGATTTATTGTAATATAATTATAATATAAACTTTCATGGGTAGGGCTCAATATTCCTTTGGGGGGAGATCAGTAATCCCTTGGCATCTTTGGAAATGACTGTTATTCTAGGCCCTTTTCTCAGTTACATAAGGCAAAGGAAGTGAGGCACAAAGTGCAGTGAGGGAAGACAGTGAATTAGCAGATAATCTGGCAGCCACGTCATCCCACCAGATGAGTTAGCAGATGTGCCAGCTGAATAGGACTTGGCTCATCTTCACAGGCCTTTCTGAATATGGCATGTCCACTCTAAACATCATTGCACTAGCCTTCCTGGTTTGCGGAAGACTTCCTTCACATAACAGTGGGATTCTGCTTGCTCTCTTTCTGCTTTCTAACCCAGGACTCAAACATTTTGCTTGACATGTTCTGAAGACCGGTGCTACAGTGCTACAGACAAGTGCTGTCGGGAGAAGTTACATCTTCCCCTCACCCTAATATATATTCTGTCTAGAGTGGTCAGGGGCACATGGTTTGTCTATAGACCCTGGAAGGAAGATAACTGCAGGCTGAAGGGTGGGGGAGTGTAGAGGCAGAAATGACATTCCCCACCCCACCCCTCTTCATGAAAGTGCACCTGTGGGGGGGGAGAAGGCAAACATTTTTCAGGTACAGTCTAGAAGGTAGGCAGAGACAAGCAGGTTGCTGCAGGCAAACTGGGAGTGGGAAAAGAAGCATCTTCCCCATGAAAGGAAGAGCAAACCAGATGAAACCATGAGAGACCCAGGAAGAAGGATTTGAGATTTCTCTATGTGAGAGATCATTGAGGCTCACATTTCTGAGAACTTGTGACATTTTTCCAGTTCTGATCTTCTTTTCTGTGCCCTCACCTCCTGAGGTGAGGGAGGTGACAATCAGATACAGGGTCTTTTCAGTGGTGGCACCTCTTTTGTGGAATGCCCTCCTGCCTGAGGCTCACATGGCACCTTTTTGCTTTCCTTTAGGCATGTGACCAAAACATTTACTTTTACTGAGTAAGGGATTTTATCTTTTAAAAACTGTTTTATGGTCTGATTCTAGCCTACTTTATGCATATTGCCGTTCTTGTTTTTTAATGTCCTAGCCTGTTTTATATGGCTTGTTTTTAATAGTTTGTTTTATCTTGATTTAGTGATCAGCTGCCTCTCTAAAATAAAGAAATAAGAACAGACATGCCATTTCCTTAATGTAGATTTCCCTTCTCCACTGCTGCAGTTATGACCTGTATGAAAAAAGAGACAAGCAACCTCCCATTCATGAAACTAAGGGCTGTGGTCTATTTCATAACCAAAACTGAATGTGTGGATGTGGGGAGCGAACCCGTGCCCTCTCCAATACCAGATGATAGATCAGCTATGAGAAAGGGGCTTCACAGAGCATACTAGGAAGGTGCAGGAGGAGTGAAATTGAGATCCCTTTTCACATATGTTCTCTCTTGTTTAAAAACAGACCACTCCCTGCTTTAGATATCAACAAGTGAATTAATCCATCGTGATCCTCATGTTTAAATTATTTGTGCTCACCTGCTTTCATGGGTTTTATAACATCTGCCTCTCTGCCTGCTCAGAAAGCAAGAATTTTAATGTCTTAGAAAACACGGACCTTTTCTCATCTGCCTGGAATATGACAGGGTGGATTCCATAGGGGAAGGATAGAATCCTAGCTGAAAACCCAAGTGTTACCAGTAGAAACGAAGGATGGGCATGAACCAGCTGACAAACTAAATTTCATCACAAATTTCGGGTGGTTTGTGATTCACAAAGCGATATTCGCAAACTGAAGAACTTCTACAACCTTCCACGAATTTATGTGCAGTTCACGACAGTTTGTGAACGGTGGTCCCTATCACTCAGCTGTTTGGAAACCCCTGCTCCCTGTGGCTTTTCTTGGAGAGCAGAAAGCAGGATTTAAATGACTTGAAGCCATTTAAACCAAACAGCTGAGCCACTGTCCCACCGCTCAGCTATTTGGAACCCCTGCTTTCTGCTCCCCATGAAAAACTACAATGAGCAGAAAGCAGGGGTTTAAAATTTAAATGTCTCACGAACTGATAAGAACTGGGTCAGTTTGCGAACCAACCTCCCAGTTCATCGCTGAACCGAACTGCAAAAATGCGGTTTGCGCCCGTCCCTAGTAGAAACTCCCATTGAAGTCAGTGGAAATGAACAATAGAACAGAGAGTCTGAAGTGTAATTAGTGGAATGAATACAAAATGGTAAAGAGTAAGCAAACTGAAATGACACATATACAAGTTTTGTGCATCCCCCTAATATTGACCTGGATAGGAAACAGCTATCAAATTTCACTTGCAAGCACAAGGTAAGGCCTGAGGGCTGACTGAGGCCCCTTCTCTGACAATGCATAATTTCCTAAGGATTTTAATATCCTGACCTAGCCTGAACTCATCAGATTTTGGAAGCTAAGCAGGGTCATCCCTGGTTAATACTTGGATGGGAGACCTCCAAGGAATACCAGAGTTCCTCTGCAGAGGGAGGCAGTGGCACACCACCCCTGTTCATCTCTTGCCTTGAAAACTCTACAGGCTGTGACTTGACACCAGGGATTTTTTATTTATTTTCAAAATTTCTATCCCACCATTCTGCCCATACAAGGGTCACCAAGGCAGCTAACAATTTTAAACATACTCAATAAAACTACATTATAAAACCATTATAATTAAAAATACATTATAAAATCATTATAATAAAAACATATAAAAGCATACATCATCAAAACAACTTTTAAAAGAGCTAAAAAGTCAGAATTAAATTCCAAACAAAACAGTTAAAATAATGCAAAACATAAAAGCATTGGTTAAGAAGGAGGGAATGCCAAAGAAAACAAAAAAAGTCTTCAGCCACTGGTGGAAGATGGCAACAGAAGGGGACAGACGAATCTCCCTGGGGAGGGAGTTCCAGGGCTTTGGTCCCATGACTGAGAAGGTCTTCTCTTGGGTTTCCACCCACCTAGTTGGGGGCACCCAAAGAAGGTCCATAATGGTCAGGTGGGTTCATGAGGGATTAAGGCAGTCCACCAGGTTTGTTGGTCCATAACCAAATAGGGCTTTGAGGTCTCTGATAACAGAAGGCGGGGGCACCTGAGCATAGTGGGCAGCCAGGTTTGTATGGGAGTAGGTGGTCCTTCAGATATGTGTCAACTATGCTGCCATGGGGGTTGGGAAGCTCAGTCTGTGTCTGGTTAATTGCTAATGCATTCCTTTCTGTGCTTGTTCTGCTTTGTGCCAAAATGCTTATCTATACAGATGTGCAGGAGGTAGTTGTACTGTCTGGGTTTCTCCTAGGTGCCGTGGGAGAGTGTTGGTTCTCAGCTTTAGCTACCTAACGGTCTCCAAGCTTTATCCCACCTGCGGGAGGGTGGCTAATTGGCCAGTGCTATTGGGGGGGTGCATACAAATACCCTATATCCTATTATCCCCATGGGGCCGCCGCCATTCTTAACAGTGCTTATGTTACTGCATCTCTAGCTCTGCAATAAAAGTATTACCGTTCCTGAATGCGTGTACTTCGTTGTTGGCTGTGGGTTCTGACCATATGTTGGTCCCAAACCATATAAGGCTCTGAAGGTCAAGACTAGCACCTTGAATTGTGCCTGGAAACAAACTGGAAATCAGTGTCGGTGGGCCAAGACTGGCATGTTATGGTCCCTACGACCTACTCTGTTCAACAACCTGGCTGTGACATTCTGTACCAATTGATGTTTCCAAAAACTTTTCAAAGAGAACCCCCATACAGTGTGCATCGGTGGTAGTGGTGGTGGTTAGTGCCGTCAAGTCACAGCACTTACAGCAACCCCGTAGGGTTTTCAAGGCAAGAGACGTTCAGAGGTGGGTTGCCATTGCCTGCCTCCACATCACACCCCTGGTATTCCTTGAAGGTCTCCCATCCAAACACTAGCCAGGGACGACCCTGCTTAGTATTCAAGATCTGACGAGACTGGGCTAGCCTGGGCTACCCCGGTCAGGGAGTAGAGTGCATTGCAGTAATCTAATCTGGGTCCACAGTGGCCAGATTGTTTCTATCCAGGAAAGGCTGCACTTGGCTAATCAGTCGAAGCCTGTAAAAGGCACTCCTGGCCACAGCGGCCACCTCCTTATCCAGCAGTTGGCCTGGGTCCAAGAGCACCCCCAGATGAAGGACCTGTTCCTTCAATTAAATTAATGAATGAATGACAGAAGCCCATTATTCCAGTCAGTGTCCGCTACAGCCAGCCAGCCAGCCAGCCAGCCATGCTACATGGCCACCAGTACCACAGTCTCCCTCACTTTGTGAATTCTTTGCAAGTGGAAGTACTGCATTCAGTTGCCCCTGAACTCAGTGTGGAGATGAGAAGAGACCCAAATGGTGCCTCCCCCCAAAAAAAAAATCCAGAGGGAGAACAAAAAAGAAGGAACTGAGAGATGCCTGTACAGAGAAGGATGGTGAAATAAAAGCAGAGTGGTGATGGATAATGGCAGAAAGACCTGTGAGGGTACAAAAAGAAGATGGGGCAATGGGGTAACAAGAGACCTGTGGGGTGGGAAAGGAAAAACGGAATCCCTAGGTATGAAGAACACAGAAAGATCTGAGATGGTATGGAGAGGGTAGAGAAAATGCTATGGAGTACAAGGAGGTAACTGAAAAATGGAGTATTAGAAGTGTGGCAATACAGAAGGGCCCTGGCCTGGATAGCCCAGGCTAACCCAATCTTGTCAGATCTTGAAACCTTAGCAGGGTCAGCCTTGATCAGTATTTGGAAGGGAGACAACAAAGGAATACCAGAGTCATGAAGCAGAGGCAGGCAATGAAAAACCACCTCTAACTGTTTATTTCTTGGAAAACCCCACAAGGTCACCATAATTCAGCTGTGACCTCAGGGCAAAAAAAAAAGAAGAAGGTTGCTACACAGAGGGGGGGGGAGCATGGACAGAGGTGCAGAGAAAATCACACAGGATCAAGAGGGAGAAGGACAGGGATTTAAGAGAGAAGTAGTACAGAAAGACCTATAGCGTTGCAGAAGGAGAAGAAAGCATGCAGTACCGTATGCCAAAAAAAAAAAAAGAAGAAGGTTGCTACACAGAGGGGGGGGGAGCATGGACAGAGGTGCAGAGAAAATCACACAGGATCAAGAGGGAGAAGGACAGGGATTTAAGAGAGAATGTAGTACAGAAAGACCTATAGCGTTGCAGAAGGAGAAGAAAGCATGCAGTACCGTATGCCAAGAGGGAAAGGAGGCTGAAAGAAAATGGATTAAATGGATTAAAGGTGGGGGGGGGGAAGCGTGAGTGCTTTTTCTGCAGTTAATGTGCTGGGGGGAATCTAAAAGCAGCCCTCCAAGTGTTTGCAGTTGCGAACATCCAACCAAAGTGGGAGCTTGGGTGGGGAGAAATCCCTCTCCATGGTCATAGCTTACATTTTCAGTGCTAATGCTAACTGTCCTCAAGAATGCCAGAGATAAAGCAAAGGGCAGGAAAAGAAGCAGAACATATTGCTGAATAGAATTATTTCTGGTTTGGGAAGCCTGCCCTCACTGAAAAGAAACAAACAGACACTAGGGGGTTCTAAAGCAAGTCTCATTTTGCATAACATTCAGAGGAGGGGGGATTGAACTTCCTTCAAATCCAGAAGCTTTTGGCACCCTCTAGCAAACACTGCTAAAAGACTTTTTTTTTTAAAGCCATTTAGCCAGAGATTAGCACCACAATCTCCCACAGGCTGATGGTCACTGTGGCCTCTTGGTGAACTTAAGCTGTTTCTTCACAGAAGCCCTGGAGAAATGTGCAGTGGAGAAAAGAAAAAGTGCTGGAACGCGTTTCAACAGCCCTCGGACTTGGCCGTTGGGCCGGGGGATGGTTTTGCCACCCAGAAAGGAGGAGGCGGGCGAGTTGCTTGGGCGCGATTAGCCCATATGGGGATTTGGTTGGGAGGGGCCAGAGGGAATAAAAGGCTGGCCCCTCCCAGCCTCGTCAGCAGTCCCGGTTTGTTGGTCGGATGAGGAGGAGCTCTGCAGGGAGGCCGGGAGTTTTGGGCCTGCCTTTGGGTGTAGTTACACCTTCGGAGCTCCTCTTCGGGCTGACGAGACGAGCCGGTTCTGCTGCCTGGCGTTTGGGCGTGCGGCGCGGCAGCGGACGACGGGGGACTAGCAGTTGCCGCAGTTGTGCCAGGAGGCTGGGCGGCGGCTCGGCAGTCGGCTGGTGGATCGGCAGCGAGCGGCCTGAGGAGAACGAGGTGGTGCCTGTGCGGGGGCCGCCTCGCCACAAAAGGTTTTGTGGGATGTAGGCCAGGCGCAGCATCTGTATAGTGGGGAAGTCACGAGAGGAAAAAAACCCCCCTTACTGTCCATTTTGCTGGGCTGGGGAGTAGGCGGTCCTGTGGCAATACGCGGTTGCGTTGTGGGTGTGCATAGCTGCGGGGCTCGTGAAGTTGGGTGGTTTCTTTCTGAATCAGTACCCTCCCCACAGCTGAGCCCGGGGGGTTGGGAGTGTTCTCTGGAGCTGATTGAGGGAGCTGGGGGTAGAGGGGGCACGAGGGCTGGTGTTATTCAGGTCCCAGAGGGGCGGGGCACTAGTTCACTGGGTGGCATAGGGGCAGCCATTTTGTGGATCAGTTCAGTCAGCCATTTTGTCCTGCAGGTGGGAACATTTTCACTTTCGCTTTCAACTGGAACTTGAGGACAAAGAACATTGGTTGACTTATTTGGTATTGTGTAGTATAGTGGTGCACTATGGCTCCCAAAAAAGGAACTGGTTGTTCGAAGGGTAAGCAACCTGCCCCTAAGACAACGCCAAAGCGGCCAGCTCCGGCACCTTCTTCGTCGGATGATGAAGCTGATGGGGTCCAGCAGGGCATCTTGGACCATTTGCAGGCAGTGGAAACAGCAGCTGGGTTGGCCACTCCATTAGCAAAGCCTGTGGGTGGTGCAGCGGGAAGAAAAGGGACGCGTGCTGCCGCAAATAAGAGATTTCAGGCTGAGGTGCTGACTCATTTATCTCTTGTCGAAGGGCGTACTGTTGCAGGTGCAGCCAGGGATGACGAGGCCTCTGGGTCGCAGGATGGAGGAGCACCTATAATGACAATGGTGGAGGTTCAACGCCCAGCGGAAGCCGTAGCTGGCCCTTCTTCTTTGGCGGCTGGTAAGTGCTGCACTCACCACATCGGATGCGCTTGGCCTTGGGGCCACCTGGCTCAGGAAGGTTTGGCGGCTTCTCTCAGCACAATGTCATGTGGTCATGGCTGCAGTAGTCCTGCCCTTCCAGGTGCCTCTCAGGTAGTTTTCAATACAGCACCAACACAGTGCAACACTCTTAGTACACCTTGGTGGGTAGGGCCTTCGCCTTGCGGCATGTCTTATTCCGAGGCCCCAGCAGCCTCTCTTCCTTTTGGTGATCTGGCCCTCCCGCTGGGAGACCATCTTCTCCCTGCCACCAGAGATAAGATTTGCAAGGGGGAATATGTAGATGTTTTTAGTCTGCTGTATCGGGAACTTGAGAAGGAGGAGAAGGAGGATCTGGAGGATCGTGTTAAAAAGAAGTATAAGAGGATGAAAGTTGATAAAACATGGGCCAATTGGGTGGCAGGATTTTTGGTATATGCGGGGGTGTTATCCAAAGCTCAGCCCTTCAGGGCCGCCTCTTTGTTTCAGTATTTCGATATTGTTTACAAGGGGTATACGGGTTTCACTGACCCTGCCTGGCTCCAGTACGATGAGGAGTTCAGGATGCGTGCGGCTATGAACCCCTCGTTGAGATGGGATCAGGTTCACCCCCATCTTTGGTTACAAGTCATGGCGTCATCTAGGCCGAACACGGGGGATAGATCTCATAGAGGACATCTGGTGGAGCATTTGTTGGCATCATTTAGTCCCCGCCAGCAGGCGAGGCGAGCGGTTCTTTTTGTTCAACCCTGCCAAATTTGCTGGGAATTTGGAGCCCAGGGGGTGTGTAATAGGAAGGCATGCCAATACAGGCATGAGTGCCCCCTGTGTGCCGGCCTGGCCCACACCCCTTCTCCGCTTGCTTCCGGGGAAAACCCCGCTGGGGGCAGCGGCGGATGGAAGGTGGCGGTACCGGGCATGCTCTTGAAAAGGGGGCCAATGCCCATAAAGTTGAAAGCACTTGAGGGTTGGTTACGCATGTATCCTAGGCGAGCGGACAGTTTATATTTGTTGAATGGTTTTTCACAGGGTTTTCATATTCCGTTCCAGGGGGCAAGAGCTCCGTTTATGGAGCACAACCTTAGATTTTTAAGGGGTTTGGAGCATGTGGTCAGGGAAAAGATTGATAAGGAATTGAGAGAGGGTAGGGGCTTGGGGCCGTTCCCCTTCCCTCCTGTCCCTAACTTTAGGGTTTCCCCTCTAGGCATTGTACCCAAGAAAGCACCAGGGGAGTTCAGGCTTATCCATCACCTGTCATAACCAAAGGGGGTCTATGTTAATGATGCCATTCCTGAGCAGTTGTGCTGCTCATTTGATCAGGCGGTGCGCTTTGTTCGCCAATGTGGCAGGGGCGCTGAGATGGCAAACTGCAACATTAAGTCTGCATTTCGCCCCCTCCCTGTGCACCCGGATAATTTTGAACTCCTTGGTTTTTGAGGGTCAGTTTTATCTAGACAGGACTTTACCAATGGGCTGCTCAGTTTCTTGCGCCACTTTTAAGCGGTTTAGTTCATTTTTGGAATGGGGAGTTCGCAGGCGTTCAGGTTTAGGCACGTTAGTGCACTATTTAGATGATTTTTTGTTTGTGGGCCAGCGCGGGTCCGGGCGTTGTGAGCATTTATTGCGTTCCTTTGTTGCCTTGACCGATGAGTTAGGACTGCCATTAGGGCATGAGAAGACAGAGGGTCCGGCTCAGGTGCTTACTTTTTTGGGGGTAGAATTAGATTCAGTGACCCAGACCTCAAGGCTGCCGCCTAACAAATTGGGGGAGTTATGTGGTCACATTCAGGATTTTTTGGGCAAACGAAAGGCCACGTTGAGGGAGCTGCAGCAACTGGTAGGCCACCTGAATTTCGCGTGTAAGGTAGTGGTGCCAGGCCATGCCTTTTTGCGCAGGCTGTGTGCGGCAATGGCGGGACTGCGGCTCCCTCATCATAGGATCCGGATCATGGCTGGTATCCGGCAGGATTTGGAAATGTGGCTGGAGTTTCTTGCTTCTTTCAATGGCATTTCATTTTGGAGGGATGATCTCCGGTTGGAGGCAGAGCTCCAGGTTCATTCGGACGCAGCAGGATCAGCAGGCTTTAGGGTGTACTTTCGGGGGCACTGGTGTGCTGAGCCATGGCCGGCAAACTGGGTGGATGCAGGCCTGATGGCTGACCTGTGTCAGCAACCTGCCAAAGAACTCTGTGTAACCTTTGTACACCCATCTCTGCCCTTCCTGGCTTTCCCTGACCCCACTGCGCATGTATGCTACCAGCAGCCTGCAATCTGCATTCCTTTCCGTGTACGCTAATACTGCTGTTGAAACGTAGTTATCGGCAAGGTCAACAGGTGTGGAGTTGGTTGTGTCTTCGTGTATGGCGTTTATTATCTGGTGCCCTGCATTTCCTGACCATTCCAAACAGTTCCTGTGTACCAGCTTTCTTCATTACTTCAATAAATACTACTTTGCTATAAACGTGTATTCAATTGAATGTGTGGAGGATTCGGACAATCTTTTTGGAATCTTTCTCCATCGTTCCGAGTCGGCCGACCCAGGCAGAGGAGGAACCCCAAATAACCACAGCGGGGAATGGCAGCGCCCCGGTTACCATGACTCCGTCGGTCACAACGACCCCAACGTCAGGAGCCGAAGGGGGAGCTGTCCCGAAGTCTACATCGATCGCTTGGCCGTATACCCCGTCCCAGTTAGCCAAGCAGGCATGGGATGACTGGAGCCAGTTCGATCTGCAAGGCACCCTAGAGACATTTTTGAAACGGGGGGGTGGCCTGAGAGAAAGCCTGTATGAACAAAGACTTTACCCGGGGAAGGCTCTGGGAGTCTTGGGAGACCAGTTTGAACAGGCTGAGGAACCTTGGGTGACAGGGCGCTCAAAAGACAGAGCAAGCCGTCAGTACCCCGAGGCTGACATGGAGGAGTGGGTGGAAGACATCGACAGGACCTTACAACAATTGATGCAAACAGTTGGCGAGGTCTTCAACGCGCTCCCAGATTTGGTCGAGCGGTTGATTGAAACGGCACTGGCGAGACGACCCGCACAAGCTCCACCGGCGGGCCCAGGGGCCCCAGCGGGACCCGCATTGCCAGCAGGTCCCACGCTTCCCCCTCCTGGAGTGCCAGGCCAACCGGGGGCCCCACTAGCACCCGCGCCTGCAGTTCCCCTTCCCCACCCGGGGCAGGGGAGGACAAGTCCAAAGGATCTCCTGGAGGCGACCTTTGATGGAAACCCAGATGAGTTGGCGTATTTCGTGGTGAGAGTACAGAAGTTTATTACTCTACCCGGCCACCTGTTCCCGGATGACAGCAGCAGAATCGACGTGGTGGCGGCGCGTCTTAAGGGCACGGCAGCAACCTGATATGTGGGACTGCATAACAGCCGCGGCCTGGAATTGAGGAACATGCGGGCGTTCATGTGGGCGCTGAGGACTCGATTTGAGGACCTGAACGCTGGCTAAGGTGTTTCTGCGGACTTTCAAGCAAGGGCGCCAGACAGTACGTGAGTACTCGACTGAGTTCCAGAACCAAGCAGCCAAACTCCCCAACTGGCCGGAGCATGTCCTGGTGGAGATGTATCTCATCGGACTGAACCCTGAAATTAGGGAGACGGTTCTTCGATCGGTATATCCTGTGTCACTGATGGCATGGACACAGGAGGCTGAGAGCGCCGAGAATCGCCCTGTCACTGGGAGAGTTGATTAATTAGCAAAGGATGCAAGGAGAGGAACTCTAATGGCATCTCAGCTACTAATAATAGAGATCCAATCAAGCCAGGTGAGCTTCTGTGTAAAGACAATGAGGGAAGAGCAGAGCTTTGCGGCTCACCTTCAGCACCAGCCACAAAGGCGGTGGCAGGTGTCCTCTGCAGCAGCAGGCCTTTCTGACCCCTGCAATAGAGGGACAGGCCCAAGATAAATTGCTGCCTTCTCCAAAATTAACTTTAGCCTTGATCTGAAAAGCCACATGGTTGGGCACTTGAAGGAAAGAGCTCGGAGAGGCACAATGGTGTTTAAAGGACACTGATTCCCGGCAGTTTTATCCCCTAGCCCTAGCCCTAACCCTCTCCCTAACCCTAGCTCTAGCCCTAACCCTAACCCCAGCCCTAACCCTAACCCTACTAGAGGATGAACTGTTACCCACTTTCAAAGAATTAATGGATAATATAATGACAATGGAAAAAGCACCCAACACGTGGAATGAGGTGGTAATAACTTTAATTCATAAAGCCAATACAGAAAAAAATGAGATCAAAAATTACAGACCCATCTCATTGTTAAATGTAGATTATAAGATCTTCGCATCAATTTTAGCAACAAGGTTCAAGAAACCAATCAGGCTTTCTACCTAAAAGACAAATAAAAAACAACGTAAGAATTATTATAAATGTCTTAGAATATTACGAATACAATCTGGGAAAACAACTAGCGCTAGTATTACTAGACGCGGAAAAAGCCTTTGATAACGTTAATTGGGATTTCTTAAAAGGCAAATTAGAAGAATGGAACTGTGGAGAAATTTTCATGAAAATGATAGCCGCTATATAAAAAGAGCAGTGGGCGAAAATAAATATTAATGGAGAATTAACAAAAAATATACCTATCCAGAAGGGAACAAGACAAGGGTGTCCACTCTCGCCATTGCTATTTATTTTTGGATTAGAAACGTTAAATGACATGGTGAGAAATAACGTAAACATACGGGGGCTTAAAGTCAAAGGGGAGCAATTTAAGCTGCAAGCCTTTGCTGACGATCTAGTATTTATTCTAGAAGAACCATCCTCGATAACACACCTGATCAACCAAATACAAGAATATGGCCTTTTAGCAGGGCTTAAAATTAATTTCAAGAAAACTAAAATCATAAAAAAAATCTCACCAAGGAAGAAGACAATAAGATACAAACAGCTACAGATATTGAGGTGACAAACAAAGTGAAATATTTAGGCATTACAATTACAAATAAAAATGCACAATTATATGAAAACAACTACAAAGTTTTAATAGAAAAAATCAAGAAAGAGCTACTTAAATGGCACGATTTACACATCTCATTCATGCGTAGAATTGCCACAATAAAAATGAATATTTTACCACGTTTTCTGTTCTTAGCACGTTTACCAATATTGAAAAATAACAAAGCCTGCAAAGAATTAGACCAACTAGTAAGAAAATTCATATGGCAAGCGAAAAAACCGCGAGTTAAATTGAAACTACTAAGTGATAAAAAAAGAAAGAGGAGGTCTTGGTCTACCTGACTGGCAGTTGTATTACAATGCGGCAGCGATTGGATGGATACGAGAGTGGTTATTACTGGAAGATGAAAGAACTCTATACATGGGCTGGCATGCCTATGTTTGGTATGACAAAGATAAAATACAACAAAATTTCCATAAGCACATAATTAGAGAATCATTAATTAAAGTCTGGAGAGGTATAAAAGAAAGGTTTTATGATAGAATACCTAAGTGGGTGTCTCCATTAGAGGCATTTATAATGCCAACTTTAATGAATGAAAACAAAAAATATTACTTATGAAACTCTATTAACAGGAAAAAATAAACTGAAGTCCTTCAAAATATTACAAGATATGAATATTAATCTTTCAAATTGGAAAAAAATGCAATTAAAATCAAGATTCACCAAAGATAAAGTAAGAAATTTTGCGACAACTAAATCAGAGTTAGACAAAATCTGGTTGTCATCCTCAGATAAAATGATACAAAAACTATATAACTTTCTATTAAATAATGAGATGCAAGATGAAATAATAAAACCATGTATGAAAACTTGGGTGAAAGACCTGGAACACAACATAGATTTAGAGAACTGGTTTAAAAAGTGGAAATCAATAAAAATATTAAGAGCTACAGCGTATAAGGAAAATATCATTAAAATGTTCTATAGGTGGCAGTGGACGCCAGATAAGATAGCTAAATGTTATAAAAATGTCTCGGGGAACTGCTGGAGATGTAAAAAAAACATTGGAACATACTATCACATATGGTGGAGATGTGAAAAGATCTCCAAATTTTGGAAAAATTTAAAAAAATTAATATTAGAGATAACAGAAATAGAATTGACGCAATCGCGCAGTCGTGAGAAAGGAAGGGAGAAGCGCCTCTGCCTGCTGAGCTACGCCATGGACATCACCATCCACCACCCTTGGATACACTGGCCCTTCGGCTTCTCTCCGTTCTTCCCTCCCCGCCTCTTCGACCAGAGGTTCGGCGAGGGGCTGCTGGGATCCGACATGTTCTCCGGCATGAACACGCTCAGTCCTTACTACTCGCGGGTGCCTCATATCCCGGACACCGGGCTCTCGGAGGTGAAGCTGGATAAAGACAAGTTCTCAGTCCACTTGGATGTGAAACACTTTTCACCAGAGGAGCTGAGTGTGAAAGTTGTGGGAGACCACATTAAAGTGCATGCCAAACATGAGGAGCGCCCAGATGAACACGGCTACATCTCCCGGGAGTTCCACCGCCGCTACATGATCCCTAAGGGGGTCGACCTGGGTTCAGTCACCTCAGCACTGTCTCCAGACGGGGTCCTCTCCATCACAGCCCCCGTTGCCCAGGGTGCCCTTCCCCAGGAGCACACCATCCCCATCAGCCGCCAGGATAACCCTGCGGTTGCTGGGAAGTAGTCGGGGTACCTGCCTGGGCCCGAAAGCTTGCTCTCATTCTCCTCTGAAGCCAGCATCGTGGGCCGCCTCTCCTGTCAACAGTAGCCAGTCAGCCAAAGACTTTAAGGAATCCCCATTTTGCGCTCGAGCAGAGGCTCAGTTGCCCCCCCACCGATGATCTTTGAGGGCACGTTCCTGTACGCGAGAAGCTGTCCGCCAGGAGGGAGGGAGGGAATCGTGTCTCTCTTCATATCTCTCTGCTACAGGCTTAACTTGTTCATGCTGAACTGTTTGCTCTCCATAAATAATGGATACCAAATTGCATTTCCTTAAAGTCATTGTGAAAGTTAATTTGGATACTTGGTTAATAAGACTGAGGTTAATGCAAAAAAATTTTAAAAAGTAAAATAAAAAAAAGAAATAGAATTGACGCTGGAACCAGAAATATATCTACTTAATATGTTACCAAATGGGATTAAACATAATGATTTATGCTTGATATTATATATACTTACTACTTCTAGGATTCTCATAGCGAAAGGTTGGAAGTCAGATAAAATACCAGTTAGAGAAGAATTAATTATGAAAATTATGGAAATAAAAGAAATGGACAAAGTGAATATGATATTATCAGGAAAAGATGAAAAGATGTTTCAAAAAAGATGGCAAAAGATGGACAGCTGGATGGAAAAAAATGTATAAATGTATACTCCAAAAAAGATGATGTAAAGACTATATATTTTATTAGTGTATGTCTGTTTGTTATCGAAAATGATAAATAAAATACATTAAAAAAAAAAAAAGGATATAATGGAGCCGAAATTGACATTCGGCTGGCCCTTTTTCAGGCCCGGCATTCTAGCTCGGAGCCTGAAAGGGGGGGGGGGGGCTCTGCAGGTCGTTTTTCAGGCCTGGCACTCCAGCGCGGAGCCTGAAAAAGGCGGGGAGATCAGCTCAGTAGTCCCCTCCTGCGGTGGTTGCAGCGGCTACCGAAAGCAGCGGCGGCCGCCATAACTTTTTAAAGAGCCCCTAAGGACAGCTGGGGGAGCCAGAATGACCTCTCGTGAGAGGTGGAATTTGCCCCTACGAGTCCAAGGCCACCACCCCGAGCTCAGGGAGGCAGGAGAACGTTTCCCCCACACACAGGCGTCACAGCTGCCGCTGAGAACAGCAGCAGTGGCCATAACTTTTTAAAGAGCCCCTAAGGACAGCTGGGGGAGCCAGAATGACCTCTCGTGAGAGGTGGAATTTGCCCCTACGAGTCCAAGGCCACCACCCCAAGGCTCAGGGAGGCAAGAGAATGTTTCGCCCCGCCCCACCCCCGCGGGCGTCGCAGCTGCCACCAAGAACAGGGAGCTGGGAGCAATGAGCAAGGCTGGCTGGAGGAACCAGTTGCCCCCAGGGGAGGCTTAGCACCTTCTGGGAAATTTCAGGGGAGAGGCTGGCACCCTGCAGCCCCCACGAACTTTACGCCGGTGGCTGAGACTGATGTTTCAACCCCTTGGACCTCCTGAATATTGGGGGGGGGGGTACTTCGGGAGTGCCATGATTGCTGCCTTATGGACTGGTTTCAGGACTCATACCAGGAGACATGGAGGCCTGTTGGTGTGACAGTATGACACCATTTCTGAGGGAAATCTGTAAGTGACATCAAGCTCCTCTAGGAACCAACAACAACTGGTGATTCCTAGAGTGGTATGACATCACTTCTGGGTTTTCCCTGGAAGTGACATCATACTGTTGTGCCAACAAAGATTTTAAAATAATTTTTCCCCCACCAGCCAATGAAGCAGCAGTGGGAAGCAAAGGTTACTGGGAGGGTGTCTCCCACCATAGCAGGAGACCTGGCAACCCTACCTCCACCTCAAATTCTTTGGATTCTCCCTCCAACAAGGAGGACTCAATGTCCTTGTCTGTGACACATAAGAACGTTCGGTATAATTATTAATCTTGCTTTGTTTGGGCAATGCTATGGGATGCCTGCAACAACAAATGGAGTAACAGTTCCTTTTCTCTTATCCATCTTCCTTTGCCTTGATTTCCACCACTGAAAAATGGGAAATTCTTATCACAGAGATACAGTATTCTGTTGTATGATAGGGAATAAGTTATAGTGTGCTGGGCAGGGGGTGCATGGCGGATATGTGGCAGATGGCACCGTTCTCTGTATATTAACAAATCAGTGTTATTTACACACAACATGAGAGATGCCTTGTGCCCACTGGAAGTCTCCAATTTGACTGACATCTTGTTTCTAAAATATGACCAACAAAACACCAGCCTCTTCTTAAATGGAATTAGCCTGGTGCATCTCTGGTTGCTGTGAGCAGTGAGGAGAGATCCAAAGGGGTTAGCTTCTCTACAAAGTTTACAGCAGAAATTAACATGACGTTTCCCCTCCTTCAAGCTACATACATGAACAGAAAAGGAGGTGATGAGGAGCAAAGAGAGAGGGAAAGGAGCCTTCAGCTCCGTCTGACAGTAGGCCAGGAATTCATCCTTGTTCTGAGCTAATTTGGATTGAAAATGTTACAGTTCAGAGGAGCAAGTGTACTTCTGGAGGAGCCAGGAGCATTCCCCCTCCCCTCCCAAGTCAGATGCACATTTATACATGCAGTCCTCCAGATGAGGCAGCCTCTCATGCCTTTCCCATGGGAGGGGACAGAATGCCTGCGATTCCCAGCTCAGACTCCCAAGGGCGAGTTTACAAAACACTTTCTGACAGAAAAAAGGCTCCAAACTGTGACTTTTCCTCTGCTAGTCTCCCCTTCACACGGTCAAATTTATATTTAGCCATGATTTGAGGCACTGGAAGATAGATGGGGCAGAGGTGATGGAAGAGCAGAGTGGCTTGATAGAGATGACAGGATGAGGTAAGGCCTGGCTTCTCACAATGTCATCCTAAGCAGAGTTACGTCCTTCTAAATCCATTGAGGTCACTGGGCTTAGATGGGTGTGACTGTGCTTAGGATGGACACCATTTGCCTGCCAAAAACGTGAACAACAGAGAAGTATTGCTTTGGGGTCTCATCTGTGCCACTGGGGAAGAATGAAAAACACATCTTGGCTCCAGCAATTGGCTCGGCAGTTTGGAGAGACATGGGGGCCTGTCAACACCCATTTGCGCTTGGGATGTGGGGGGAAAGGGTGACTTTCAGGTTGTTTTTGTTTTTTCCCCCTTTGGACCCCCCCCCCCCGGCTTTCAAATTTATTCTGCTTGATTTCAAAGGGAAAAATATTTCCAGGTGTTAACTTTTTGTTTGTTTACCTTCCTACTGGAATGAAATTATCAGGGTTTGTACCTTTCATCCAAGTTATGCTTCCTGCCAGATTCTAAATGCATAAGAAAAAACACCCTATTTTACAGACCATTAGTATTCTCACTTGGAGAGAAGGCGGCATGGTACAGCCCAAACTCATCAGATCTCAGAAGCTAAGCGGGGTTAGCCTTGGTTAGTACTTGAATGGGAGACCACCAAGGAAAACTACAGAGGAAGGCAATGGCAAACCACCTCTGCTTCTCACTTGCCTTGAAAGTCCCTTGCTGGGGCTGCGACTTGATGGCACTTTTTTGCAGAATGGATATGGGAGAGGTTTGGCTGTGCCAGATTGGGCAAGATGGCAGAGCTGGTGATTTGGAACCCTAAGGCACAGTTACAGGGCAATAGTTTTGCTTCTACCCCCAGCAGTCATATAGAAAACAGACCAGAGCTTTCACATGGGATCTCTAAACTAGGCAATGCAGCATGAAAGACAGAGCAGATATGTTGCTGATTGTACCCTGGAAGACAGACAGAAGACCAAAAGCTAGCTGTTATCTTCAAAATATTTGGTACATTCTCTGAGTTGTGTGAGCGTAGAACAAACACTGGAATGCTTAAGCTGAATTGAAAAATCACTTTAGTTGTGTATGGACTACACTGAATGGCAGACACAGATTATCTGTTCATGAAGGTGCACATCACCGGCACAATATCTGAAGAAGTGAGCAGTGACTCATGAAAGCTTATACCCTACCACAATTTTTGTTAGTCTTTAAGTTACTCTTAATGGACTCTTACTCTTTTCTACTGCTACAGACAAACATGGCTACCCAACTTTATTTACCATAGTAACTGTGAGACAGGCCCATAGCTAAGGTGGGGTTTGGGTGGGCTCTGCCTCCTTTCTTAAAGGTACAATCCCACAAGAATTTCTCCTGTAAATGCTTTTTTCAACCATTAATTTTTTTTTAAAGGCATGTGCTCCTTTAAGCAGAGTGGGGTGATGTAGTTAACTAATTTCTGCACTGAGCAAGGAGGTTGGAGTACGTGACCTCTAGGATCCCTTATAACTCTGTGTCAAGAAACTGGTCTCCTTTAAGAGAGTTTTTCCGCCTAAGAGTTAGCCTTCTTGACTATAGAAGTCATCACCCCCACCTGCTGGCTTGTTATCAGTATTGTTCCTTAGGCTGGCAGAAGTGATTAACTTGTAGCAGCTGAGAACTGTCATCTAAAGTGGTTGACAGCTTCCAATTTAGAGATCTATCTTGGTAGCAGCTTTCTATTGGCTAAATGGATTTTCTTTCTGCACTGAGAACTTCAGCTCCACCAGAAAAAAAAATTGCCCCACAAGCCACAAAAACCTGGGCAATACAGGGTGGAGGGATGTGGAGGGAAAAGAAAACCTCACCACTGGTCTCTCACTGCACACATTAGCAGTCCATCACAGAGATGCAGCTTAGTCCCTGGCAGCTGTGCTAAGCAAAGCAAGCTCCAGAATCCGGAACACACAGCATCTCGCAAGGGGAAATCTACAGCTGTGGGGGCAATGTGTGGCCACTCCAGCTTTTAAAGGTTCAGTCATCAAAGCCTCCCCAAATTCCCTGAGGTACAGCAATTGACAAAAGCGCCAGTCGAAGATCCTGTTCAGTGGCAACACTTTCAAAAGATGATGTCTCCAGGACTTCCGGTCGGGGTTAAATGGCGGTTTGACGCACCCTGTAAGTGCTCAGGGTGGATGGTGGTTCCTTACAGCAGTTTGGACAGTATATTGGTCCAACGCAGCTTCCCCCAGGCAGGGGGAATGACTGGCAAGCATCAAGACCCAAGAGAGTTGAGATTGGTGTGATTGGTGTGATCTCCTCTTCCGAAGTGGGCGTTGCATTCAGCACTAAAGGATCACACCAAGCTGAGATGTCAGCTTAAAATCACCATTACCCGATCTCATGAAACAAAGGGGAAAGATCTGGAACAAAGGAGGAAGTGTGAAAACCAGAAAGAAATAAACAAGGTAATGAATATCATTTTGCTTACCGGGAAACAGCTGAAAGCGCTTGTCGAAATATCCGGATGAGCGATAACGAACTTTAAAAGCATATGAGTAACGCTGGACAGTAAAAAAGTTGATAAATGAAGCGAATTTACAGAAAAAGGGAAATTGTTTAACATTCCTGTGGCGGTGGGGAGATAAGAGACTGAAACTTACGTTTGAGAAAGCGCGAGAATAAGAGAGGGGGAAGATCTGGAATAAACAAAAAGGGCGGTGTTCCGGAAGTGACGAAGAGGGAGTACAGAAGAGACGCAAGACTGCGGCCGGACGGGAGTTCGGAAGACTGGAAGAAGATTGGAGGGCAAAGAGATGGACCGGAAGAAGTAAAGGGGAAGAAAAAAGGAATGGGAGAAATTAAAAAAGAGTTCCAAGGCTTATCACAAAGTCTGCTGAAATAGAGCAAAAAACACAAGATATAGATCAAAAAGTGGAAACAGTGGTGAAAGAAAACAAATGGATAGATGCAATGATGGAATATAGGGCTATGCAGACCCATCTTAGATTGAGAGGGGTGGCAGACCCATCTTAGATTGAGAGGGGTGGAAGAGAAATTAGATGAAGACATCCGTACTAGAGTGATCAAAGCCTTTGCAGAATACTTACAAGAAGAAGTTGATGATATAGAATTTAATTTTGACTTGATCTACAGAGTGAACTCAGCTTATGCACAACAGAAGAATCTGCCAAGGGATGTGATCGTACAGTTATTAACTAAATGGATGAAAGAAGTTATATTTAGGAAATAATTCACTGAACCACTGGAAATGGAAGGAAAAAAGATAATAATAATAATGAAAGAACTTCCCAGAGCAATTATTCAAGATAGAAAGAAATTCAGGAGGCTCACAGACAAACTGAGAGAGTTGAATATAAGACATAGATGGGAAATACCACAAGGAGTAAGCTTTAACTTTCAGAGCCAAAGATATACGATCAAGACAGCGGAACAAATGCTCAGATTCATGTTCGATAATGCTAAAGACTTTGGAGATAAGTAACTTGACAACATGATGGATTACAAATTAATATCGTGAAATGTAAATGGACTTAATTCACCTAATAAAAGAAAAATTGTGAAACATTGGTTGGGAAAACAAAAATGTAACATAATTTGTTTGCAAGAAACCCATATTAAAAAGCAAGATTTTAAATATTTGGTCGCCAAACAATTAGGAGAAGAATTTTATTCACTGGCGGGGAAAAAGAATAGAGGGACTGTGATATATATCAAAAAGGAATTCGAACCTAAAGAAAATTTTAAAGATAAAGAAGGGTGATATATTGCAGTGGAATTGACTATGCATCAAAAGAAAACTTTGATTGTAAATATTTATGCTTCTAATGGAGCAAAAGAGAAATTTTTTGAAGATTTGAACGTGAAAAACTATAGACCAATCTCTCTTTTAAACAATGACTACAAACTATTTGCAAAAATTATTTCAGAGAGATTGAAGATACATTTGAAGGATGCTATTGAAGAAGAACAAGCTGGTTTTTTACCAAATAGACAGATAAAGGACAATATAAGAGTGGTGATTGATGCGATTGAGTATTATGATAAACACCTAGAAAAAGAGGCCGGTTTTTTCTTTGTTGATGCAGAAAAAGCTTTTGATAATTTAAATTGGGACTTTATGTACTGCGTGATGGAAAAAACGGATATTGGAGAATCATTTACAAACATAATTGAGGCAATTTACTCGGAACAAAAAGCAGCATTGGTAATTAATACGGAGGTGACGGATCATTTTAAAGTCCAAAAGGGGATGAGGCAATGGTGTCCTCTGTCTCCGTTACTGTTCATATGGATATTGGAAGTACTGCTGGGACGGATCAGAGAAGACAAGGAAATCAAGGGCTTAACCAATAAAGGATTTACGTACAAATATAGGGCTTTTGCTGATGATGTAATGTTTATGGTGGAAGATCCCATATGAAATTTACCGTTGCTTATGGAGAAAATAAAAGAATTTGGAGACCTAGCAGGTTTTTATGTAAACAAAAACAAATCCAAGGTGATGTGTAAAAATATGACTGGTGGGAAACAGAAAGAACTGCAGAAATTGACACAGTGTGAAGTTGTTAAAAAGACTAAATATTTAGGTATTGAATTGACAATGAAGAATATAGATCTTTTTAAGAATAACTATGACAAGCTCTGGCCCCAAATACAGCAGGATATAAAAATAGAATACTTTAAATTTGTCACTTTTGGGGAGAATTTCGGTGGTTAAAATGAATATTTTACCATGTTTGATGTTTTTATTCCAGACAATCCCAATAGTGAGAGACTTAAAAATATTAAATTCCTGGCAGAAAGAAATTTCAAAGTTTGTGTGGGCTGGGAAGAAACCAAGCATTAAGATGAAGATTTTATGTGACGCTAAAGAAAGAGGTGGATTCCAATTACCAAATTTTAGACTGTACCATGATGCCATCTGTTTAACCTGGTTGCAACAATGGATTACTTTGGACAATAGAAAATTATTGGCATTAGAAGGGCATGACAGTAAATTTGGTTGGCACACCTATTTATGGTATGGGAAAATAAAAATGGATAACTTTTTAAAGCTACATTAGAAGAACGTGATTTGATACATGGACCAAATATAGAAGGTTCTTCTCGGATGAGAGACCACTTTGGATAGTACCGACAGAGGTAATTAAACCGTTTTCGATTCATAAAGGAGAAGACTGGCTACAATATAGGGACATTTTGAAACCAGTTGGAAAGACGTTTGAATTGAAAGTGGAAGAAGATTTGGACTTTAAGTATGGTTGGTTACAATATAGACAGATTTATGATTTGTTTAAAACAGATAAAAAAGACTTTGGGTTTAGGAAAAAATATAACGAAATTGAAAATGTGTGGTTAGAGGGAAGTAAAAAGTTGATGTCCAAAATGTATAAGATATTGTTACTATGGTATACAGAGGATGAGATGGTTAAAGAGCAGATGATAAAATGGGCAGTTAATATGAATAAAGAAATATCTATGTCATCCTGGGAATTTTTATGGAAAAATGCAATGAAAATATCAACATGTAATAATTTTAAAGAAAATTGTTATAAGATGATGTATAGATGGTATATGACACCAAAAAAGATTGCTAACATAAATAGTAACATGTCAAACAAATGTTGGAAATGTAAAAAATAGAGGGCTCTTTTTACCATATGTGGTGGACATGTGATAAGGCTAAAAACTTTTGGGCTGAGGTCCATACGGAGATGGAGAAAATTGTGAAATGTAAATTTAAGAAAGAACCTGAAATATTACTGTTGGGACTTAAAATGGAAGAAGTCAATATTGCAAAACGGACTTTGATGTGGTATATGATCACAACTGCTAGAATGACATATGCTCAATGCTGGAAACAGGAAAGAACTCCCGAAATTGGGGAGTGGATTAAAAAACTACTTTTTATGGTTGAAATGGATAAAATGACAAGAAAGCTTAAGAATCAAGAAGCAGAAGAAATTTTTGCAGATTGGAAAGACTTTAAAGAATATATAGAGAAATATTGGGACGTAAATAACAATTTACTTTGCTTTGATAACTATTATTAGAAGAATAAATGTTTAAGAATAATAGTTAAAAGATATGTTACCTGTAGATTTTGAGTAATGAGTAAGAGGGTAAAGAGGGAAATATAAGAGCTGGGCTGGAGGTTGGAGCACTGTGGGAAGTCAGAAGGGGTGGGGGGAAAGGAGAAAAGGATGTATGTAGCTTATAATGTGATGTATGTTTGACCTATTAATATATCCTAATAAAATTGCTTTAAAAAAAAAAGATGATGTCTCCACGATCACACCCCCATCTGATGATGCTGTGAGGCACTCTCTCCTCTCGCCTTCCTGTTCCAACCCTCTCACCTCCCACTGCCAGGGAAAATGAAACAATACAATGGGGCACCAGAAAAGACAGTGAAATCAGAAGATTTCTGACCACTGTCAGAAGGTCAGAAATTATTCCTTCTGGATTTGGTGCATTTACTATATTTAAAATTGGGCATTGTTTATAAGTAAATTGCTGCTGATGCATGTCTAATGGTCATGTATTTTTCCCAGATGTTCATAAGTAAAATTCTGCTTGTATGTGTGTGATGATTATGTGTGTTTTTTTCTTAAGTGGGTGGTTTATGCTGCAATATTTGAACTAGCTCTGAGAATACCTAGCAGTTTACATTAAGCTCTTCCGCCTCTCCCATCCCACATACAGACAGCATAGGTGTTAAGTCCGGCGCTTAACAATGAGTCGGAGAGTGATTCAGCAAAAGACTCAAGCTTATTCAGCTCTTTGTTCACCTCTTCGACACGGTACAACATCTGATAGCCCGAACAGTTTGTCCATTGAAACATTCCCGGCTAATATAGCCACTCCTACTATACACAAATCAACCTATCAGGTTGAGCGCATAAGGACCAATCACAAACGTTCCCGCTTGCAGCTTGCTTGAATGTGATTGGGTCGTTAGTCTCGGACTTGGATCCCCTGTCCAAGACGAAGCTTAACATAGCTTCCCAATGGGATGTTTCACACACATCCTAATGTACTCATGGCAGCTATGAATACATTACAATTCCCTCCCCCCTAAGCAAAATACATCATGAACAATCGTAATCACTTAGGTAGGTGGGTGCACGTCTCGTTCTCTGAGACCTACGAGGTGTACTCGCCTCAGGGCTTCTTTCCTTCAGTGGCACTCCGTTTGACTCTGGGACCTCAGAGTCAGGAACATTCCCGTCCGTTACCGGTGGTTCAAGATTAGGGGTCTGCCCTGTCTCTTGACCGCTACTGTAGCCCTCAGGCTCTTCAGTACCTGCCTCTTCTAAAGGCCATGGGAATTCCTCAGTGGACTCAGCCGGCTGCACGGTAGAACGGTCAGTTGCTCACCGTTGCCTCAGCTGGTCTATGTGCCTACGCCACTTGCGCCCATCTGCAAGCCGTACCACATACATTCTTGTACCAATAACATCGGTAATAGTGGCTGGGAGCCACAAGTGACCACTGGCATAGTTACGAGCATACACTTGCTCACCCTTTTCGTATGTCCGGACCTTCGGACTTTCGGTCTGCGGCTGTGGTTTTAAATCATTAAGGTCTGGATGCAACCTGTCTAACAGCGTTGCTAAACGGCGACCCATTAACATCTCGGCCGGGCTGCGGCCGGTCGCCGAACAAGGGGTAACATGTTGTCTCAACAGAAACGAAGCAAGTTTCACCCCCCAATC
>NW_015171039.1:0-16835 GCF_001447785.1 Gekko japonicus | reverse complement strand
GATGTCTAACGCGCTCTTTCCACACGAGCTCAGGAGGGTCGCCCGCTTCTTTGCCTCCGTCGTTACATCATGCGCCTCGAGATGGAAGCTGAACCTTGACAGGTATGACTCCCAATCTTCGGATGCTGGTTCGAATGGCTCAAACTTCGGGCTATTGGCCATCTGTGCAATCGCTGCCACCGGATTTGGTGGTGCCCGTTGCTGACTGGCCACGGCGAGCTGCTGCTCTGCGTTGTCCGTCATGGGTCTGGGTTAGCGGGGCTGCCTACCCGCACTAGAATCCCATCCTCGTCGCCAATTGTTAAGTCCGGCGCTTAACAATGAGTCGGAGAGTGATTCAGCAAAAGACTCAAGTTTATTCAGCTCTTTGTTCACCTCTTCGACACGGTACAACATCTGATAGCCCAAACAGTTTGTCCATTGAAACTGCTCGGTATTTAAACATTCCCGGCTAATATAGCCACTCCTACTATACACAAATCAACCTATCAGGTTGAGCGCATAAGGACCAATCACAAACGTTCCCGCTTGCAGCTTGCTTGAATGTGATTGGGTCGTTAGTCTCGGACTTGGATCCCCTGTCCAAGACGAAGCTTAACATAGCTTCCCAATGGGATGTTTCACACACATCCTAATGTACTCATGGCAGCTATGAATACATTACAATAGGGATGAACTTATCTAGTTCTCTGTCTTTCTAGTCTGGAGGTTCACCCTGCTCTGTCCTCCAGTCTTCCTTAATTTCTAACAGTAATTCCAAGATTGGTGCCTGTGCTATCAGCTGCAGCAGGTCCATCACTCCATTTGCAAGTTTCCCTTCATTGTGTGCCCAATATGTCATGCATTGATCAATCACAATGGAAGAAAATCAGTCTAGTTTTGATCACCTGTATGGTTGTATCAACATTCTTTTTTGTGCACTGTTTTACACATATGCTCCCAAGTATTCGTAAAATACCTCACCCAAAGAACCTTCACAAAATTATATAATCCTGTCAAGACACTTTCTGTTTCTGCATTTTATCCATGTACATCAATAATGTCGAAGTAGGCATGGAAGGAACTGCACCCACCCACCATTCTGCATGAAATTTGGAAACAGGCAGTCCTCTGCGTATGGGTTCCATTTCAAAAACAAGACAAATTAATTTGTAATGCAAAACCACAGAGAAACTTTATTGAGGAGGATTTCGGAAATGTCCATATAAAAAAAAATAGAATACATTGCAAGATTTATGTGTGTTTTTGTTTTGTAAGTCCTGATATATCAAGAAGCAAGTTGCTGGGCTCTGCAATCAGTCAGTGGCTGATTTGGACCTTGGCTGCAAAGGAATTGGGGGGGGGGAGTTCCTGCATTCTCCCCAAGGGAATATCCAGTTTCACCAAATGCAAGTTATCTCAGCCAATCTGGAAAGCAACCATCTTCAATGAGTGCATGCTGCCCTTCTGCCACCCGGGAGCCTTCCGTGGCAATCGCTGGACCTGTTGTTTACAGACTGACCGCACAGGTAACCCTGCTGAGGCTCAGCATTACATATAAGTGAGGTGTGTGGGCTCTGTTTGTGTAATGCAGGGAGGTCTCTGAATGTGAGATAAATCTCTTGTATTGCATTTATGGATCTGCGTTTTATTGTATTGTATTGTATTTTAACTTGTTGTACGCCACCTTGACCCTGCCTATGCAGGAAAGGCGGATTATAAATAGAAAATAATAAATAAATCCTGCTGCAGGTCTGACAGAACAGCCCCTGGAGCCAAATTCTCCCATCTCATGCCATTTGGAAACAAAATAACCCTGTATGCCAGTGTGAAATTGAATGTTAAAGGCCATCAGAACTCTTTGCCAAATAGCATTGTGTCCTGGAGCCATTAGGAGAGTGTCCAAACTGGAGGGATCGTGAGGAGAGAAAGGTGACCCTAAGAGGCACCATTGCATTGATTTTAATTGTTATCATGCTTCACAGGGTTGTATGTGTGCCCCTCCCTGTGTTGCTTTGCAGGAGCTGCTTTCTGGAGTACATGTTCCTCAACTGACATAGGAAAAGAAGAAGAGTTGGTTTTTATACCCCACTTTTCTTTACCTTAAGGAGTCTCAGTGCGGCTTACAATCGCCTTCTCTTCCTCTCCCCACAACAGGCACCTTGTGAGGTGGTGGGTGGGGCTGAGAGAGTTCTGAGAGAACTATGACTGACCCAAGGTCACCAAGCTGGCTTCATGTGGAGGAGGAGTAGGGGAATCAAACCTGCTTCTCCAGATCAGAGTCTGCCACTCTTAACCACTACAGCACACTGAAGTTTCTGCACACCTCCTTCTCCCGCTATTCCTGTACTAAATATTCAAGAGGACTTCTAACGCAGACATCTTTGAGTAAATTCAACTCAAAATTAGTTTCCAGTGTGCTATTTTGTATATTTATACAATATACCATCCAAGGGACGGTCATTCATTCCATTCCATTAATTTCAATGAACTGGAGCAAGCATAGAGAAATATATCCCCTAGGAGGACCCAGGGAGTCTGCACACATTCCCTCACTCCATCTGTGCCGGGACCAGGCGGCATTGTTTTTGACTAGTATCCAGGGTAGAACAGATCAAGTCCTTATCAAAGGGGAGTTGGGAAGGGGAAGAATGACAGTGAGAGCCACAAGAAGGAAACCTGCACTGAACAATGGAAGCCGACCCGTGTCCTGACCTTTCCTTTGGAGAGCCTTTTTATAAGCGTTCACTCTACTATCCTCGGTTAAAGTTTTCTTAGATGTATCTTCATCACACTGGCCTCCAAGTCCTGTTTGATTCACAGGCTCACTTTTCTTTGCCTAGTGATGTAAATGTTGTAAGTCCAAGTTATCACATTTGACTGTGATGATCAGACGGGAACTGATCACTGGGTCTCTTCAGTTCAGCAGCAAATGACTCAGATATCTGCCACAGTTTCACGTTGCATTTTTGCGAAATTGTGCATGTGCAACTAATGTTCCTGATCCCCACAGATTAGCAGCCAACAGCATCGCTAAGGGCTGCGTAGAAAACACTGAATGGTGTTTAAAAGTATCTATTTACAACTGATTTGTATTATTTACCTCTCTGTTTAAATAACTCTCTGCCAACCAGACCTATGGCACAGCAAGGACAGGGGCAAATACAACTTCACTAGGTTGTATGAGAATTTATGTGCATGTCCCATTAGGAAGGAGAGTCTTGAAGCAACCTGCTGAACAGCCACTAACAGGCCCCCGGTCACACGGACCAGATAACGCGGGGGGAGGCGTGGCTAATTGCTCCGGTGCAATTAGAGCCGCCAGAATGCGATCTGACGCGTTGGCGGCAAACCACGGGTCCTGTCCTCCCTGCCTGCACATTAATGAGGGGCTGGCGCAATCACACCACAGGAGTCCGGAGGCAGCCCGTGGCAAACCATTTGCCACTACATACGAGGTACTGTTTTTTATTGCACTTTTTCAGCAGTATACCACGGGTTGGCCACGGGTGCGCTCCACTTGCCAGATGTTGCCGTGTGATCGCACCCCAATAATCCGCCCACCAACCATGGCTCTCCCGTGGCAAATTCTCCATGTGACCGGGACCACAAGTAGGCAAACCAACAGCCTATTGAAAAATTGGCTGCCTGATTGCAACCAGCAAACAGGACACAAGCCGAACTAGGGAGTGGCCAAACATTCCTAGTCATCACTGTACACTCTGAGGCAGGGGTCATTTCGTAGAAAAAGAGGTGCAGGAGCTCATTAGCATAACTTATTTACATATGCCACACCCCCTGACATCACTGGAAGTCTGTCAGAAGGCAACACCCACCGCTCAGGCTCCACTGGATTGTTTTGGATTGCTAGCTATTGGGGGGGGGGACGTGCAGATCTGCCCTCGCAGAGGAGGGAGAGCTTGTACCTGAATAAAACTTGGTCTTAAAGGTACCACTTGTCAGCTATGTTGCAGCCTAAAATTATATTAGCCTTTTTTTTTGCAACCATATCACACTGCTGATTCATTTCTACGTGTACTATTGCCAAGCTTAGTATCCATCATCCTTTACCTGTGCATTTCATTCTTTTTGCATTGGCTGTTGCAGTGTGTTAGCAACTGACATGACATGATAGAGGCTTACAAAATCGTGCATGGGAAAGAGAAGGTAGAGAAAGAAGTACTGTTTTCCCTTTCTCACAATACAAGAATGTGTGGGCACTGGTGTAATGGTACCATCAATCAACTAGCCACTTCTCAGTCACGAGGATGACTTTATTAAAAGATGTGTCACTAACAAGATTTCTGTTTAGAATGGCGTGCAATACATCAAGCAGGTAACATGAACAAAGTTCAAACAGACTCTATACCAATGAGACACTTTCCCGCCCGGGAAGAACCGCGCCAAAGTAATGGGAATCCCAATGGCTTGGATAATCCAAAACATCGTAGTTCCCAGGCTCTGAGCGATATCAGTAGACATAAGCGAGCTCCCTTATCTCCCACCTGTCCTTGAAGTGTTTCTGCGTTACGCTAACAAGCTTGCCGTTTATGAGCATGCGCAACAACTATCAACATATGAGTTAATACAGAAAGCATTGCATGTTAAGAGGTCCCAACAGGTGAAGCATATATACAATGAACAAATCATGACAGCTTGCTGACACCGCCATGCTTAACAGTGCCTATGTTAATGCTTCTATAGCTCTTCAATAAAGTATTACCTTTCCTGATAAGCGTGTACTACGTTGTTGGCTGCAGGTTCTGACACCACTGGACTGTTTTGGATTGCTAGCTATGGGGGGGACGCGCAGAACTGCCTTCACAGAGGAGGGAGAATTTGTACCTGAATAAAACTTGGTCTTAAAGGAGCCACTGGACTGTTTTGGACCAGGGGGAGTTCTGCAACTTACCTGGCTGCTTCTTGCTCTGACTGAGGGCTGCTGGGAGCAGGGGGTGGGGCTTGTTGCATGTGCCCGCCCCCTGGGCTCTTTACTGCCGGAGCGCCACTCCTGTGCGCTCCTGCAGTAAATGACCCCTGCTCTGAGGACTGATTTGCTCATCAACCAAATGCCACGGTTAACTTCTTGAACTGCAGTCACAGACAGCCTGCTGCCTACAGCAAGCCATTTGCATGAAGTAGCTTTCCAGAGGGCCAGCATTTCAGAAACCACACAAACCACACAAGGAGTTGCTTTAGGAAAGTGGACCTACCTCAACATGCTTGGACTTCTAGTGGCTTATTTTACCTTTATGGCCGGATAGGTCAATTGCAAGATAAAGTGGATGGAGCTCTAATGTGACTGGGGAGCAGGAGGGTTTACTGCTCTTACCACATGCAACACTAAGCCCAAGCCGACTGAACCCATGAGAAGAACATAAGAACATAAGAGAAGCAAATGTTGGATCAGGCCAATGGCCCATCCAGTCCAATACTGTGTCACACAGTGGCCAAAAATACCAGATGCCATCAGGAGGTCCAGCAGTGGGGCCAGGACACTAGAAGCCCTCCCACTGTTGCCCCCCTCCCAAGCACCAAGAATACAGAGCATCCCTTGCCCCAGAGCCCCTATCTATACCTTGTGGCTAACCGATGGACCTCTGCTCCATATGCTTATCTAATTGCTTCTTGAAGAAGAAGAAGAAGAAGAAGAAGAAGAAGAAGAAGAAGAAGAAGAGGAAGAGGAAGAGGAAGAGGAAGAGGAAGAAGAAGAGGAAGAGGAAGAGGAAGAGATTGGATTTATACCCCGCACTTCACTACTCAAAGGAGTCTCAGAGCGGCTTACAAACTTCTTTCCCTTCCCCTTTCCACAACAAACACCCTGTGAGGTAGGTGGGGCTGAGAGAGCGCTGACAGAAACTGCTCTTTTTCAAGAACAGCTGTGCCAGAACTATGGCTTGCCCAAGGTCATTCAGCCAGGTGCAAGTGGAGGAGTGGGGAATCAAACCCGGTTCTCCCAGATTAGTCTGCGCACTTAACCACTACAACAAATTGGCTTTCCCTTCTAGGGCAGCAGCTGCTCCTATTATCCAGTCATCAGCGAGCACATAAAGGCATGGAAGCAGCAACCTACCACTGCCCAGAGGAAGGAAGCAAGCTGTACCCTCAAGCTGCACAGCACAATACAAGGTTGGTCATATATAGAAGGAGGAGGAGGAGGAGGAGATTGGATTCATACCCCGCCCTTCACTTGGAGTCTCAGAGTGGCTTACAAACTTCTTTCCCTTCCCCTCCTCACAACAAACACCCTGTGAGGTAGGTGGGGCTGAGACAGCTCTTTTGAGGACTGCTCTTTCAAGAACAGCTCTGACAGAACTATGGCTTGCCCAAGGTCATCCAGCAGCTGCAAGTGGAGGAGTGGGGAATCAAACCCGGTTCTCCCAAACACGTCTATTACCCAGAGGCACCCAGTCCTGCTCTCCCTGCTGTGTAGTGAACGAAAGCAGGCAGCAGCAATGGCTGTTGAGCCATGGTAGGTCAGGGTTTGGCAATGGGCCCTCCCATAGTTCCAGGACCTCAAAGTTGCTCGCCAATGCTAGGGTTGCCAGGTACCCCCGGACCAGGCCCGTAGCTAACAACTTTTTGCTCAGGGGGTCCATGTTTTTCTCAGGGGGCCCACCACCAATGTTCCCTGTAAGCTGTGGAGTTTTGTGAGCAAAACTTCTACTTTGTGAGCTACTGCCATTAAAGTTGTGAGAGAGCAATAAATTAGAGAGAGAGCTGCCACATAAATTAGTTTGCCAAGGATTGGGAAGGGGGCCCATTAAAACCACCAGGGGGCCAGGCCCCATGGGCCCCTGGTTAGCTACAGGCCTGCCCTGGACACCAGTATGGGATAAGGTTGTCACTTCAGGTTGGGGAACTCCTGGAGATTTGGGAATGGAGTCTGGGAAAGACAGGGACCTCAGTGGGGCACAATGCCACAGAGTCCGCCCTCCAAAGCATCCATTTTCTCCATGGGAACTGATCTCTGTTGTCTGGAGATGAGATATAATTCTCGGGGGGTTCCCAGATCCCACCTGGAGGCTGGCCTCCCTAGACGATGCTGAGCCCTCATTTGAAAAATACAAGCGGAACAATTCTTTTATCAGATCTATGAACAGGCTGCTGTAGCTCCAAAGCATCATCAGCTCTCTAAAATCAACACCGTCTGAGGACCCCCGTCTCCAACCCCAACCCTCCCAGTGGCTGTCTCTGGTTAGATCCAAACAGCCGAAGACCATTCTTCCAGCCTTCATCCTGTAGGCAGCACCTCCCACAGCTGATCTTAGATAAAGGCTGGTGTTACAGGGTAATAATGGGTTGCTAAGAAACATTCATGATTAATCAAGCTCTGCAAAACTCCAGAGAGAGATTTCCTTTGCATAACAGAACAGTGTCTGTAACCATACAATACTACATCAAAACATAGGCAGTCAGCAAATTGTTGCTTTTGCTATAGAAAAAAAAACTTACAAAGCATTAGGATCCTAAAGATTAGTACACTCTACCCAAACCTCCAATTCTGTTGAGAGTTTCATTCTTATTCTTATGGAAACAATTCACCCAGCTCTACCTGTAGCTCAATCAAGAAGATAGGCTTCAAGGGAATGAAAAGACTGTGTGTGTCTTTTTATAACTCAGCCCGCCCGCCCCCTTCACTCAGATCTCTCTCTCTCTCTCTCTCTCTCTCCACTTTGTTTCACTGTGATAAGAATTAATCTAAAGGTGCAGTGATGGGAAAATGAGTTAACTAAGTTTTTTTAAAGATCACGCTTAAGATCTGAATGTTGTACCTCTCAGATGTAAAGCAATAGACTGGAAAGTATTGATGCTGAGGCAGCATCCTGAGCTGAGACACTATCCTGGATGAAGACAATCTATATTTAACTTCCTAACCGCCCTGACCTGGATAGCCCAGGCTAGCCCAATCTTGTCAGATCTCAGAAGCTAAGCAGGGTCAGCCCTGGTTAGTACTTGGATGGGAGACCTCCAAGGAATACCAGGGACATGACGCAGAGACAGGCAATGGCAAACCACCTCTGAAATGTCTCTTTCCTTGGGAGGCTTGGGAGGATATTAGGTGTTCTCCCAAAGAGATGGGAAAGGACTGCAAGTACTGGACAATTGAAATTAATTGAAGGAACAGGTCCTTCGTCTGGGGGTGCTCTCGGACCCAGGCCAACTGCTGGATAAGGAGGTGGCCGCTGTGGCCAGGAGTGCCTTTTACAGGCTTCGACTGATTAGCCAAGTGCAGCCTTTCCTGGATAGAAACAATCTGGCCACTGTGGAACATGCCCTGGTTATACCCAGATTAGATTACTGCAATGCACTCTACTCCCTGACCGGGGTAGCCCAGGCTAGCCCAGTCTCGTCAGACTTTGGAAGCTAAACAGGGTCGTCCCTGGCTAGTATTTGGACAAGAGGCCTCCAGGGAATACCAGGGCTGAGATGCAGAGGCAGACAATGGCAAACCACCTCTGAACGTCTCTTGCCTTGGAAACCCTATGGGATCGCCATAAGGCAGCTGAGACTTGATGACACTTCTCACCACCACCACTTCCTAACTTGCCAGATTGTGCATGGATGCAGTATTAAGGCACTCTTCTGGGCCATACCTATCTGGTCCAGAGTTTAAAAGATACTGTGTAAATGTTCAACATGAGAATTATAAATAAGCAGACTGAGCTAGTTTCATACTCACACACAAACTCACACAAATTGTAGTGGATTTATACATCCTGAGATTCACCAAACCATTTATTCAGACGGGCAGCTAATCCTGCCATTGAAGGAGCTGCGCAGTTGGTGTGTGTGTGTTAATCCTGTGTGCGCATGCCCATTTGTGCCTCAACGCCTACTTGGTTTTCCATGCATGGACAGAATTTAATGATTAAAACACCACCAGTGGTACCTCCCTCTAGGTACCTTTTTAATTAACACAGTTCATAAAATTCACAGACCATTCAGAAACATGAAATTGTCTGGGATGTTTGAGCGGAGCTCTGTGGCTGTCGCATGTTTACCCGCTTATGCACATATCACTAAGAATTTTTTTTAATGGCGGCCGTTCGAGGTGATCTGAAGTCAGACCATCCCGACAGGAGGATTGCGCGCTGGAACGATCAGACGGGGGAAAGTCCACCATTGGCCCATCAGCAAGCTTTAGCCCCGGACTTTAACTGGTATCTTTAAAGTACAGCTCCCTGGCAGGGCTCCACGTTTCCCAGATGTCACTGTCTGGTCATTCCCTTTAAATCCGCCAGGCACTCATGCCTGGCATGGATCTAAAGACCCATCTGATCGTGCCTGGATAAACCCTAGATAGACATTTAAAAATCTGGCATGGTCTAGTTAGTAAGTTTCAGTATTGTCTAGAGTCTTTCGTACTGTCCTGAGCAATGCTGGGTATCTGCAGAAGCCCCCCGCTCCCTCCGTGTCAGTCTGGTGGTATTATATCAACATGTCACAGCTGTACAAGTTGCTCCTGTCTATCTCTGGCCGAGTTAGAAGCCTGGGCTAAGTGTTCCAGATATATGTACACTGGTTATTTAAGGCACATGTGTACAACCCTATCTGATGACCACATATTCTGTATTTGCCAGGAGGAAGCACCAGTGTAGGACCTATGTTTACTACAGCACTTATAAAGGATGGAGTTGTCCTCACTTAAGACTAAACATGGTGGGTAATTCTGTTTGAACACGTCTTTTGTTGGTGGCCAGATCAAACAGCTAACATCTTTCCAGCACTCTACTTCATAAGTGTATTTCCATGTATAGCTGACAAACAAAGAAGGCAGTAGAGTGATACATTCTGGGGGCAACCTCTCAGCGCTGGATACAAGCCTACCTATCTGCATTGCCAAGAGATCCAAAGACTGATGGAAAGAAACCCATGCCGAGCTACTGCCTATCTACTAACCCCTTCCTCTAAAGTTGCCAGTGAACAAATAATATAATAAATGAAAACGCTGTAAAATTCAAAATCTGTTAGGAGCACATTCAGCCAAACAAGATATATTTGTCAAAGGAACATGGACAGATGTGGTGCCAGAGACTGTTATTTCAAGCCCATCTGAGTAGTAGTCATTTGTGAAGAACGGATATTAATGTGGGGGGAAAGCTGACAAGACCGTTGGAACACAACTTCAATGCCTTGTAAGTTCTTTCTCTGTACTTCTTAAGTCCGTGTTGGGCAGATAATATTTGGGATTGACAAGTCAAGAGGTGGATGTGATAGGCTTTCCTCAGGATGAAACAGAAGGTGATCTGGGGAGATGAACATCACAGCTCAAGAAGTTCATATCAGTAGTGACAGAGAGCAATGAGGCTGCAATCCTTTGAGTGATGTGTAAAATTTCACTTTTGCAGGTGAGCCTATTCTTCTCCTGTTTGTAAGCCCGCCTGTTCAGTTTTGCTCACTTCCACCAGGCAAGGAACTATCCCTGTACTGCAGACCAAGAGGAGGGGAGCTACCCATAAATGCCCTTGTCAGGCTGGCTAATGTAGGAGTGCAAGCACACATTCAACTCTAGCCCCTGCATCTCCATGGTCTCTAAGGAAAGTAAAGGTAAAGGTTCCCTTGCTCGAAAGCCAGTCGAATCCGACTCTAGGGTTGCGGTGCTCATCTCCGTTTCAAAGCCGAAGAGCCAGCGCTGTCCGAAGACGTTTCCGTGGTCATGTGGCCAGCATGACTAAACACCGAGGCGCATCTCTAAGGAGGCAAAGCCTAAATTCAATCATGGGCCTCCTGCTGGCCCTGTAAAGCTCCGGTGATGAAGGAAGCCAAGATGGATGCCCTGCCTGGAGTGGGAGGTGGGGAAGGAATGACAAGTGGGAGCCATGGTTTTTCGGGTGATTGATTTAGCTAATTGGCATGAGTTCTTAAGTGGCCTACAGAGTGAAAGGAAGGGGAGGGGCAGGGAGAAAGGGGAATATTTTTTTAGTTGAAACGTGCAAGGCTGCCAGAGGTAGTTTAGTGCTGTTTCACGTTCTATGTGAAGCAACAAAGATCCTTGGCTAATATAAAGGTAAAGGTTCCCTTGCTCAAAAGCCAGTCGAATCCGACTCTAGGGTTGCGGTGCTCATCTCCATTTCAAAGCTGTCCGAAGATGTTTCCGTGGTCATGTGGCCGGCATGACTAAACACCAAGGCGTACGGAACGCTGTTACCTTCCCACCGAAGTGGTACCTATTTATCTACTTGCAATTTCTTGCTTTCAAACTGCTAGGTTGGCAGGAGCTGGAACTAGAGATGGGTGGCTAATATTACCCCCAAGTCTAATATTTTTACAGTGGCTGCCAATTTGCTTCTGCATTCAATACAAGGTGCTGGTATTAACCTGTGAAACTCTTCATGACCTGGGTCCTTCCTATCTGAGTGTCCATTTTTGCCAGGGTTGCCAGCTCCAGGTTGGAAAATACCTGAAAATTTTGGGGGTGGAGCCTGAGGAGGATGGGGTTTGGGGAGGGGAGGGACTTCGATGGGGCATAATGGCACAGAGTCCACCTTTCAAAGCTGCCATTTTCTCCAGGTAAACTGATCTCTGTTGGCTGGAGATCATCAGTTGTAATAATGGAGGTTATACAAAAACTGAGGGTCACAGTGCTAGGAAGATATGGGAAAATATATGACACTGTGTATAATAGATACACGCTTAAGGTAGATCTATTTTGTGCTTTTTATTTTTATTTTTAAATTTTTCTATACTATTACATAAATATTGGTGTCAAGTATTATCAAACACAGGTTTCACCAAAACAATACATCAAAGTGCAGGTTTACACTATGTTCATACATTCAAACAGCACCTTGTCAGTTTTGCAATCTGACGCAGTGTCATATATTTTCCCATAGCCACCTGGAGGTTGGCAACCCTAATTTTTGCCTATATGATCCAATATGACAGTTCCAGTCATCATCCCAGGGTCTCTTACCTGTCCCCACCACCTAGGACAGCCAAGGGCCACTTCAGCTCAGGCTTGGGCATTGTTGAAACAGCCCCCCCCCCCAAACTGAGAAAAGCACCCACTCGCAAAAGTTATGGAAATTCTGTGAATCTGAGTTGTTCAATTGTGCTTTCAAATGTCTTTGATCAAGAGTCAGTTAGTAGGAAACTAGGCTGCTTTTCATCTGTTGTTTTAATCTAAAAGTTCATAATTAGGTATGATTCTTCTAACTCCACAATACAAGAGAGACATGGGATACAAATGTTTTAAATAAACAAAATCAACTTTGCCATTTGGACATTAAGGTTCCCAAGGTCATCAGGAGCAATGATTGAACCTATTTTGTTCAAAGAGGAGCTTGGTTGTCACAGGAATGTCAACTACACCTCTTTCACTTGACCCAGGATGACTGAAAGGGGAACTTTCTCCTGAAGATGGATTCCTTTTGAATCATCTGGCTCACTGTTTGTTCATGTGTCTTTTTTTTTTGGTCTCTGTGTTATCTGGAAAACTCTTAATTATTTTTTTAAGGAAGAATCTCTGTAGCATCATCTACCAATCCAGTAGAGACTTTGGATGGGGCAGAACAGATACTGAGTTTAAACTAGAACGCTGTCTGGATTCTGTGGCCAATAATCCCACTTCCCTCCTAGGCGGGGAGCTTTGTTGTTGTTGTTGTTCAGTCGCACACTCAAGTCCGACTCTTCGCAACCCCATGGACCAGATCACGCCAGGCCTTCCTGTCTTCCGCCGTCCTCTGAAGTTTGCTCAATTTCATGTTTGTTGCATCTATGACACTGTCTAACCATCTCATCCTTTGCTGTCCCTGTCTTCTTTGACCTTCAATCTTTCCCAGCATCAGGGTCTTCTCCAGTGAGTGCTCCCTTCTCATTTGGTGTCCAAAGTATTTGAGCTTCAGTTTCATTATCCAGGAAACAGTCAGGGTTGATTTCTTTTAGGATTGACTGATTTGATCTTCTTACCGCCCAAGGGACTCTGAACTTAGAGTCTTCTCCAGCACCATAGTTCAAAAGAATCTATTCTTCGGCGCTCGGCCTTCCTTATAGTCCAACTCTCACAGCCATACATGACTACTGGGAATACCATTGCTTTGACCATGTGGACTTTTGTTGGCAGGGTGATGTCTCTAATTTTTATCATGCTGTTGAGGTTCGCCATCGCTTTCCTCCCAAGGAGCAGGCGTCTTTTAATTTCATGGCTGCTGTCACAGTCTGCGGTGATCTGGGATCCCAGGAACATGAAGTCTGTCACTTCCCCTTCTATTTGCCAAGGAGTGAGAGTGATGGGGCCGGATGCCATGATCTTAGTTTTTTTGATGTTGAGCTTCAAGCCCACTTTTGCGCTCTCCTCTTTTACCCTGAGCAAGAGACTCTTTAGGTCCTCTTCACTTTCTGCCATTAGAGTGGTATCGTCTGCATATCTGAGGTTGTTGATCTTTTCCCCAGCAATCTTAATTCCCACTTGTGATTCATCCAGGCCAGCATTTCGCATGATGTACTCTGCATATATATTAAATAAGCAAGGTGACAATATACATCCTTGTCGTACTTCTTTTCCTATGCTAAACCAATCAGTTGTTCCATATCCGGTTCTAACTGTCGCTTCTTTACCCTTATACAGATTTCTCAAGAGACATGTGAGGGGGTCTGGTAGTCCTATCTCTTTAAGGACCTGCCATAGTTTGTTGTGATCCACACAGTCAAAGGCTTTAGCATAGTCAATGAAGCAGAAGTAGATGCTTTTCTGGTACTCTCTTGCTTTCTCCATAATCCAGCGAATGTTGGCAATTTGATCTCTAGTTCCTCTACCTCTTCAAAACCCAGCTTGTACTTCTGGCAGTTCTCTATCCATGTACTGTTGAAGCCTAGCTTTTAGGATCTTGAGCATGACCTTGCTAGCGTGTGATATTTATTTATTTATTTATTTATTCAATTTCTTATACCGCCCTAACCCCCTTGGGGGTCTCTGGGCAGTTTACATAGGCAGTTCTAAGAACGTTTCTCCCTAACTAGGGCCACATTGTGCAGGCACGGGGCTGCCTACCGGCACCCAGGTGGTGGCTGTTGTTTCTCCGGCTCGGCTCTTTTTTTTTTCTCTTCAGTTTCTTCCCAGGCAGTCTTCGGGGCGAGATGTTCATCCTGGCGTTCAAGGTGGATTGGCTTCCTTTTCATTGGGACCATTCAGCACACGATCCATGTCTATCTCCGGCCTCGGCTGCATCCTTCAGGCTCTGCCGCACCCGCATTCGATGTCATCGCGCGCCTCCCGGTCTCCAGCTCCGCCGATGACAGCCGCACGGTGTTCTGCTGCTGGCCACCAGGGATCGCTCCTCTGGCCCTGCCGCTGCTGCCGCCACGTCGCCACGCCATCTCCACTGCCGGTACTCTGCTGCAGCCGATGTCTCGCCGCCGTCGCCGTTGCTGATGCCTTCACCACACACCTCACCAGAGGAGGGTGCCCCCTACCCTTCTAAGGGTAAGTACCCATTTGTCTACTTGCATTTATTTACTTGCTTTCGAGCCGCTGGGTGGGTGGGAGCTGGGACTAGGGTCGGGAGCTCACCCCGACCGCGGTGGTTCTCAAACAGCCATAGTGGCTGCTTGAGTGTTGTTGTTAAAACAGGCATTGCCCTTCTTTGGGATTGGAATGTATACTGACCTTTTCATAGCCCACAGCCTCATCGAACCACGCAAGCCTCCTCGCCACGACAAGGCAGTGATCCATGAGGGGGCTTTAAAGAGCTGTAAAACCCTTGGGAGTCTCAGATTTTGCAATATATTGAAGTTGGGTCCCTTCAATATATAGGACAGGTTGCTTTTGCTTTACCGCCAAATCAGTAACATTCTTCACTTTGATGGTGAATAAATAGGCACTTGACTTAATATGACAGCAGTTCTCCTGCAAACTCCCTGCTAGCCTTCTCCACATCTGCCGGAAGCCTCCAGGGTCTGACATTCTCATGGAAAAACACTCGGCTGGCTATTTTTCATCTTGGCATATTACCCCAATCCACTGGTCTCTAGCTTGTAAAATGATACATGTTTGTAATTGGGTGTGTATGTAGGTCAACACCAGCTTTTTAGGGCCCAGGAAAAAATGCTGTTCGTACAATAAAAACAGTCAATAATTATCTTGCCCTTCCTTTCTGGGTTTACCACCTGTGTGGGTTTGATGGCACAGCTTTTGCGGGTGTTGCCTTAAAAACTGGCCTATCTGCAAACCGTTAAACAGACACCCCCACACACAAACTATGTAATTACCTGAAGAGCATCTGAGCAAGGGACTTCCTAATCTACTGTGTAGTGAAAAGGCAGAGGGGGAGACCAACCATTACTGAGCAAATCCAAAAAAAGGTTTTCTCAAAGCTGTGCAGCTGTCTTTTGTGTATTCTTTTGTGAAACAGTTACTTTTTCCCACTAGTGAGAGGCAGATCCAAGAAAACAACCTGGGTAGAATCATAAATGACCTGCAGTAGGCATGAGGAGATCGACCTGGAATGACCCTGGAACTGTCTGGATCACAATTTGACCAGAGTCTAAAAGACAGTGCAATGGCAATTGTTGATTTTCAGTATTGCCAGTCTTTCCTCTTCTGCACTACAATTAGGGTTGCCAGCTCTGGGTTGGAAAATACCTGGAGACTTTGGGGGTGGATCCAGGAGAGGGCGGGGCTTGAGGAGGGGAGGCGCCTCAGCATGGTACAATGCCATAGAGTCCACCCTTCAAAGCAGCCATTTCCTCCAGGGGACCTGATCTCTGTCAGCTGGAGATCAGTTGTAAAAGCAGGAGATCTCCAGGTCCCACCTGGAAGCTGGCAACTACAATAGACCAATCACAGAAAAATCCCCCCAAATTTCAATGCACACCCCTAGTTGTGACCCCCTATATAGCCACATTTTATTGCAAAATGGAAGGCTCTGTAGCCCCCTGCCTCTCTTTGCACAAAAGCTGAGTAAGATGTCAGTGAGGAATGGAGAAGATTCAGACAGAGGTCCCTCCTCTTCCTGTCACATGACTTTCATGGCACATGACTGTGTGGTCACGTGATTGCCTATTAACGTGCTTACAAGTCAGTGGGCCCAGGCTTCCATCTGTTGATTAAAAGTGAGTTCCTGTACTGAAAATGCTGAAGGCTCCTGATATAAAATACCAGAAATGACTAGCAACTTTCATGCTCAGCGATTTACATTGTGAAACCCTCTTAGAGTCAACCTAGAGGAGAGGCTAGGAGATTTGTGATCTCAATCAGTGGCTGTTTTCTCCAGGTGAACTGAGCTCTGTCACCTGGAGACCAGCTGTAATAGCAGGAGATCTCCAGCCGCCACCTGGAGGCTGGCAACCCTACCTAGGCCATTTGACCTTTAATCAGCAAGCAACCCCTCCTCCTTTCTTCTCCTCCCTCCTCCCTGGTAAAGGAAAATAAAGTAAAAGGCTTCTGTAGTGATTTCTTGTCAAGAGAATTGAGTCTGAGTCTCAAGGCTTTAGTGTCCCGGTTTCCGCTTTCCTGGGGTGATGAGCAGCTTGAAAAAACAGTGTTGGCAATACAAATGACAGACATTAGAGATTATTGAAGAGATACTGGATGGCTGGGAGACCAGATGCAAACCAGCAATCTGAAGAACACAGATAGTGAGTTTGGAGAAGTGGTGTTCATTTCTCATCCTGAAACCTTTTGCAAATGAGGCCTCCTTTTGTTTCTTCCCATTATGTATGATGATTGGAGAGTTTTGCAGGCTGTACTGTTACTCTCCGACTTGTTGTGTACCCCAGAAAGATTACTCCCACTGAGGATGTCTTCTTGTCACATATCAAATCATGGGGGAAATGACAGGCAATATATTTAGAACCTGAAAAGCAGGGAGAGAAAGGAGGCTGCACCATTGTCAGCAAGCTGCCATAAGATGCTG
>NW_015171038.1:61400-65557 GCF_001447785.1 Gekko japonicus | reverse complement strand
TGGTTATGGTAGCATCTTCAGGTCAGCCCAGTTGGGGTACCACTGTCCAGAAGATCGTTCATGCCAATCCCACGTTGTTAATGCCACACAATGTATGGCTGAGCTTCCCAGGGTGATCCCGCATCCCGATGGTTCACATCACGCCTGACCCTCCTGACTTCCGCTGTCCTCCGGAGTTTGCTCAATTTCATGTTCGTTGCATCGATAACACTGCCTGACCATCTCATCCTTTGCCGTCCCCTTCTTCTTTGACTTTCAGTCTTTCCCCGCATCAAGGTCTTCTCCAGTGAGTGCTCCCTTCTCATTTGGTGGCCAAAGTATTTGAGCTTCAGTTTCAGTATCTGGCCTTCCAGCAGCCTAGATCCCTCAAAAAGGCAATGAACATCTATGTAACGGGCTGGTCAGTTCATAAGAAGACGCAGACTCCATCTTCCCTGTGGATATCTCTCACTCTGTGCACCCCTAGTAGACTGGATCAAATCTAGGGTTCCCAACACTGCCTTGGGAAATGCCAGGAGATTTGGGGAGGGCCGAGTTTGGGGAGGATGTGATGTCACTTCCAGGTGATGCTTTAGGCTGCCTCCGCTAGTATCTGCGGTCTTTACCATAGAGAGTAGGGGGAATTCCTAGACCGTCACTATGTAGAGGCCATTTTGTTTTCTCCCGCTCCTCAGTTCCTCTAGAGTAGGAAACTGGGGTTGAGGCGTGGTAATTCCCCACCCCTGGCAGGTAAACGGGTGACCTAATCAAATCCGTTCATGCTCTTTTGACATTTTTCAGTACTTATTAATATTTGGAATTGATAGGTGATACCCAGTAGAAATCAGTATTTGATGTCATTTGACAGTTGACTGGCAGTAGTCGGTCAATTTACCTATGCATCTTTATTTCTAAAATGTTTTATTTCATGTCTTTGCCTGAAAACGCCAAAGGCAACATTCCAGACAACCTCATGAGCCATTCTCCACACCCAGAAGAAACAACCTTTGAATACCACAAAGCCACAGCAGGAGAAGACTTTGGCCTCTGTGCCCTGTTTGTTGGCCCTCCAAGTCGACTGGTTGACCATTATGAGATGTAGGATGCTGGAGCTCAAGAGAAGAAGAAGAAGAGATTGGATTTATACCCCTCCCTTCACTACCCAAAGGAGTCTCAGAGCGGCTTACATACTCCTTTCCCTCCCCCTCCCCACAACAGACACCCTGTGAGGTAGGTGGGGCTGAGAGAGCTCTTTCCAGAGCTGTCCTTGAGAGAACAGCTCTTATCAAGACTACGGCTTGCCCCAGGCCATCCAGCCAGGTGCAAGTGGAGGCGTGGGGAATCAAACCCGGTTCTCCCAGATTAGAGTCCGCACACTTAACCACTACACCAAACTGGCTCTCATAAGCAGATGGGCCGATAGGCTGATCCAGCAGGGCTCTTCTTGTGTTAGGATGAAATGTGTTCATTTTATTCTGAAGTGGCATCAGATCATACCCAGTTAAGAGTGAGGCCTTTCTCTGCTCCAAGAAACGTTCCTCTGCAGGAGGAACCTGTTCCATCAGAGGAAAGCCTCTTGGGTTAGAAGATAGTTCAAGGTGGGTGGCCAGATCTGTTTTCAGTAGAAGAGCTTCATTAGGTAGCTTGACGCCCCATATCTCATACCCTGCCCTGGAAATCTGGTTGGTCTTTAAGGAGCTACTGGAATCTTGATCTTGGGCTAGAAGAAGGTTCCACACTCAGCAGAATGGAGTGGTGGGATACAACTCTGTGGCCATTCGCTCACAGCCTGAGATGGACCCTCATGGCCCACCAGGCCCTGGGAAAGCTCACCCTTTTTTTCTTGGGCATCAACAACAGTAGCAGAACACCCAGTCCTTGTGTAAAATATGGGCAAGGGGGTCATACTGTCAAACCTGGTTTTTTTTAATAGTTTGGACCTGGATGGCCCAGACGAGCATGATCTTGCCCCATCTCAGAAGTTAAGCATGTTTTGCCCTGACCTGTATGGAACCATGCTAGCTAGGGTTGCCCGTCCGCAGGGGGGGCCTGGAGACCTCCCGCTTTTACCACTGATCCCCAGTCGACAGAGATCTGCTCTCCTGGAGAAAATGGCTGCTTTGAAGGGTGGACTCTATGGCATGGTACTATGCTGAGGCCCCTCCCCTCCCCAAACCCCGCCCTTTCCTGGCTCCACCCCCAAAGTCTCCAGGTATTTTCCAACCCAGACTTGGCAACCCTGAAGCTAGCCCGATTTCAACAGATCTTGGATGCTAAGCAGGGTCGGCCCTGGTTAGTAAATGGATGGGAGACCACCAAGAAAGTCGAGGGTTGCTACGCAGAGGCACGCAATGGCAAACTACCTCTGTCTTTTGCCCTGATCTGGATGGGCCAGGCTAGCCCAGTCTCATCACATCTCAGAAGCTAAGCAGGGTCGGCCCCGGTTAGTAAATGGATGGGAGACCACCAAGAAAGTCCAGGGTTGCTACGCAGAGGCAGGCAATGGCAAACTACCTCTGTCTTTTGCCCTGATCTGGATGGGCCAGGCTAGCCCAGTCTCATCACATTTCAGAAGCTAAGCAGGGTCGGGCCTGGTTAGAAAAGGGATGGGAGACCACCAGGGAAGTCGAGGGTTGCTGCACAGAGGCAGGCAGTGTCAAATCTCCTCTGTTTGTCTCTTGACGTGAAAACCCCTTGAGGGATTGCCACAAGTCGACTGCAACGTGATGGTACTTTCCACCACCATTTGTTTGACGCCCGGTATCGTGCCGAACGTATTTTAGGTTCAACTCTTGTAACGAACTAATGGGACTCCAACCTAGCACCGAGAGCGGGTTTTCAGATGCATCCGTGGGTTGCACCTGGCTCAATAAACAGGTTCTTTCTTCTTTTTTTGTAATTGTTCATTTTACACCTAAAAAAAAAGCTTAATTATAAGTAAGCCGTAAGAAAATCGAGATATGTCCTTTGATATCATCTCGCACTCCTCCGAATCATTCCTGTGGGGGGGCCCCCAGCAGTCTGGGGGGCTCCGAAGCAAAATAAAACAGATTAAGAAAACTATTCAAAATTCATTTGAAAACATCATAATAAAAGCAGAATGAAACAGACACGCCGAACTTGGTTAATTTGCTTCGTGTGCTGCTCAGGTTTATAGTGCATCTCTTAGTATGTTTTAATTAGCTTCATAATCATCATCTGGTAACTAACAACACATACAGCTTAGCTGGTATGAGACATGACTAGGGTTTTGATGGCGGGCCTTGGCTGCCTGGTGAGCCCCGTGCTGAACGTGTCATTTCCTGTTTCCCACTAGAGGGCGGTGTGTTGGGGCGTGACTCAATGCTCCCCTATCTGGAATCGGGGTCAGAATTGGGGAACTGAGTGGGAAGGGCTGTTTCTGGGATCCACTCATAAGAACGTAAGAACATAAGAGATGCCAATGTTGGATCAGGCCAAAGGCCCATCCAGTCCAACACTCTATATCACACAGTGGCCAGAAATACCAGTGCCATCAGGTCCACCAGTGGAGCCAGGACATTAGAAGCCCTCCCACTGTTGACCCCCCCAAGCACCAAGAAGACAGAGCATCACTTGCCCCAGAGTCCCTATCTATACCTTGTGGCTAATAGCCACTGATGGACCTCTGCTCCATATGCTTCTCTAATTCCCTTTTGAAGCCGTCCATGCTTGTAGCCACCACCACTTCCTGTGACAGTGAATTCCAAGTGTTAATCACTCTTTGGGTGAAGAAGGACTTCCTTTTATCCGTTCTAACCCGACCGCTCAGCAATTTCATGGAGTGCCCACGAGTTCTTGTATTGTGAGAAAGGGAGAAAAGTACCTCTTTCTCTATCTGCTCTTTCCCATGCATAATCTTATAAACCCCAATCATGTCACCCCTCTGCCGTCGTTTCTCCAAGCTAAAGAGCCCTAAGCGCCTTAACCTTTCCTCATAGGGAAAGTGTTCCAACCCTTTTATCATTCGAGTTGCCCTTTTCTGCACTTTTTCCAAAGCTATAATATCCTTTTTAATTTCCCTGTGGTCCTTTCCTCACTTGGATCTCATCCCTGGTTTTATCAGAGTTCAGCTCGCGACACAATACCTTGCATTTATCCCTGGTTATAACAGCATCCGTTTATCCTGGGACAAGTGTGGGGTGAAACCAGGGTAATGT
>NW_015171038.1:51759-60135 GCF_001447785.1 Gekko japonicus | reverse complement strand
CAAGAACACCTCTGACAGAACTACGGCTTGCCCAAGGTCATCCAGCAGGTGCATGTGGAGAAGTGGGGAATCAAACCCGGCTCTCCCAGAGTATAGTCTGCACTCCTAGTTCGAGACCCGAGTGCACCGCATGACGGAGTGAGCTCCTGTCTCTTGTTCCATCTCCTGCCAACCTAGCAGTTCGAAAGCAAGAAATTGCAAGTAGATCAATAGGTACCACTTCGGTGGGAAGGTAATTGCCGCATGACGGAGTGAGCTCCCGTCTCTAGTTCCAGCTCCTGCCAACCTAGCAGTTCAAAAGCAAGAAATTGCAAGTAGATAAATAGGTACCACTTCGGTGGGAAGGGAACAGCGTTCCGTGCGCCTTGGTGTTTAGTCATGCCGGCCACATGACCACAGAAACGTCTTCGGACAGCGCTGGCTCTTCGGCTTTGAAACGGAGATGAGCACCGCAACCCTAGAGTCGGATTCAACTGGCTTTCGAGCAAGGGAACCTTTATCTTTTTACCTAACCACTACACCAAACTGGCTTTGGACTCCTTGGAGGAAGGGTAGGATAAAAACGCAATCAACAGCTAGGGTATTCATATTTTAAACTATTTATTGTCTCTTTAATTAACAGCATTCCCATCCCACCTCTCTCCTAAGATTCAAGGCAGCTGACGGTAGGCCAATACCTTCCATCTGCATGCCCTTCAAAAAATTTAATAAAGGAGGAACCCTGTGTCCTTTCGGGGGAACAAATAAGCCCCTCCATAAATCTGAGGTATCAAATGAAGATGGCTGGGTTCGAGCAGCCTAAGAGTTTCTGTGGCTTTACCACAGAGTTTCCAGCAATTCCTAGAGCTACCCTTCATTACTTCCAGGTTCCCCCCGGAAGTGAAATAGTGACATAGCCAACATTGCACCCCTATGTCCCCCCCAAGTCTCCTGCCTTTAGTTTCTGGTAATAAAGGGAAGCAAGAGAGAGGCCGAATTGTTCTTAAAGGAGCTGGAAACCTTCGGACAACTTTGGGATAGGGAGAAGCATACAAATAATAAATAATAATGTGTTACTTTTAATTCTGTTTATCAGAGGGATTTTTTGGTGAGCTTCTGCGCTTTGGTAATTTCATTACAGGGGAGGAAGAGGATGAGAGATGATCAAGCCACATTACTAATGTGTAATCTGCAACCTGCCTTAATTTGCTTCGATATTAACGTTTTAATAGAAAACATCGTTTGATGGCATTTGCAAAAATAAAATTTGATTATTTTTTTCCGGTATGATGTGGAAATATTATGAATCATAAGCAAAGGTGTCTAATGTACAAGCCGGCTTTTTAATGGGCGCTTCTATTAGCAAAATGAATACTTTTAATACATTTCCGTGCACTAATTCAAATCACCTGATGCCTCTGCGAACTGATTAAACAGACGCTCACGCCACACTCCTGAGCTCCGTGGGTTCCCCCCCCCACCAGTGTTGCCAAGCACTTGTGTACAAACTTGGCATTAAAAAGAGAAGTAAATCAGAGGTTCATAACATCAGCTTCTCACAGCGGACGCGTAAATCAAACAATCATTACCAATCCAAACACCTTGTGCTACCTCTTGATCAGGGCAAACAAGGCAAAGTTCTCTCTGTCTTACAGCTTCTGTGAGAATTCGGATGCTTCTAGCAGACATTCCACAGGTGAAACAGGCTCTAACATAGCATATACATGCTGAGAAGAACATCAACCGCTTGTTTTGTGGCTCCTAAAGACCCAGGAACCCAGCCAGAAAAGAAAAAAAAGGACGACGAGGAGGAGGAGATTGGATTTATACCCCGCCCTTCACTACCCAAAGGAGTCTCAGAGCGGCTTACAGTCTCCTTTTCCCTTCCCCTTCCCACAACAGACACCCTGTGAGGTAGGTGGGGCTGAGAGAGCTACGGCTTGCCCAAGGTCATCCAGCCAGGTACAAGTGGAGGAGTGGGGAATCAAACCTGGTTCTCCCAGATTAGAGTCTACACCAAACTACACCAGATTAACCACTACACCAAACTAGCTCTCTGCACACACAGAGGAAGCCCAGATACAGGGGAGAAGGGGAGTAATTTTAAAGAAAATACCGAAAAAGAGGAGGAGGAGGAGGAGGAGGAGGAGGAGATTGGATTTATACCCCGCCCTTCACTATCCAAAGGAGTCTCAGAGCGGCTTACAAACTCCTTTCCCTTCCCCTCCCCACAACAGACACCCTGTGAGGTAGGCAGGGCTGAGAGAGCTCTTTCGAGGACTGCTCAGGAGACAACAGCTCTGAGAGAACTGCGGCTTGACCAAGGTCACCCAGCAGCTGCATGTGGAGGCGTGGGGAATCAGTTCTCCAGATTAGGGTCCACGCTTCTAACCACTACACGGAGCTGTGAAAAGGAACTCCTGGCAACACAAATCTAGTCAAATCCCCTCTGCCAATGTCCATATATTCCAATCAACCTCTTGGACAGAATGAACATAACAAGCCCTGACCTGGATGGCTCAGGCTAGCCCGATCTCGTCAGATCTGGGAAGCTAAGCAGGGTCGGCCTTGGCTAGTATTTGGAGGGGAGACCTCCAAGGAATACCAGGGTCAGGACGCAGAGGCAGGCAGTGGCAAACCACCTCTGAAACGTCCCTCGCCTTAAAAGCAAGTATAGCTCACCATCTGGTGGTGCATAACGTTAAAGAGCTAGAACTTCTGCCTGCCAGACAATCTTAGTGTTTTCAACTGGGGTCCAAGACTCAGAACTCTGAGCACTGAGATTTCGGTGGTGAATGTCAATAAATCAAGAGTAGGTTTGCAGCTTACAGAGCTAATGTTTTATGCATATTTTTACTTTAAGTAAAAAAGAAAGAAATCTTTGTGTTTGTGTCCTTTATAAAGTTTATCTCTCCACTACCTGGCGTTACATTTTACGACATGCGTGGCCCGGCCCAACAAGGTCTCATTTATGTCAGATTCCGGCCCTCATAACAAATGACTTTGACACCCCTGCCGTAGAGATCTTGACGGTCTCCAAGGTGCTACTGGATTCGAATCTTGCTCATATACAAAGCATGGGGTCCCTCAGGGCTCTTTTTGTAGAAAAAGCCCAGCAGACACTCATTAGCATCGTAGGCCACACCCCTGACAGCACAGCACATTAGCATATTAGGCCACACCCCCATCTCACCAGAAGTGTGGTCATCCATCCACACCCACCTTTCCCTTCTTATTCTGTTTACCTTGTTTGTTGTCAACCAGGGCTTTTTTGTAGCAGGAACTCCTTTGCATGTTAGGCCACACACCCCTAATGTAGCCAATCCTAATGAGTGTCTGCTGTTGGGTGTGGCCTATTATGCTAATGAGTTCCTGCTGGGCGTGGCCAACTCAGGAGCCAGCCGGAATTCCGTTCCTGTGCGTCCCTGCCCAAACATAGCCCTTGGGTCCCTGTAGCAGAGCACGTGGTGTGCGTACAGAAGATACCGGGCTCAGTCTCTTCCACTGACATCTCCAGCTAAAGGGCATCAAACGTTAGGGATGTGTGATGCAAAATCTCAGTGTGAGCAGGAATCACCTCGGAATTCACAGAGAAGTGGTTGGGTGGCTTTGCCAGAGTTTGCTGAGGTTGCTCAGGGAGCAGGAACAACATCCCTGTTGGGCAGTTTCAGTCCTGACAGGATGTTTCCACTTTCATTTCTTTATATATTCAGGTGAGTAGCCATGTTGGTCTGAAGCAATAGAACAAAGTTTGAGTCCAGTTTGGCGTCGTGGTTAAGTGCGCGGACTCTAATCTGGGAGAAAACCGGGTTTGATTCCCCACTCCTCGACTGGCACCTGGCTGGATGACCTTGGGCAAGCCGTAGTTCTGATAAGAGCTGTCCTTGAAAAAGAGCAGTTTATGTCAGAACTCTCTCAGCCCCACCTACCTCCCAGGGTGTCTGTTGTGGGGAGGGGAAGGGAAAGGAGTTTGTAAGCCGCTCTGAGACACCTCTGGGTAGGGAAGGGTGGTGTATAAATCCAATCTCCTCCTCCTCCACCACCTCCTCCTCCTCCTCCTCCTCTTCTTCTTCTTGACCTGTGCATGCACACAAAAGCTTATCCGCATAATTAAACTTTGTTGGTCTTAAAGATCCCACTGGACTCACTTTGTTCTATTTCTTTATGTAGTTATTTATTTGTCAATCACTGGATTCTACTCTCTAATTTTGACCCTTGGTTTGCTTACCTTCCTCCAGTTTATGTGGCTGTTCCTCCAGTGGAAGAGCCACTCAATGTGGAGGAGGCTGTCTTAGATTGGAAGAAGGCTTCAAACTTGAGCCAAAAACAAATAAACTTTGGTCAGTGGAATGGTGGAGAGATGAAATAGAAGAAAAAGAAGGAGAGATTGGATTTATACCCCGCTCTTCACTCAGAGTCTCAGAGCGGTTTACAGACGTCTTGCTCTTCCCCTCCCCACAACAGACACCCTGTGAGGTAGGTGGGGCTGAGAGAGCTCTCTGAAGAACTGCCCTTGAGAGAACAGCTCTGAGAGAACTTGTGGCTGACCCAAGGTCACACCAGCAGCTGCATGTGGAGGCGTGGGGAACAGGCAGGAAGGGGGGAAGTCAGTTCAATTGCTTTCCAGACTTACCTCAGCTCACCTTCATACAAATGCTAACAGGTCTAGCTAGAGATAATGAGAGGGTTCAATCCCCTCCCTTCAAGCAGGGAACAGAGATTTGGAGGTGTTAAATGCTAGAGAGTCTTCAGGAAGGAAAACTCTGGAGAAATCAAGAAAAGCTTCTTTGACCTGACCAGATAAAAACTCCTTGCAGAAAGGACATCTCTTGCCTTTTTGTGCTGGGCCCATCAGAGCAGACAGAACTCCTAACTAAGGCAGCCATTGGACCATGTGCTTACCTGAAGAGGTGGAGAGAGCTTCAAGGTAGAGATTTGTAACTTCCCAAGCTTTTAGGGGCCTGCCCTATATTTTAACATCTGATAGGGCATGTATAGGGAGAGGGACAGGGGATTTGTGTTTTACCCATTTCTTTTGAACCCTTTTATCGATCTAGTGCTGTTCTAAAGGTAAGCTTGTGAACATTTTCTTTTAAATAAATACTTTATAACTTTTGATGCTGGTAGTGGTTCTCTGTACCACAGAGACCTCCACCAGAGAGCCAGTATGGTGTAGTGGTTAAGAGCGGTGGACTCTAATAGAACTGGGTATGATTCCCCACTCCTCCACATGAAGCTAGCTGGGTGACCTTGGGTCAGTCTCAGTTCTCTCAGAGCTCTCTCAGCCCCACCTGCTTCACAGGGTGTCTGCTGTGGGGAGAGGAAGGGAAGGAGATTGTAAGCTGCTCTGAGACTACTTTGAGTAGTGAAGGGCAGGTTTTAAAACCAATTCTTCTTCTTCATGCTATTTTAAGAGGAGTGCCAGGGGACGGCAGGCAGTTGGCCAGAGGCCATTCCTCCATGGGCGCACAAGGCAGTAAACCATCCCTATGGTGACCAGGCACTGGGCAGTGGGAGACACAGAGGCAAGACCTCAGGTCTTGGAAGTGGGCACTCCATGAACTTGCTGAGCGGTCGGGTTAGAACGGATAAAAGGAAGTACTTCTTCACCCAAAGAGTGATTAACACATGGAATTCACTGCCACAGGAAGTGGTGGCGGCTACAAGCATGGACGGCTTCAAAAGGGAATTAGATAAGCATATGGAGCAGAGGTCCATCAGTGGCTATTAGCCACAAGGTCTAGATAGGGACTCTGGGGCAAGTGATGCTCTGTCATCTTGGTGCTTGGGGGGTTAACAGTGGGAGGGCTTCTAATGTCCTGGCCACACTGGTGGACCTCCTGATGGCACTGGTATTTCTGGCCACTGTGTGACACAGAATGTTGGACTGGATGGGCCTTTGGCCTGATCCAACATTGGCATCTCTTATGTTCTTATGTAATTCCTTACAAAGGTCAGGCCCATAGCTAGGCAATTTTTTGGGAGGGGGCCTTCGGGGGCCCCGCTAGCTAATTAAATGAAAGTAGAGTGCAGGTGGTAAGTTGGAGCACTTTGGGGGCAGCTCGGGAGGGAGCCCAGAAGAAACAGTAGGGGGCCGGGCCCCGTGGGCCCCGTGTTAGCTACAGCCTGGGGTGACAGGTTACCCAAGAGAGAAAGAAAGAGAAGCCTCTCCAGGAGTTGGGAAAACCTTGGAGGGCAGGGAGGAATAGGGTCTACAGGCTGGAGCAGGCCCATTCCACCACAACAATGCATTTCGTGGGGAAAATATCTAGTGTGATGAAACAGAAAATGACACGATGATGATCATGGTGTGTGGATAGTTGTTAAATGGTTAGTAATGATCTTAGTTGCTATATGTAGAAATTTAGAACCAATATGTGTCATAAGCAATGTTCCCTCTAAGCCGTGGAGTCTCATGAGCAAAAATTCTCCTTTGTGAGCTACTAGCATTAAAGTTGTGAGCGAGCAATTTGGCTAGTGCATAAATTAGTTTGCTCTGGAGCCCTCCTTCCTGAGCTAAGACAAAAATGTCTGAGCCAGAGGCTAAAAAACTGTGAGCTAGCTCACACTAACTCAGCTTAGAGGGAACACTGGTCATATGTATTGTATTTTACAAAACAATAAAAAGATTTAAACATCAGTGTGCTCCTGGCGCACTGTTTAATCGCGCTTAGTTAAAGGCCGCCTTTCAACCCAAGCGTCCCCCGGGGCCGTTTGTAGCACAGTAAAACACAATAAAAGTCAATAAAACAGAAAAATACAATAAAATAAGCAAAATTCAATAAAACACAGTCAATAAAATAGAATAAATATCAGTTTCTCAGCAGGGCCTCTGCCCCCTTGCATCATTTCTTAGCACTCAAACTCAAAGGCCCTCCAGAAAAAGCAGATCTTCAAACCCATCTGGAGGGCCTTGAGGGAAGTAGACATTCTGAACTTTTAAGGGAGGAGTTCCAATTTCAGGGTCGGGGTAGTGGGGTGGAGACAGCCGTTCTGTTTTACATTTTTAGCTGCACCAGTTGAGGCAGCTCTGGTCCTTCTTCCCTTCCCACTGTAGCTCCTTGGCCTGTATGCAGATGTGGAGAGCTCCTGGAATTGCAACTGAGATGACAGGTGACAGAGATCAGTTCCCCTTGAGAAAACGGCTGCTTTAGAGGCTGGATTCTATGGTATTGTACTCTGCTAAGGTTCATATATAGGAGCTGCGGTGGCTCCAGTGGTTAAGACGCTGAACTGCAGGCTGTGGAAGGTCAGTAGTTCAGCAGTTCGAGACCCGGGTGCCGCATGACGGAGTGAGCTCCCGTCTCTAGTTCCAGCTCCTGCCAACCTAGCAGTTCGAAAGCAAGAAATTGCAAGTAGATAAATAGGGACCACTTCAGTGGGAAGATAACAGCGTTCCGTGCCCTTTGGTGTTTAGTCATGCCAGCCACATGACCATGGAAACGTCTTCGGACAGCGCTGGCTCTTCAGCTTTGAAACGGAGATGAGCACCGCACCCCTAGAGTCGGATTCGACTGGCTTTCGAGCAAGGGAACCTTTACCTTTAAGGTTCTTATAGGGGTTAAGAGCGTGTACTCTAATCTGGGAGAACTGAGTTTGATCCCCCACTCCTCTACATGCAGCTGCTGGTGTAACTTTGGGTCCGTCACAGTTCTCTCAGAGCTGTTCTCTCAAGGGCACTTCTCAAGAGAGCTCTCTCAGCCCCACCTTCCTCACAGGGTGTCTGTTGTGTGGAGGGGAAGGGAAAGGAGATTGTAAGCTGCTCTGAGACTCCTTCAGGTAGTGAAGGGTGGGATGTAAATCCTGTCTCTTCTCTCCTCTTCTTGATGGTGGTGGAAAATGCCATCGAGCACAGCCGACTTCCGGTGGCCTCATAGGGTTTTCAAGGCGAGAGATGTTCAGAGGTAGTTTTCCATTGCCTGCCTCTGCATAGCAACTGATGGACTAGATTTTTTAAAAGTAGATTTAAGAAAACCTGGTTAAATGCTCCGACTGAGATAGCCCAGGCAAGCCTGATCTCATCAGATCTCGGAAGCTAAGCAGGGCTGACTCGGCAAATGCTTGGATAGGAGACCTCCAAAGAATACCAGGGCCGGGAGGCCAGAGGCAGGCTATGAAGCCACTCCTCTGAACGTCCTCCATGTCCCAATAGGAATCACCGGAGGTCGCCATGACTTCCAGGCACACACAAAGAAATACCAAAAAAAACCCCACAACTGGTTAAATGATCCAGAAATTCTAATTTTTCCGACCTAATGGAGGAGTAAACTAAATGTTTATTTTACTCCTTTTTTAAAAAAATGAATGTTTCTGTGGATTGGTCCACTGTAATCTGCTCATTTGATGCATGATTGACAAGGGTCAGCTCCACACAGGTAAATCCACTGACATGATGGG
>NW_015171038.1:45350-51595 GCF_001447785.1 Gekko japonicus | reverse complement strand
CAGAAGGCAACACCCACCACTCAGGCTCCACTGGACTGTTTTGGATTGTTAGCTATTGGGGGGGGGGATGTGCAGATCTGTTGTTGCAGAGGAGGGCGAGCTTGTACCTGAATAAAACTTGGTCTTAAAGGCTGGCTGCTGGGAGCAGGGGGTGGGGCTTGTTGCATGTGCCCGCCCTCTGGGCTCTTTACTGCCGGAGCTCTGCTCCTGTGCACTCCTGCAGGAAATGACCCCTGGATAGGTGCATATGTTGACATCAACCCATACTTGTTCTTTTGAGCAGGCTTTTAACAGCCAGGGCTTCTGCTGGTGTAAAGTGTTTTTAACTGGGGGGGGGGAGAGATGCAGGGTAATTCTGCACATTGTCTATGTATTGGAAAAGGTGCAGAAAAGGACAACAAAAATGATGAAGGAGATGGAACACCTTCCCTATGAAGAAAGGTTAAAAAGATTAGGGCTCTTTCGCTTGGAGAAATGACGGCTGAGGGGTGACATGATCGAGGTTTACAAAATTAGGCCTATGATAGAGAAGGTCAAGAAAGAAGGGCTTTTCTCCCTTTCTCACAAGACAAGAACTTGTGGGCACTCAATGAGATGAATGAGCAATAGGCTTAGAACAGATAAAAGGAAGTACTCCTTTACCCAAAGAGGTGTCAGTTACCAGACACTGTTAAATAAACAAAATATTGCAGAAGTGCTAATCTTTTAAGCATGTTTTTATCTTAAGTTAAAAAAAAAACCCCTTTCTGTTTGTGTCCTTTATAAAGTTTATATCTCCGCTTCCTGGCATTACATTTTATGACACGCATGGCCCGGCCCAACAAGGTCTCATTTGTGTCAGATCCGGCCCTCATCACAAATGAGTTCAACAGACAAAATCTGTTGACGCTCGACCTGAGTACGTTGGAAGGAAGTGGGTGGAAGTTCCAGTGAGCCGATATATGATTGCAGCAAATGAATTGGCACCAAATCACACTGATGGCAACTTCAAGCCAAGAATCTTTTGTATGCTTCAGATTCCAGTTGATTCCTTTGGGGGGGGGGGAGTGGCTATTTTAAATTTGACCAGAGATCACCATATACAATGCTACAATAATGAAGTTGGCTTAGATTGAGCCGGCTGAAACTGAATCCGATGAAGACGGAGGTCCTGTGCCTGAGCCGGGGTGGTTTGGGGGTAGGGATACCACTCCTGATCTTCGATGGGGTACTTCTGGTGCCAGCGCCGGAGGTTAGGAGTTTGGGAGTGCTCTTGGATGCCTCTTTAACAATGGAGGCCTGGGTAGCAGCCACTGCCAAGTCGGCCTTCTACCATCTTCGGCTGATTAGGCAGCTGGTTCCCTACCTTGACCGCAACGACCTGGCAACAGTGATCCACGCAATAGTCACTTCAAGACTAGACTACTGTAATGCTCTCTACATGGGGCTGCCTTTGTCACAAATTCGGAAGCCGCAGCTGGTGCAGAATGCTGCGGCCAGGCTGCTGATGGGCCTCCCCAGGTGGGAGCACATCCAGCCTGTGCTGAAGACATTGCACTGGCTGCCAATAGCATACCAAATTCGTTTCAAGGTGCTGGTTCTTACCTTTAAAGCCGTATATGGCCGGGGTCCAACATACCTGAGGGACCGCCTTTGGCTGCTGGGAGCAGGGGGTGGGGCTTGTTGCATGTGCCCGCCCTCTGGGCTCTTTACTGCCGGAGCTCTGCTCCTGTGCACTCCTGCAGGAAATGACCCCTGGATAGGTGCATATGTTGACATCAACCCATACTTGTTCTTTTGAGCCAGCTTTTAACAGCCAGGGCTCCTGCTGGTGTAAAGTGTTTTTAACTAGGGGGGGGGGGAGAGATGTTGGGTAATTCTGCACATTTTTACAGTTCCGCAGGGCCTGCAAGATGGAGCTCTTCCGCCAGGCTTTCAGCTAAGGAGCCGCCGCCACTATTACCACCAACAGAATGATAGAGCCTTGGCCCTTGGCTTTGACATCTACAGCCTGTGTCACCAGGACGATCATGGAGCAGAACATTTGTCAGACCTTGTATAATGCAATCCATTAAACATCGCCAGCACTTTATATTGTTTAGAACTGAACTGTTTTTAGATGATTCTATGCAGATTTTAATTGTTATTTACGTATCAAACTGTAAGCCACCCTGAGCCTGCTCTCGCAGGGACGGTGGGGTATAAATTAAATAATACATAAATAAATAACAGGCCTCTTTCCAACGTTCCCTCTAAGCTGAGTCAGTGTGAGCCAGCTCACCGTTTTTTAGCCTCCGGCGCACACATTTTTGTCCTAGCTCAGGAAGGGAGGGCTCCAGAGCCAACTAACTTATGCAGGAGCCAAATGGCTGGCTCACAATTGGAATGCCCAGTAGCTTACAAAGCAGGATTTTTGTTCACAAGACTCCACAGCATAGAGTGAGCATTGCCTCTTTCTTCTGGCAATTCAAGCTCTCAGTAGAAAAATTTGGGGGGGGGGATATCATTCGCTGAAATACAACAGCGTCCCTGCAAAAGTTGTCACCCCTCGAACCCTGGCCGCGCTCTCTCAAACCAAATATACGACCGACAAAAAGACGCACACTTTTCCTTTCCTCTCTCCTTCAATTCCCATCTGTCTGTCGATTTATTTATCTGTCTTTGCGAAATGTATTCTAATCTACGTCGAGGAGGCGCGAGTAGGAAAGAGCTGGCAGAAGGGACATCTCCCAGAGTTTGGTTCTTGCTCACTGATTTAGTATTCGGGATTTAGGATTTATAGAGGAGCACTCCCTTGTCACATCATCGATCAGAGACAGACACCCGAGAGATGGAAGTAGGAGGGGGAAAAATTAAAAACCTGTTTATAGCTTAACTTGCTCTAGGCGTCTTTGAGTTTATTGTGCAGCTCGGTTCATTCCGGCGTTTCAATTTGAACGGTTCACTTATTTGCTGTGGCTAAAAAAAAAAGAGAGAGAAGATCTAAATTAAAAACCATAAGGAAAACCTATTTAAGGAGGAGGGGGGGAGGGAAGAGTTGCGGGGTGCCAACAGCACCTCGGAATGTTACGAGGTGTCAATGGATAATTTAGGAGCCTCGGCGGATCTGGCTGCCAAAGGACACGCTCAATTGCTCATTCCTCTGGCGTTTCGCACGCCAAGTGCATCGGCATCGGGAGGAGGGGCCTCCCGCCCACAAGACCCGCAATGCAGAGGGAAAGATCCAACTTGGCGCCTTTGCTTGCGAACACTTGGCAAGCACAACTGGAATCGGGGAAGACCACTTTTCTGCAGGGTTACACTAGCTCCATAGGTTTTTTGGGGTACTTGCTTTCAAGAGTTGAAACTCCCTTGGCCAGACCTCGAAAGTCTGTACCTCAAAAATCTGGCGTGTCTCTAAGGTGCTACTGGACTCAAATTGAGCTGTGCTACTGCAGACCAAGACAGCTTTCCATGCACCTTGGTTGTTTAGTCATGCCGGCCACATGACCACGGAAATGTCTTCGGACAGCGCTGGCTCTTCGGCTTTGAAACGGAGATGAGCACCGCAACCCTAGAGTCGGATTTGACTGGCTTTTGAGCAAGGGAACCATTACCTTTTTACTGCAGACCAAGACAGCTACCATCTGAAACTTTTCTGCAGGACTGCTACTGAATTTTCACTGTTGCATCAAAAAGAAGCATCTATAACAAATTACATGTTCAGACAGCCAGTTGCATTACGGAGTGAAGTCAGCAAGGGCTTTGGACTTAGAGACGTTCAGTCAAAATCCCACTCCTGTTAACTTGACGAAAAACATCAGCTTGCCTTGGGATAGCAAAAAAAAACCCTCAGAACAGAATCGGGCCTTGCTGCACTGCGGCCCCTAAATGTTTACCCCTGTAGAGTTTGGAATGGGACCATTACAGCTTGTCTTACAGGGTTGCCTACAGAACAAAACCCACTGTGGTAAAATTAACAAAGACACATTTACTAATTCTATAAGCATCAATTTATCTTACAATATGGTTAGAGAATTCAGACATAGGCAAAGCAAAGTCCAACATAATCATATCCTCGATGAGCACACCGGTTTTTACACTCATTTCACCAATCTTCCTCATGAGTAAGAAGTCTTATAAAGTTGGAAGATGTCAACCTCTTGATTCAGCTTGGTTTCTTTTTTAAAACAGTATAGCTTCTTATTTGTTTTCTTCTTAGTCAAATTCTCCTGAAAAAAGCATAGTTATAAGGAGTGGGAAAAGACATGAAGCTGAATGGAATAGTTTTGTTATGATTTTTAACTAGAATAGTTGTTAGACTTACTTTCAGTTCCATTGCAAGTACTTGAATAGGAGCAAGCCAATTGCTTTATTTCTAGTTGTAGCAACCGGTCCAAATTTTTTGTGTGGCAACAGGCCCACTTTGAATTGGCTGGCATTTGCTTTCTGTCTCATGTTGTTGGCTAGTAGCTCTCTATTAGGGAGTAGCATTTCAGTATTATTATCTATCTGGCTGAAAGCCTTCTTTTAATGGACTGACAGTGCTCTCCACTTCTGCTGGAAAACAACACAAGGAACTTACTGATAGATTCCAAGCAGCTGAAGAAGTGAGCAGTGACTCACGAAAGCTTGTGTCACCCTGCCACAAATTTTGATAGTCTGTAAAGTGCCACTGGACTAGCTCTTTTCTATTTCCTGAAGGTGATACATCTAGAGATACAGTGGAGATTCAGCACAAAAGATTGGCTATGATTTCTTTTCAAAACTGCTATTTATAATCATATCCCTGCAGTGCGATGTGGGAAGTCCAATCAGCTTCCATATGCAAAAGACCAGGTTGTTGCAGCAGTTGTGGTGTGGGTGGGACCCGGGCTTTGCCTTCTGATTGGTGGCAATATATGCTGAGGAGCAGTGCCATCAGCCATACACTAAGGGAGTGCATTTTAGAATTAGAACTTTGGCACCCACTATTCAATTATATATAAGGAGAGATTCCAAGCAGCTGAAGAAGTGAGCAGTGACTCACGAAAGCTTCTACCCTGCCACAAATTTTGCTAGTCTGTAAAGTGCCACTGGACTAGCTCTTTTCTATTTCCTGGATGAATGCGATACATCTAGAGATACAGTAGAGATTCAGCACAAAAGATTGGCTATGACTTCTTTTCAAAACAGCTATTTATAATCATATCCCTGCAGTGCGATGTGGCTGTGAAGAAAGCTAATGCAATCTTAGGATGCATTAACAGAAGCATTGTGTCCAAATCACAGGAGGTGGTAGTTCCACTCTATTCTGCTATGGTCAGGCCTCACCTGGAGTACTGTGTCCAGTTTCAGGCACCACATTTTAGGAAGGATGTTGACAAGCTCGAGCGTGTCCAAAAGAGAGCAACCAGGACGGTGAGAGGGTTGGAATCCAAGTCTTATGAGGAAAGGCTGAAAGAGTTGGGTATGTTTAGCCTGGGAAAGAGAAGGCTTAGAGGGGACATGATTGCAGCCTTCAAGTATCTGAAGGGCTGTCATGTAGAAGATGGAGCAGCAGATCTATTCTCTCTTGCTCTGGATTGCAAGACTAGATCGAATGGGTGGAAATTACAAGGGAGTCGTGACCGGCTAAATACCAGGAGGGATTTCCTAACTGTAAGAGTGGTTGAGCAGTGGAACAGACTGCCTCGGGGGGGTTTGGATGCTCCTTCACTGGACATTTTCAAGCGGAGGCTGGACGGCCCTCTTTCGGGTATGTTGTAGGGCTGTCTTCCGGCTATGCTCCTGCAGAGTGCAGGGGGTTGGACTAGATGACCTGCAAGGTCCCTTCCAACTCTAACATCCTATGATTCTATGATTCTATGACATCCCCATTTAGAAAGCAATGTGTGACGTGCTAGTGGTATGCCTAATTAGTAAACTTTTGGGCAGCACCGAGATAGACCCTACCCCCCACGTCTGCCGGTTGCTTACATATGCAGAGTCTGGATCCTTCATGCTTCCGACATCTATTGAAGTTGCTAAACGCATCGTAATCTCTATGGGAGATCAGTCAATTACAGCAAATTGAGCTATTTCATTTCTGCCTGCAAACGGCTTGCCGTAACACAAGTAGACACATTAATCTAATAACTAATGATCATATATTTTACTAATCATACAGCGCCACGTGTGGTATTATATCTAATTATATTTAAGATTAAGACATCTTTACGTGTGGGATCCTCACCAGTTGTTGGTTTGGCTGACTCTGTGTAAATTGCTGCATGAAAAATGTGAAGACAAAAATGGCGGGGGGGGGG
>NW_015171038.1:21926-45306 GCF_001447785.1 Gekko japonicus | reverse complement strand
TTGACTCTGTGGAAATTGCGGCATGAAAACGGTGAAGACAAAAGTGGCGGGGGGGGGGGCTTCCCTTCCTCCCCCTCCTTCTGCTTCTGTCCATTCTAATCCTATCAATTCTTTTTTTTGTTATTAATATTTTATTGAATTTTTCACAAAGTATAATCAAGAAACCTGATAAGTTGACATTAAATACAGAACATCGAACATAAACAGTATGCTAACTTATCATTTAAAGGTGTAAAACATGTACAAAGATTCAACATCTGCGAACTATGTGTAGTAGAAATCAGAGTAACCAAACATCAATCTTGTGGGTATGTAATAACTTGGTGTTTCAGAGTTCCGTGTATCTTAGAGAGACATCCTAGCCAAAACTTGTGGGTGGCCAGGCTAACCTTTGTTATACTCCTAATGTGTAGATTAAACCTATAGAGAAGCTTAGTATTTACGGCCATTCATGATACTGAGACCAAAATGTGGGAACAAATTCTTCTTTAGTGAGAAAGTCCAGAATGGGGTTCCACTTTTCCATGACTACTTCAACTTTTAACTGGAATTTAGGAAACAATTTCTGTAACTCTAAAATGGAATAAGGAGTACTCCCGGACTATCTTAAGCGATGCTTCCTGAATACTTTTACGAGACGACACTATCCAGTCTCCCTAACATCTCCTAAATCTGGGACCTCCATTCCAGGATACTTAGTCTGTGCCACCTCTCTCGACTTTAATAATTATCAAGTTTAGATTTTTGTTTTTCATTTTATGTATAGATATTTAGGGTTACTGAACAACTGGCTGTATTTCTTGGCCGCTTGGCACATTATATAGAGCCTTCGCAATTTTCATCTCACAGCTCAATCTATTTCTTCCCCTTTCCCTCTTGGCCTCATGACTCACCTGTGAGATGGTTGTAACTTTCTTTGGGTCATTTGACCCACATTTGAGATCCACTCACTGACCACCCACTGAACCTCAGATGGTGGGGGAACACAAAAATCTAGAATTTAGCAAACTTCCTACAAAGAAGGCTGAAATCCAGAAGGATCGATCTAGTCAAGACAAGAAAAGAACTATAGATAAAAGAGAGGGTTTCTTTTATGTATGCACATTTAGAGAGAAGGAACAGAGAATTCAGACGTAGAAGAAAGTCGAAACATTTCTTTCCCTGAGAGCCAGTTTGGTGTAGTGGTTAGGAGCGCGGACTCTAATCTGGGAGAACCGGGTTTGATTCCCCACTCCTCCACATGCAGCTGCTGGTGTGACCTTGGGTCAGTCACAAGTTCTTTCAGAGGTGCCCTCTCACCAGCAGTTCTCTAAAGAGCTCTCTCAGCCCCACCTCCCTCACAGGGAGTCTGTTGTGGGGAGGGGAAGGGAAAGGAGATTGTAAGCCGCCCTGAGACTCCTTCAGGTAGTAAAGGGCAGGGTATAAATCCAATCTCTTCTTTTTCTGCTTCTTGGCTACTGAGATCCGATGAGATCAACCTAGCCTGGGCCACCCGACAATCTTGAGTTAATCAGTATATCACGTTGGCAGGTATGAGTTCTCATGTCAGATATTTCATTTTTGGCATCCTTACCAGGGTGGGTCTACCAATTAAATTCTGTTTAGTACCACACTCTCTTCTCATACAACTTCACTTTTTTAAAAAAATGGATTTTACATATGGCTGTATGCAGGGGTCATTTCGTAGAAAAAGAGCTAGAGTCGAGTGGTACCTTTAAGACCTACACAGTTTAATTCTGGGTATAAGCTTTTGTGTGCAAGTACAGTTCTTCAGATACAGAGTTCTGTATCTGAAGAAATATGCATGCACACGAAAACCTATACCCGGAATCAGTGTTCCCTCTAAGCTGAGTTAGTGTGAGCTAGCTCACAGCTTTTTAGCCTCCAGCTCACAATTTTTTGTCTTAGCTCAGGAACGGTGGCTCCAGAGCAAACTGATTTATGCAGTAGCCAAATTGATTGCTCACAACTTTAATGCCAGTAGCTCACAGAGTAGAATTCTTGCACACAAGACTCCACAGCTTAGAGGAAGCATTGCCTAAGCCGGAATTAAACTTCGTGGACCTTAAAGGTGCCACACTGGACTCAAACATTGTTCTGCTGCTTCAGACCAATGTGGCTACCCCACCCGAATCTGTACTTATTGTGGAATTAAGTGGCAAAATTTAAAAAAGAACCATTAAAAATGGGAATTTATAAGTAAGGTCTTGGATCGGAATGCTAGAATCCAAGGAATCTTTTTCCCAAATTGGTGTGTGTGTGTTTTTTTGGTCATCGAAACAACTCACAAGGTATCTTTATCACACTGGATGGCCAATGTCATTTTCTGGCATACACAGCATAGGCATGTGCAACCTTGGCAACATAGTATAAGGGTTAGACTAAGGCCAGGGAGCTCAGGGGCCAGATCTTCTCTCAGCCCTGAAGCTCACAGGATGACCTGGGGCCAATCAGGACCTCTCAGTCTAACCTACCTCTCAGGGTTGTTGTGAGGATGAAGGGGAAACTCTTTGTGCACATCACCCCGAGTTCTTTGGACGCAGGAGGGGATAAAAATGTAATTATTTTATTTTTACTGGACCAACAGGGCAGTTGTAAGCAGAGTTACACTTTCTAAGCCCACTGACTTCAATGGAAGAAGAAGAAGGAAAAGGAGAAGGAGAAGTTAGAGTTCTCTCAGCCCCACCCACCTCACCGGGTGCCTGTTGTGGGGAGGGGAAGGAGTTTGGAAGCCGCTCTGAGACTTCAAGTGAAGGGCGGGGTATCAATCCAATCTCTTCTTCTTCTTCTTCTTCTTCTTTGTGCACATCACCCCGAGGAGGGGATAAAAATGTAATTCTTTTATTTTTACTGGACCAACAGGGCAGTTGTAAGCAGAGTTAAACTTTCTAAGCCCACTGACTTCAATGGAAGAAGAAGAAGAAGAAGAAGGAAAAGGAGAAGGAGGAGGAGGAGGAGGAGGAGAAGAAGATTGGATTTATACTCCATCCTTCACTCAGAGTCTCAGAGCTGCTTACAGTCTCCTTCCCCTCCCCTCCCCACAACAGACACCCTGTGAGGTAGGTGGGGCTGAGAGAGCTCTTTCAAGGACTGATCCTGAGAGAACAGCTCTGAGAGAACTGTGACTTGCCCAAGGTCACCAAGCAGCTGCATGTGGAGGAGGGGGGAATCAAACCCGGTTCTCCCAGTTTAGAGTCTGTGCTCCTGCTCTGCTTAGGATAGGGTTGCTAAGTCTGGGTTGGGAGATACCTAGAGATTTTGGGGTCGGAAACTGGAGAGGGTGGGGTCTGGGGAAGGAAGGAACCTTGGTAGGGTATAAGGCCATGGAATCCACCCTCCAAAGCAGTCATTTTATCCAGGGGAACTAATTTTGATTGTCTGTAGATCGGTTGTATTAGTGGGGGGGGGGTGTCTCCAGACCCCACCTGGAGGTTGACAACCCGAGATAGCATGGCAAGATGGTGGGGGAGGGCAGTGTGCTCATTTCTCTTAGCTTTGACATAGCCTCTAAATAAGGCATGGCAAAGCAGGACAATCATCGGGAACTCATTTTTCTTAACTGTTACAGTATTACCTGAAAGAACCTTGCTGTTCCCCTAGAGGAGAAGGAAGTTAATTGCCAGGTACCTCTCGGCGAGAATTACAATTTGTCAATTACTTTATTTCATCCTACACCTCTGCCCTGGCACATGGAACATGCTACTTTTAGCAAGAGCACCATCCTGAACTAGAATCTACGCTTAAGGGGGGAAGAGGGGGCTATGATCACATGCAAAATACCTCCACATTTGTGTCCGTGTATTGCTGTTGTTATCTCTGTCTCTCTATGCGTATCCTGAGAGATAGCGCGCATCCGCATGATATACAGTATTCTATATTAACAGTCCTTAAAATCACCTTGTAAACTAGGGCACCATGTAAAGGTAAAGGTTTCCCTTGCTCGAAAGCTAGTCGAATCTGACTCTAGGGGGCGGTGCTCATCTCTGTTTCCAAGCCGAAGAGCCAGCACTGTCCGAAGACATTTCCATGGTCATGTGGCCAGCATGACTAAATGCCAAGGTGCACGGAACTCTGTTACCATCCCACCAAATGCTGTTACCTTCTCACTTGCAGTTTCTTGCTTTTGAACTGCTAGGTTGGCAGGAGTTGGGGCCAGAGATGGGAGCTCACTCCGTCACATGGCACTAGGGTCTCAAACTGCTGAACTACATCTTAACCTCTAAGCCACCGCAGCCCCTAGGGCATCATGACTATATGGCAAATGAAGGGGGGGGGGTAGAGAGAGATTGGGTCTTGCCCAGGGCATTTAGTGAAGGATGTCATGGATTCTGTGGGAAACACATTGGGCATCTGAAACTACCATGTTTGACTGTGGCGATCAGAGGTGAGCCGATGTCTGCATCTGTTCACTTTGGCGCCAAATGATTTGAAGATCTGCCGAACTGGTTTGCATTGTTGTTTGGTTGTTTGTTTTGCAAAACGGTGTGTGTGCATATCATCAGCCATTCATATGGCTCAGAACTACTTAGATGCAAATGAACCGGTCTGCTGGAAAAACTGGCTCTTTCTTTGCTGCTGGCGAGCAGGACGTGAGCCAATCCAGCAGGCTGCTAAGCACCCATCATTCACAACAGGGGTAAGATTTTTTATTTAGGAATCTCCTTGCTCAATCTCAATCTCCCATATGAATCTACCTGGCCTCAGTCATCTTCTGAGGCTCTGCTTTGGGGACCCCAACTTCTGAGGTTAGACAGGTGGCAACCCAAATGAGGCCTTTTTGGTTGTGCTGCCAGGACCCTGCAACTTCCTCCCCAGGGATATTTGTCTGTCCACCTCTGAGGAGAAGGGCTATGGTCCCATGAACAAGTTCCATGCCCGCTACATGTGCCCTGACCTGGACAGTCTAGGTTAGCCCGATCCCATCAGATCTCGGAAGCTAAGCAGGGTCAGCCCTAGTTAGTATTTGGAAGGGCAACTTCCAAGGAACACTATGGGTGTGATGCAGTGGCAGGCAATGCCAAACCATCTCTGAAACAGCTCTTGCCTTGAAAACAAGTCTAGCTTGCCACCTAGTGGTGTGTAATACTAAAAGAGCTGGAACGTCTGGCTGCCAGACAATCCTAGGCTCTCCTGGCTCTACTGCACATGTGGTGATACAATAATTAATTAATCAATCAATTCTCTGCCACAAAGCAGGCTTCGTTTTGCACCAGCACTTCCATTTGCACAAGATTAATGGCTTTCAATGAGCCCTGCATAAACAGAAGAGCTAGTGGAAGAGTAACTGCGCTCCACAACATAGACTTTCTAGAAAAAGAAGAAGAGGAGGAGGAGGAGGAGATTGGATTTATACCCCACCCTTTACTTGGAGTCTCAGAGCGGCTTACAAACTCCTTGCCCTTCCCCTCCGCACAACAGACAGCCTGTGAGGTAGGTGGGGCAGAGAGAGCTCTTTCCAGAACTGTCCTTGAGAGAAGAGCTCTGACAGAACTATGATTTGCCCAGGGTCATCCAGCAGCTGCAAGTGGAGGAGTGGGGAATCAAACCCCCCACACACTTAACCACTACACCAAACTAGCATACGTGAAAGTGTCACATAGGATCCGATCCACTATCTTCTGAATGAATACCCCTTATTGTGTGTTATGACCATACACCAGCCTTCCAAAGCAGTTCACCGGCTTGTAAGTTCTTGGATGCTCAGAAATGCTAAAGTTGAAGTCTGGGGTTTTGAGCCTTTTTAAAAATACCCCCAATTTACTACTTAGGAACAAGCTTGGAAGTCCGCAAGTCTACACTACTACTCGAGCTCACGTGGACTCTGACTTTTGCCAGATAACATCTCTGCTCTCTGGGAGCTATCCCAGGTGCTGAAGACTCTTCTTTGACCCACACTGTGGATGTCTGTTAATGCTTTTGCCACCAGTTACTTCTGATAGGAGCTGCGGTGGCTCAAGTGGTTAAGACGCTGAACTGCAGGCTGTGGAAGGTCGGTAGTTCAGCAGTTCGAGACCTGAGTGTGCCGCATGATGGAGTGAGCTCCCGTCTCTAGTTCCAGCTCCTGCCAACCTAGCAGTTCGAAAGCAAGGAATTGCAAGTAGATAAATAGGTACCACTTCGGTGGGAAGGTAACACCGTTCCGTGCGCCTTGGTGTTTAGTCATGCTGGCCACATGACCATGGAAACATCTTCGGACAGCGCTGGCTCTTCGGCATTGAAACGGAGATGAGCACCGGAACCGTAGAGTCGGACTCGACTGGCTTTTGAGCAAAGGAACCTTTACCTTTACCTTACTTCTGATATATCACCCAGACTGGAGTCATCCCAACTTGAACACATGAAGTTGTCTTGTAGCAAACGAGACCACTGGTCCATCTAGCTCAGTGCTGTCGACCCAGCTATCTTCCCAAACGTTAACCCTGTGACTCTTGAACCTGAGATGCCCAGTACTGAACTGGGGGGGGAAGCTCCTGGATGATCAAAACATGTGCTCAACCTATGCACCATGGCCTTGGCAATGTCCCAGAACCTTCTGCCTGAGAGCCAATGTAAGCTGCTCTGAGACTCCGAGGGAAGGGCGGGGTATGAATCCAACTCTTCTTCTTCCTCCTCTTCTTCTTCTTCCTCTTCTTGATCTGACCTATACAGCAGACTATAGGCATAAAGGGCACATTTAAAACTCTCCCTGTAGTAAAATTCCACCTCTGCTCTCTCCTCTTAGTTACCTTCTCTCTAGGTACATAGTCAGTACACTCCTTTCCCCCTTCACCTGTAAGCATTCATCCATCTGGCTGTTGTTGGAACTAAAGCACAGGGCCAGATGGACCTTGGTCTGATCCACCACGGCAACTCTTATGCGCTTCTGGTCTCTGTCATTCTCAGCTTTAGTTCCACTAATCACATTGTGCCAACGATATGATACACCTCTCAATATTTAACTTTCCTGGGACCTCCGGTGAGCTTATTGGATTTCATGAGTGACAGCTGCAACTATTATCCCGCTCAATTACTTGGCCTCGTAGGCTGTGCTAGAGATTCCTACCTAGGGGCTAGGTGGCAACTGGAGTGATAGAAATAATATTTCCAGAAATGTGCACAGGAACACAGAAGATTATCTTTCTTGGAGAAATCTGGTGGCAGAAACAAAGCACAAACCACAGGTCCTTACATGCAAATAAAGAAGGAGGAGGAGGAGGAGATTGGATTTATACCCCCAACCTTCACTATCTGAAGGAGTTCAGAGCGGCTTATGATCTCCTTCTGCCCCCCTCCCCACAACAGACACCCTGTGAGGTAGGTGGGGCTGAGAGAGCTCTGAGAGTACTGCTCTTGAGAGAACAGCTCTAAGAGAACTGTGACCGACCCAAGGTCACGCCAGCAGCTGCATGTGGAGGAGTGGGGAATCAAACCTGGTTCTCCCAGATCACAGTCCATGCTCTTAACCACTACAGCAAAGTAGGAGGGGTTGTGGCTCAAGGGGAGAGGATTTGGCTCAATGGCGGAACCACTGCTTGGCCTGCGGAATGTCCGAGGTTCAATCGCTGGCATCTCTAGTTTAAAGGATTAGATGGCACATGCTGTGAAAGACCTCAGCCTGGGGCCCTGGAGAGCCACCAGAGACCCTGGAGAGCAGCTGCCAGTCTGAGCAGACAATACAGACCTTAGTGGACTGATGGTCTGATTCGGTATAAGGATTATGGAGAAAGCAAGAGAGTACCAGAAAAACATCTACTTCTTCTTCATTGACTATGCTAAAGCCTTTGACTGTGTGGATCACAACAAACTATGGCAGGTCCTTAAAGAGATGGGAGTACCAGACCACCTCACATGTCCCTTGAGAAACCTGCATAAGGGTCAAGAAGCGACAGTTAGAACCGGATATGGAACAACTGACTGGTTCAGCATAGGAAAAGGAGTATGACAAGGATGTATATTGTCACCTTGCTTATTTAATATATATGCAGAGTACATCATGCAAAATGCTGGCCTGGATGAATCACAAGCAGGAATTAAGATTGCTGGGGAAAAGATCAACAACCTCAGATATGCAGACGATACAACTCTAATGGCAGAAAGTGAAGAGGACCTTAAGAGCCTCTTGCTCAGGGTAAAAGAGGAGAGCGCAAAAGTGGGCTTGAAGCTCAACATCAAAAAAACTAAGATCATGGCATCCGGCCCCATCACTCCTTGGCAAATAGAAGGGGAAGCTGTGGAAGTAGTGACAGACTTCACGTTCCTGGGATCCCAGATCACCGCAGACTGTGACAGCAGCCATGAAATTAAAACACGCCTGCTCCTTGGGAGGAAAGCGATGGCGAACCTAAACAGCATGATAAAAAGTAGAGGTGGAAGACAGGAAGGCCTGGCGTGATCTGGTCCATGGGGTCGCGAAGAGTTGGACTTGACTCTGCGACTGAACAACAAAAAAGCCTGATGTGTTCATGTGATTCCCTTCCCACTGACATCCTCTGTCTTCTTCTTTTTCTTAAAGAAACGAATTCAGGTTTTTAAAAGACAAAAGAACCAGCCCCACGTTTGAATTTATCTTTGCACACCCCTGCGACAAATTCACGGGTAACATCACCCAGAGATGTCAGAAAGACAAATCCTTCCTCTTTTAGTGAACTCTACATATGCAGACAGTTGTTTACATGTGTAGGGGGAAGGAAACTTGCGTAAAAGAGAAGAAGAGATTGGATTTATATCCCGCCCTTCACTACCCAAAGGAGTCTCAGAGCGGCTTACAAACTCCTTTCCCTCCCCCCCCCACAACAGACACCCTGTGAGGTAGGTGGGGCTGAGAGCTCTTGACAGAGACTGCTCTTTTTCAAGAACAGCTCTTATCAGAGCTACGGCTTGCCCAAGGCCATCCAGCCAGGTGCAAGTGGAGGAGTGGGGAATCAAACCCGGTTCTCCCAGATTAGAGTCCGTGCAATTAACCACTACACCAAACTGGCTGGAACATCATCATGCTGTTAAACTGGGCGCTCCAATAACTGCCCAGAAAGAAATTTATTTGTGGCAATTCTGAGAGTCCTTTGGATGCATTTTAAACAGGCGGATGGGTGAGAGGGAAATGTCAGGGTCATTATTATATACATTTTGAACGGGATGGGAAAAACAATTATAAGCTCTTTCCAAATGGTTATGACGCTTTTGATCCTGGGCGCGATCATTCAACATTAATTTTTGTTTACAGCCTGTGCATGTTCTTGCATGGGCGTGCACATTTAATGACATTTGCAACACGAGTTGGCAGTGTGAGTGGGGATACAGGGGAAGGTAGAGCAGGCTCAGGGTGGAAGCAATCGCTGATCATATAAACAATTAGACCTTTATCCATCTTACCCAATGAGGTCCTTTATCTGTTGACAACCTCTATAGAACCGAAAAGGGCTCGTTATCTCCCTGTGGGGCCATCCGAACACTTCAATCAATTCTGCTCAATTACTACCAAATCTAAATGTGATTTATCTGCCCCAGAATCATTCCAATATCAGGCAAAGATCTATCAATAAAACCCCTGGAGGCAATCTTTTTTTTTCTTCTTCTCCTTTCTTTCTTTCTTTTTTTTCCAGAGCTGCCAATGGAACCTTTGGGGGCTTGAAGACTAGGCGCAGGCAATTGAGAAAATTTTGCTTCCCCTCCCTCCCCCCCCTTTCTTTTCGAGCATTTAATTAAGTCGACAAGAACCTGTCAAGGATGATTTTCAAAGCGCACGGCCTTAACAGCTGACATTTGATAATATTACACTCCGTGTTGATTGAAATTGATTTTTTTTTGGGGGGGGGAGTTAGCGAGCTTCGAAAACACACACACGCCAAGAGGAGTTGGAGATTTGACAACTTTCTTGTCCACACACTCAAGGACAGCCGGCCGGGTTTGTTAAGGTCGCCAGTGACAAATGGCATGATGGGTTTTTAAAAGGAACTCGGTTTAACAATCAGAGGGCAAGGGGAGGGGATATTATCTGGGGTCAATAAAACAAGTGTGTCCCCCCACCCCGTCTCAAGAATGTCAAATGTCACAAAGAGGCACCGGGATCAGAAGCGATAGTCAATTCTGATTTTGTTTTCTGTCCAGAAAAACAAAGGTTCTTTTCTGGCTTCTTCCTTTTTTTGTCTGAAGTATCTTGTCCACAACTTGAAACTCTAAAATAATCCCCCTCCATTATGGCAGAAAATTGGGAGGATGTTAGCAGCATCTTGACATGCTGACATCACTCGCTATGTGCCCAGAAGTGACATTAGCACATTACTGGGGGATACTGAGGACATTCTGGCATTTGACCAAAGCTCCAGTGACATAAGGAGCTGCGGTGGCTCAAGTGGTTAAGATGCTGAACTGTAGGCTGTGGAAGGGCAGTAGTTCAGCAGTTCGAGACCCGAGTGTGCCACATGACGGAGTGAGCTCCCGTCTCTAGTTCCAGCTCCTGCCAACCTAGGAGTTCGAAAGCAAGAAATTGCAAGTAGATAAATAGGTACCACTTTGGTGGGAAGGTAACAGCGTTCCGTGCACCTTGGTGTTTAGTCATGCCAGCCACATGACCAAGGAAGCGTCTTTGGACAGCGCTGGCTCTTCGGCTTGGAAACGGAGATGAGCACCGCAACCCTAGAGTCGGACTTGACTGGCTTTCGAGCGAAGGAACCTTTACCTTTTACCAGTGACATAAGTATCCCACTGGTTGTCAGTCTACCTGGCAGCTGAACTCTGGTGTTCCTACAGATGTTGGAGGGCACCTCTCCTTCTCTCCTGCTGCTTACTCTTTCCAGTCATCCAAACGGATCTTTTTCATGAGAGGGACAAAAATAAAGGCCAGACAGTGAATGCCTGTGGTGAAGAGGGAAAGCAGTGGTTCACCAATGTGAGACATTAGACATTCAGTCTGAGGATACGGACGGGGTTTTTGGTGGTTTGAGGCCTACCACTGGCTTGTTTGACCCTTGGCCTTCCTAGATACATAAATCTGCCGGGGAGGGCTGGTTGAATGGATGGGGGGGGGTCACCCCAGCCTTAAAACAGTCAGCGGTGTATCCACTATTAAGGAATACTATCCTGGACGCAGGAGATTTCGGCCAGCCTGAAATGTTCCGTTCTTGAGCAAGGTGATTGAACGAGGGGTTGCTGGCCACCTCCTGAGATTCCTGGATGAATCAGATTGTTTGAATAATTTCCAATCTGGCTTCGGGCCTGGTTGTGGGACCGAAACGGCCTTTTCGGGATGGAACACAGGCTTGGCCAGAGCTCAGAGCCGTACCTGAGGAGGATATAAAGGTAAAGGTTCCCTCACTCGAAAGCCAGTCGAGTCCAACTCTAGGGTTGTGGTGCTCATCTCCGTTTCAAAGCCGAAGAGCCAGCGCTGTCCGAAGACATTTCCGTGGTCATGTGGCCGGCATGACTAAACACCAAGGTGCATGGAATGCTGTTCCCTTCCCACCGAAGTGGTACCTATTTATCTACTTGCAATTTCTTGCTTTCGAACTGCTACGTTGGCAGGAGCTGGAACTAGAGACGGGAGCTCACTTCGTCATGCGGCACACTCGGGTCTCGAACTGCTGAACTACTGACCTTCCACAGCCTGCAGTTCAGCGTCTTAACCACTTGAGCCACCACAGGAGGATATAGAATGACCAAAACAGCACTGAAACAAGGTTACTCCGAAGCAAGACTCATCTGGCCCATGAAAACTGGGGTACCAAGTTCCCTCAACCCTTGTTTACATCCTTTAGGAACACACTCTGTGCCTGCATGGTGGTGCTGAGAGATGGTATATTCATTTTAATTTCTTTTAAGGAGGATGGTGAGCTTCAATTGACTTTTAAAAAATTGTATTTTATTGTATTACAATAAAAATATTGATACAGTAACTGCAAAAAGAGGAAGTTAACTTTCCAAACAGTACCGTGTTAACAAACAGCATAACAACAATAGCTGTAATCAAACTTATAGATAACACCAAAATTAAAGGTTATATAACAACAGCAACCTGCAATTTTAACCTAATGAAACATGTATAGTGACAAGGCCTTTGTCCAAGGATTACGTGGCCTGTACATCATAAACCTGTTTTGTTTAGCTAGCAAGCTTAAATTGACTTAAATATATTAGCTGTCTGTTTGTAGGATGACTGTGTATGGGGACTGGAAGCAGGCGCTAATTGTTTGTGATGTCACAGTTGGCTGTGATGTCTGTCTATCCATCCATTTATCCATCATCCATCTATCTGTTCATCCATTGTCTGTCCATCTGTCCGTTCATCTATCTGTCTATCCATCCATTATCGGCTGATCCATTGATCCATCTGTCTGTCCATCTACCCATCCATCCATGCATTGTCTCTCCATCCATCCATCCATCCATCCATCCATCCATCCATCCATCCATCATGGAACATACATAGGATCTCCCATGCGGGCACTGATTAGAACAGGCCCAGCTAAACTTCACCAAGGGGGCTCTACCACATGTTTGCAAACACCCACTGGGATTCCAGTTGCAAGACCAATTGCAAGGGACTGGTTTCTGCGTATACCACTGCTTTCTTTTGCCATCAAGTCACAGCCAACTTATGGAGCTTAAATTGACTTAAATATATTACGTACGTAGTTATCTGTTTGTTTTAAGGATGACTGTGTATGGGAATTGGAAGCAGGCGCTAATTGTTTGTGATGTCACCGTTGTGATGTCTGTCTATCCATCCATTTATCCATCATCCATCTACCCATTCATCCATTGCCTGTCTTTCAAGGCAAGAGACGTCTTTCAAGGCAAGAGACGTTCAGAGGTGGCTTACCATTGCCTGCCTCTGCATTACAACCCTGGAATTCCTTGGTGGGCTCCCATCCAAATACTGACCAGGGCCAACCAATGCTCCCTCTAAGCTGTGGAGTCTTGTGAGCAAAAATTCCACTTTGTGAGCTACTGGCATCAAAGTTGTGAGCGAGTGATTTGGTGACTGCATGAATCAGCCTGCTTTGGAGCCATCCTTCCTAAGCGAAGACAAAAATGTGTGAGCCGGAGGCTAAAAAACTGTGAGCTAGCTCACACTAACTCAGGTTAGAGGGAACACTGGGGCCAACACTGCTTAGCCTCCGAGATCAGATCGGGCTAGTCTGGGCTATCCAGGTCAGGGGTACCACTGCCTGACTTATAAAAAAGATCCCGATCGGAGCCTCTCCCCCAGAATCCCCGAGAGGACCCCTATGCGCCAGAATTAACGGAATTTTATTTTACGGTAGGTATATTTCACTCCTTCGCTCCCCTTCTCTCTGGGATTACATAAATGTTAGTCTCACTGGCACCAGCCCTGGCTTCTTCTTACTGATTTTGCAATATCTGAGAATGATAGATGTTCGTGCTGGGGGAAGAAAAAGCTGAGCAATTTCATCAGTGTCTCAGGAAGGTTTTATTGGATGGCTGCAGATTGGTTCCCACAGCAATTTACCACAAAACGCTACAACAGGTTCCCGTCCTGACAGCGACTGCTGCGGCGGAGAAGTGATGGAGAAAGGAACGGCTGAGGGATTTGCAGACCCACCCTTGACTCATCTTTTGTCATTGCCTGCCTGGGTTGCTTCTTCCCAGGGCGGCGGTGGGAGGAAGAAATCGTGGCGCATCCGAGTCCTGTGTGGCAAAATAAGAACAGAGGCCACATCAGAGTTCGGGCCCAGGAGATCTAGCAAGTCTTTTGAGTCGTTCTAGTTAAGAGACCACAACAAATATTCTCCCCCTTCGGGCATTCGAGGGGGCAGAAATATTTCCGGGCGAATACTCTGCCAAGTGTCAATGTGTTCGCCTTCCCCAGTCCTACGCCACAGGGCGATTCTGCATCTAGCATTCGCTCCCCTTTTTGTCAACAGGGAGGAAAAAGTGCTGCTCAAAACCACATTCAAATAAATACCTTCGGGGCAATGCCGTACTGACTGCAAAGTCACCCCTGAATGGCCATACATCTATGCAGAAGGTCCCATAACATCTGATGATCAAAGAAAGCGAAAGTGGCATGGAGCGGGGAGGCTACCATAAAATCCGATGAGCAAAGGAAGCAAAAGCGGCACGGCGTGTGGAGGCTACCATAAAATCCGAGGATCAAAGGAAGCGAAAGCGGCATACAACGCAAAGGGGGATTTCTGCTCCAACGAGTGGGTTTCATGAAACAACGGAGGGAAAAGCCAGTGCAGAATCAGGCATGGTTTCCCCAGTCCATCTGTACTTGGGTGCCATTTCCCCCTTTCTAATTACCATGTCTCCTCCCTGGATATTGCCACGGGTGGCCCCAACCAATCGGTGATCGCACAATGGATGGGATGACGTCACAATGCTAGGTGGCCATTCACACCTGGCTAGCCGTGGGTGCCAGAAATGGCATGAGGGCAAAAGAAGCTTTCAGTTCCGCTCGTCTGAGCACGGTGTTCTGCAAGCACCACCCTGCAGATGGGCTACCATAAAATCCAATGATCAAAGGAAGCGAAAGTGGCATGGAGTGCAGAGGCTACGATAAAATCCGATGAGCAAAGGAAGCGAAAGTGGCATAGAGCATGGAGGCTACCATAAAATCCGATGATCAAAGGAAGCGAAAGGGGCACAGAGTGCAGAGGCTACGATAAAATCCAATGAGCAAAGGAAGCGAAAGCGGCATGGAGTGCAGAGGGTACAATAAAATCCGATGAGCAAAGGAAGCGAAAGTGGCATAGAGCATGGAGGCTACCATAAAATCCGATGATCAAAGGAAGCGAAAGGGGCACAGAGTGCAGAGGCTACGATAAAATCCAATGAGCAAAGGAAGCGAAAGCGGCATGGAGTGCAGAGGGTACAATAAAATCCGATGAGCAAAGGAAGCGAAAGCGGCACGGCGTGTGGAGGCTACCATAAAATCCGAGGATCAAAGGAAGCGAAAGCGGCATACAACGCAAAGGGGGATTTCTGCTCCAACGAGTGGGTTTCATGAAACAACGGAGGGAAAAGCCAGTGCAGAATCAGGCATGGTTTCCCCAGTCCATCTGTACTTGGGTGCCATTTCCCCCTTTCTAATTACCATGTCTCCTCCCTGGATTTTTGCCACGGGTGGCCCCAACCAATTGGTGATCACACAATGGATGGGATGATGTCACAGTGCTAGGTCGCCATTCACACCTGGCTAGCCGTGGGTGCCAGAAATGGCATGAGGGCAAAAGAAGCTTTCAGTTCTGCTCGTCTGAGCACAGTGTTCTGCAAGCGCCACCCTGCAGATGGACAAGATCAAGGCTATTTTTGGGCAGGAACGCACAGGAACGGAGTTCCGGCTGGCTCCCGAGTTGGCCACGCCCAGCAGGAACTCATTAGCATAATAGGCCACACCCAACAGCAGGAACTCATTAGGATTGGCTACATTAGGGGTGTGTGGCCTAACATGCAAAGGAGTTCCTGCTCCAAGAAAAGCCCAGGGTTTTGACAACAAACAAGGTAAACAGAATAACGAGCAAAAGGTGGGTGTGGCTGGATAACCACACTTCTGGTAACATGGGGGTGTGGCCTAATGTGCTAATGAGCTGTGCTGTCAGGGCGGTGGCCTAATAGGCTAATAAGTTCCTGCTGTTGGGTGTGGCCTATTATGCTAATGATTTCCTGCTGGGCTTTTTCTGCAAAAAGAGCCCTGGACAAGATCAACAACTGCCCAGACATGAGCCCTCTCTGTAGGAGCCCCCGCCCTGTGGGATGTCCTGCCCAAGGAGGTTAGGAAATCTCCCATATGCCTAGCATTTTGCAAACTAGGTTAAAAAAAACACACGAGTAAAATAGCACAATGACCTTCATCTGGTGCCGTTGTCATTGGCATTAAAACCTCACAGATGCCAACTCTGGTATGCAGTTCTGACCCGTTGAGGGGAGGCCCAGTAATGAGGGAGGGACATCTGTCACCCTAGTTAAAAGCCTGGTGGAAGAGCTCCGTCTTGCAGGCCCTGCAGGACTGATCTTGTATGGGAGCTCATTCCACCAGTTAGGAGCCAGGGCTGAAAAGGCCCTAGCCCGAGTCGAGGCGAGGCGGACGTCCCTGGGACCGGGGACCACGAGAAGATGTTGGTTGGCAGATCCTAAAGCTCTTCGGGGCTCATAGAGATCGCCCAAAGATCAGTTGTAATTCCAGGAGATCCTGGAGGATGGTAACTCTAATTATCAGGCACATTTTTATATGGTCTTTCCTTTCCAAGGAACTCAGGATAGTATTCTTCCTAACTCCCAATTTTATGCCCACAACAACCCTGTGACGCAGGTTTGGCTGAGAGGGTGTGACTAGCCTCCGATCAGTCTGGGAGCTTAATGGCCGGATGAAACCGGCGGCTTCCTAGTCCAACCCGCTACCCACAATGCCACTCTGGGTCTCTGAGCCTCTGCCACTTTGGAAACAAATTTTCCTTACTTATGGCAGGCTTTCGGGTTTGGGTGCCGTTAAATACAAGGGATCAACAGTTCTGTTTAAAATCGCCCATCCTTTGCCTCCTGCTGAGAGCAGTGGTGAAGAATTGGCAGCGATAAATGAGAACATAAGTATTGTCAAGTTCAACTGACAGATGACAAAAGGCTATTTGGAGCCGGTCCCCCCGGGCATTATTTGTTCATAACACAGAGCCATGGGTGAATTATTGCTGTTCTTGAGTGTCTAATGATTTTTCTTTTCCTCTTTCGTGTGATCTGCCCTCCCCACTTTCCCTTTTCCCTTCTTCAGAAAGCTTGTTGTTTTTTTTAACATCTTCAAAATTCATATTGGCAAAGTGATCTATATTTGTCGAACGCAAGGTGGACTGTAATCAATCAGAATCCAGTCTTCTTCCTGGCCCAGCATTCTGTCTTTATCCCTTTTCTGCCACGCTGCGGCTGGAGAAAAGCCTGTCCCGTGACTGATTAGGTGAGGCGATCCGTTTCCATTTGAAAACTTCGCTCCCAACTAGATTCCGAAAATTCGCAAGTGGTTCTCCTTCATAGAGTTGCCAGTCCTCAAGTCCCGGTGGGGGTTCCCTAGGGTTGCTAAGTCGTTTCTCAGCCGCAGCAGGGGACTCACGGGCGGCGACTGGAGCGTGCGCACGCCGCACGCACGTCACCAGGAAGTGACGTTAGGACGCCGGGCACGCCGGGGGACTTGGCAAGCCTAGGGTTCCCATGGTTTCCCCACCCCCAAACAGCAACATCACTGCACGACATCCCCGACATGATGATGTCACCCTGGAAGTGATGTCATCACATCGGGGACATCACACGGCGACGCTCTGGTTTGAGGGCAAAACTCTGTGGTTTGAAGCCGGTTCTATCATCGAGTTCTGCCCTCAAACCAGAGTGTTGCCGTGCGACGTCCCCGACGTGATGATGTCACTTCTGGGTGATGTCATCACATTGGGAATGTCCCAGAATGCCCCCCAAACCCCCCTGCCAGCACGATGAGGGGACCTCACAAAAACAAAATAGGACCCACAATAAGTAGGAAATACCAAAAATCAGCAAATACCATGCTACAGACGATTATAAAATATCTCAACTGGCTGGCCACTGCGTGAGATGGGATGCTGGGCTAGATGGACCACTGGTCTGATCCAGCAGGTCTCTTCTTATGTTCTTATGAAGGCCTCGGCCTCTATGCCCTGTTGCTGGCCCTCCAGTTGGCCACTGTGTGAGACAGGATGCTGGACTAGATGGACCACTGGTCTGATCCAGCAGGTCTCTTCTTATGTTCTTATGAAGGCCTCGGCCTCTATGCCCTGTTGCTGGCCCTCCAGTTGGCCACTGTGTGAGACAGGATGCTGGACTAGATGGACCACTGGTCTGATCCAGCAGGTCTCTTCTTATGTTCTTATGAAGGCCTCGGCCTCTATGCCCTGTTGCTGGCCCTCCAGTTGGCCACTGTGTGAGACAGGATGCTGGACTAGATGGACCACTGGTCTGATCCAGCAGGTCTCTTCTTATGTTCTTATGAAGGCCTCGGCCTCTATGCCCTGTTGCTGGCCCTCCAGTTGGCCACTGTGTGAGACAGGATGCTGGACTAGATGGACCACTGGTCTGATCCAGCAGGTCTCTTCTTATGTTCTTATGAAGGCCTCGGCCTCTATGCCCTGTTGCTGGCCCTCCAGTTGGCCACTGTGTGAGACAGGATGCTGGACTAGATGGACCACTGGTCTGATCCAGCAGGTCTCTTCTTATGTTCTTATGAAGGCCTCGGCCTCTATGCCCTGTTGCTGGCCCTCCAGTTGGCCACTGTGTGAGACAGGATGCTGGACTAGATGGACCACTGGTCTGATCCAGCAGGGCTCTTCTGATGTTCTTATGAAGGCCTCGGCTTCTATGCCCTGTTGTTGGCCCTCCAGTTGGTCACTGTGTGAGACAGGATGCTGGACTAGAGGGACCACTGGTCTGATCCAGCTGGGCTCTTCTTATGTTTTTATTAGGCTTGCCAAGTCCCCCCAGGGGGTGGGCAACCCGCCCCCCCAGCGGCCCTTCCCCCGCCGGTGGCGGATCGGGGCCCGGGGGAACTCCACCCCCACATGCATGTCTCCCGGAAGTGACGTGGGTACGCTGGGCACGCTGGGGGCGGGGCCACAGTAATCTGAGGGAAAACTCTATGGTTTTCCCTTGGATGGTCCTGGCCCGCCCCCAGCATGCCCAGTGTACCCACGTCACTTCCAGGTGATGTGGATGCGGCGCCCGCGTGCTTTGCGCGCGCACACCCTCCAGACGACGGCCGGGAGTCCTCCGCTCTGGCAAGTTTCTGACTTTGCAACCCTAGTTCTTATGGAGGCCTTGGCATCTATGCTCTGTTGCTGGCCCTCCAGAGGAACTGGTTGGCACTGTGTGAGACAGGATGCTGGACCAGATGGACCACTGGTCTGATCCACTCAGCAGGGCCCGTCTTATGTTCCTAAACAAGTTTTCCCAGCTCCTGTACAGTGAGTGAGTGCAGTTTTATTCACTGCTTGCTGTTCCCATTCATTTTTGTTGACCGAGTGAATGGACCGCGTGGGCCTTTTCTGGAATTTTTAAAAATCATTTGGAGAATCAACCACATCTCTTAATTGGGGTGTGTTTGTGTGTGTGTGTGTGTGTGTGTGTGTGTGTGAGAGAGAGAGAGTTAGGAGATGAGAGTTTGGGAGGGAAGTGATAATGAAGTACAATCTTTTTCATACTTACATCCCAGGTTTGGGACTGACCTAATTTCATACTTCAAGAGAATGGGACGGTTGCTCAGGTGTCTTCTCGGAGAGTGCCAGTTAGCTTCCCCGAAGTGCTTGAGGTGTAGTACGAATCTGCTTCCATTCCCTCAAGGGGACGGCAAGGAAAATTAATCTAGTTTGAGAGCATCCTATCCAAAGTACTTACATGGCCCCAATTAATACAACTCCGGTCCCCAAAGGATATTTTATACTTGGGGGGGGGGAAGCAGGCAGATTGTGTAGCTTCTGTCATTTTACAGCTTTTACCTCAAGGTAGCAGCCATTAGTCCTGTTTTATTTTAGAACGGGGGTCCCCAATGTGGTACATATGGGTGCCATGGTGCCCACTGACATGTTTCCTGCCGCCTGCCGATTGATTTTAGGTAGTGGGCAGCAGTGTTCCCTCTAAGCTGAGTTAGTGCGAGCTAGCTCACAGTTTTTTAGCCTCCGGCTCACACAGTTTTGTCTCAGCTCAGGAAGGAGGTTCTCCAGAGCAAACTAATTTATGCAGCAGCCAAATTGCTTGCTCACAACTTTAATGCTAGTAGCTCACAAAGTAGAATTTTTGCTCACAAGACTCTACAGCTTAGAGGGAGCATTGGTGGGCAGGGCTTCTGATTGGCCACTGGAGATCTTACTGGCTGTGGACGTCACGCCAGGCCCTCCTGACTTCCGCCATCCTCCGGTTTGCTCAGTTTCATGTCCGTTGCATCGATAACACTGTCCAACCATCTCATCCTTTGCCGGCCCCATCTTCGTTGACCTTCAGTCTTTCCCAGCATCAGGGTCTTCTCCAGTGAGTGCTCCCTTCTCATTTGGTGGCCAAAGCATTTGAGCTTCAGCTTCAGTATCTGGCCTTCTAGGGAACAGTCAGGGTTGATTTCTTTCAGGATTGACTGATTCGATCTCCTTTGGTCCCCTTCTTCTTTGACCTTCAGTCTTTCCCAGAATCAGGGTCTTCTCCAGCAAGGGCTCCCTTCTCATTTGGTGGCCAAAGTATTTGAGCTTCAGCTTCAGTATCTGGCCTTCCAGGGAACAGTCAGGGTTGATTTCTTTTAGGATTGACTGAATCGATCTCCTTGCTGTCCAAAGGATTCTCAAAAGTGTTCTCCAGCACCATAATTCAAAAGCATCTATTCTTCGGCGCTCGGCCTCCGTCAACCAAAAGCCTGGCAGAACATCTCTGCCTTGCACGTCCTGCAGAACTGCATAAGGTCCTGCAGGGCCCTGATGGAATTTGGCAGAGTTCCACCAGGTTGGGGCCAGGACTGAAAAGGCTCCGGCCCAGGACAGCTGGATATCCTTGGGGCACTGAATGCACTGAAAGAGAAAGAACCGGAGCCAAAAAGAAGCAGAGAAGACAAAAGGTCACTCCCAATATTTTATTGGGTGAAAATTTGACACGACCTTTCTTCAACTGTCCAAAATACATTGACATGCCTCTAATCTGGAAAGAAAGGAGGGGAGGGAAATATAGAGGGAATGGTCACTGTCACAACGAACAGCTGAGGAAAACAGCATGTTCCACTTTCCTCAGGCGGGCCCGATGAGCCACACCTGCCAAAAGTCTCTGTTCAGTGTAACCAGGGGTCATTTCCTGCGGGAGTGCACAGAAGCGGAGCTCTGGCAGTAAGGAGCCCAGGGGGTGGGCACATGTAACAAGCCCCGCCCCCTGCTCCCAGCAGCCCTCAGTCGGGCCACGAGGAGCAAGAAGCAGCCAGGTAAGTTGCACAGGCCTCCCCCTGCCTGCCTTCAGGTACAAGCTCTCCCTCCTCTGTGAGGGCAGATCTGCACGTCCACCCCCCCAATAGTTAACAATCCTAAACAGTCCAGTGGAGCCTGAGCGGTGGGTGTTGCCTTCTGACACACTTCGAGTGATGTCAGAGGGTGTGACATATGCAAATAAGTTATGCTAATGAGTTGTGCTAATGAGATCCTGCACCTCTTTTTCTACGAAATGACCCTTGAGTGTAACTAATGGAGTTATGAAAGCGCCGTCCCCCTTGGCCACCCTAGGGAGACAAGGAGAAAGACGGGAGTTTGTTACAAAATTAAAAGTGAATTGCTGGTTGGGATTAAAGACGGATCTGGGGTCTGAAATGGCTGGTGTTTACAGTTCGGAATGATGCAGATGTATATTTTATAGTTGGTGCCATGCTTAAGAGCCAGTTTGGTGTAGTGGTTAAGTGCGTGGACTCTAATCTGGGAGAACCGAGTTTGATTCCCCACTCCTCCACTTGCACCTGCTGGATGACCTTGGGCAAGCCATAGTCCTGTCAGAGCTGTTCTTGAAAAAGAGCAGTTTCTGTCAGAGCTCTCTCAGCCCCACCTCCCTCACAGGGTGTCTGTTGTGAGGAGGGGAAGGGGAAGGAGTTTGTAAGCCGCTCTGAGACTCCCCTGGGTAGCGAAGGGCAGGGTATAAATCTGTTGTGATTCTTTTTAAGTTAGTCAGCAGAGTATTAAGACTGAGTCCATGGTGTGTTTAAAATATAAAAGTTTACTATAAACCTAACATGGGAAAAGGGTAACCCAGGATATGAAAATAACAAAGAGCTTATATGCCTACATCCTTACAGCTAAAGGGTGAAAACGGAAAGAGCCGGAATGGCGTCTCCTTCTCTAGTCAGAACAAAGAACACACAGACGGGATGCTAAATACTTGACACTTTGGTTTCCAATCAGAGTAGCAAATTAGCTCCAAAGTTCCCGGGCATCCTATTGTCTCAACAGATTGGTTACAAACAAACATGTGACTTAACAAACATCATTAACCCTGAAAATACTGAAGTGTTTTGACTTGCAACACCCAACAAAATCCAATCTCTTCTTCTTCTTCTTCTTCTTAACTGGGGAGCGACAGTCTTATTTTGGCCACGTAATGTGGAAGAACTCACTAGAAAAGCAATTATGCTTGGATTAGTTAGTGGCAAAGGGAAACTGGGCCGCCAAAGAACACGGTGGCTAGACACCATAGAAGTCGACACGGGCCTGAGCATGGAACGACTCAAAGAAACAGTACAAGTTGTTGTAGATTTTCCGGGCTGTATGGCCGTGATCTTGGCATTGTAAGACCTGACGTTTCACCAGCAGCTGTGACTGGCATCCTCAGAGGTAGAACACAGAAAGATGGAGTACCCTCTGTGTCGAGGTCAGAAGAAAAACGAACTCCAGCCGTGAAAGCCTTCGACAACAAACAGTACAAGATCGGAAAATGGAGAGACAGCTGGCCCATAGAATCGCCAAGAGTTGAACATGACTGAATGGCTAACGACAACAACAAATTGGGGAGTACATGCGAATTTCACAGCCGTTTCCCCAGCCCTGTAAGAAGCGCCTCCCGTATTTGGTTTTGGCATGACAATGTTAGGGGGGAGGTATTATCAGGATTTTTTTAAAAAAATAGCCCCCTTTGATATGTTTCAGCAGCCAGCTGTGATTATTTACTTCTGTCCTGTGTTCTTAGCCGTCCTTGGGCCCCAGGCTGGATCCCATCGAAAAGATGGAGAACACAATGAAACCACTGTCTTAAAAGAAGAGTCTTTTAATTTAACTTTTATTTTGGATATAGCAACACATTCATCATTACATTACATTTCTTTTATCACATATCCATTTCTCCTATCCCCTCCCCTGCTTTTGTGGATTCCCGCAATGCTCCTCCCTCTTTCCCATTTATATTTCTACAAGGGGTGGGACTGTCAGCAAGCTGCCATTCTGTTTTCTGTGACCTCTGTGTACATATCTTTACCCTGTTGCACCCGGTTTGTTTCTACTATCCTGCTTCTGTGCTGGAACGCATAAGATAACGACTGGTGGATGTGTGGGGGAGACGATGCTGTAATGCTTGCCTATTGCTATCTCATGAGAACTGCACCTGTGTTTTGTCTGATGTTCTGCCTGGTTCCCATGGACGGGGCGCGCAACCGTTTCATTAGCCCGCCAGCGGGAATATTATTCATTGGATATGTATCTGTTTGAATTTCCTTTATTATGCTCGCCCTAACTGTGTATCCCCAGTTCTAACAAAGAACGTGTTTGAGTATGTCTTCAACGCTTTGAAATAAATTTTGCTTTTCTTGAAAACGTGGATTTATTCTCGATGCTTGGGGATCCAACATATTGTTAGAACTCCCTTTCTCCTATCGTTCCGAATCTGGCAAGATCATGAGCGGAATTGAGGGAAACCTACCTAACACGGAGGGGGACTC
>NW_015171038.1:20577-21203 GCF_001447785.1 Gekko japonicus | reverse complement strand
GGTGGGAAGGTAACAGCGTTCTGTGCACCTCGGCATCTAGTCATGCCGGCCACATGACCATGGAAATGTCTTCGGGCAGCACTGGCTCTTCGACTTGGAAACAGAGATGAGCACCGCATCCCTAGAGTCAGATTCGACTGGCTTTTGAGTGAGGGAAACCTTTACCTTTACCTTTGAAAAGGCAGGCTTTAGAGCACAGCAGAGGGGACTTTAACAGGAGCCTTTTAATGGGTATTATCATGTACATCACTCAGTGCAACTGAGCTGATAAAAGCCTGCAGGCGGAATCCTAGCACATTTTTTTTTAAATGGTACCACAGCAGAAACAGAGTAGGGTAGAATGGCTATGAATGGGGTGAAAAGGTTCGCAAAACAGGGCGAGCAGCGTCGTGGATCTTTGCCCGCTCTTTGAAAAGGGCAGCATTCACACTGAAATTCAGCGCGCGTTACAATCCTCATTGGTGTTGGAAAGTGAGGTCAAGTCGGAGTCGATTTATGGCAACCAATGCTCCCTCTAAGCTGTGGAGTCCTGTGAGCAAAAATTCTACTCTGTGAACTGCTGGCATTAAAGTTGTGAGCGAGCGATTGGGCTGCCGAATCAATTGGTTTGCTCTGGAGCCATCCCT
>NW_015171038.1:20277-20482 GCF_001447785.1 Gekko japonicus | reverse complement strand
GATTTCAGAAGTGGTTTGCCATGGCCTGCCTCCACCTAGCAACCCTGGACTTCCTTGGTGGTCTCCCATCCAAATACTAAACCAGGGATAACCCTGCTTAGCTTCCAAAGCCTGATTAGATTGGGCTAGTTTGAGACATTCAGGTCAGAGCAGAATCATGAACTCACGAAGCTGCCTTATAGTGGATCATACCCTTGGTCCATCA
>NW_015171038.1:19976-20128 GCF_001447785.1 Gekko japonicus | reverse complement strand
GTCAGTCACAAGATCTTTCAGAATTGTTCTCAGGAACAGTTCTCAATAGAACTCTCTCGGCCCCACCTACCTCACAGGGTGTCTGCTGCGGCTTTCAAGCAAAGGAAACCTTTGCCTTTACCTTTAAATAAACTGTGGTCCCGGTCACACCG
>NW_015171038.1:19263-19409 GCF_001447785.1 Gekko japonicus | reverse complement strand
CTCTTTCCCGCCCCCCCGCCTCCAAAGTGAGGCCCGAGTGGTTTAATGCCGCTTGGGCCTTGCTGCTCTCTTCCCCCCCCCAAACTGTCGGCGGCGAGGGAGTTCGCAGAGCGTTCCCTGCGCATGCGCAGGGGCCGCTCTGTCAC
>NW_015171038.1:9954-18926 GCF_001447785.1 Gekko japonicus | reverse complement strand
CATTAATTTGTCCATTTCAGCCATGAATAACACGTTCTGTATCCATTCCCATTTTTCTGGTATTCTATCCTGTTTCCAGGATTGTGCATAAGTCATTCTAGCAGTACTAATCAAGTACCACAACAATGTCTTTTTTGTTACATTTACTTCTTCCATCTTAAGCCCTAGAAGTAAAATCTCAGGTTCTTTCTTAAAAGTACATTTCAAAATTTTCTGCATTTCATCATGTAATTGGGCAGTTGTTTTGAGACACTGAACCGCCGGCTGGAAGGTTGGTAGTTCGGCAGTTCGAGACCCGAGTGCTGCATGATGGAGTGAGCTCCTGTCTCTGGCCCCAGCTCCTGCCAACCTAGCAGTTCGAAAGCAAGAAATTGCAAGTAGACAAATAGGTACCGTTTCGGTGGGAAGGTAACAGCGTTCTGTGCGCCTCGGCATCTAGTCATGCCGGCCACATGACCACGGAAATGTCTTCGGGCAGCACTGGCTCTTCGACTTGGAAACAGAGATGAGCACCGCATCCCTAGAGTCAGATTCGACTGGCTTTTGAGTGAGGGAAACCTTTACCTTTACCTTTGAAAAGGCAGGCTTTAGAGCACAGCAGAGGGGACTTTAACAGGAGCCTTTTAATGGGTATTATCATGTACATCACTCAGTGCAACTGAGCTGATAAAAGCCTGCAGGCGGAATCCTAGCACATTTTTTTTTAAATGGTACCACAGCAGAAACAGAGTAGGGTAGAATGGCTATGAATGGGGTGAAAAGGTTCGCAAAACAGGGCGAGCAGCGTCGTGGATCTTTGCCCGCTCTTTGAAAAGGGCAGCATTCACACTGAAATTCAGCGCGCGTTACAATCCTCATTGGTGTTGGAAAGTGAGGTCAAGTCGGAGTCGATTTATGGCGACCAATGTTCCCTTTAAGCTGTGGAGTCTTGTGAGCAAAAATTCTACTCTGTGAACGGCTGGCATTAAAGTTGTGAGCGAGCGATTTGGCTGCCGCATCAATTGGTTTGCTCTGGAGCCATCCCTTCCTGAGCTAAGGCAAAAACGTGTGAGCCAGAGGCTAAAAGAACTGTGAGCTAGCTCACACTAACTCAGCTTAGAGGGAACACTGATGGCGACCCCCAACGGTTTCCAAGGCAACAGATGTTCAGAAGTGGTTTGCCATGCCCTGCCTCCACGTAGCAACCCTGGACTTCCTTGGTGGTCTCCCATCCAAATACTAAACCAGGGATAACCCTGCTTAGCTTCCAAAGCCTGATTAGATTGGGCTAGTTTGAGACATTCAGGTCAGAGCAGAATCATGAACTCACGAAGCTGCCTTGTAGTGGATCAGACCCTTGGTCCATCACGGCCAGTACTGTCTACTCAGACTGGCAGTAGGTGTCCGGGGTCCCAGGCAGAGGTCTTCCACATCACCACTTTGGCATAGTGGTTAGGAGTGTGGACTCTGATCTGGGAGAACCAGGTCTGGTTCCCCACTCCTCCACATGGAGATGCGGGAGTGACCTTGGGTCAGTCACAAGATCTTTCAGAATTGTTCTCAGGAACAGTTCTCAATAGAACTCTCTCGGCCCCACCTACCTCACAGGGTGTCTGCTGCGGCTTTCAAGCAAAGGAAACCTTTGCCTTTACCTTTAAATAAACTGTGGTCCCGGTCACACCGGCGGGACAAGCCGCGCCAGAAGTGCAGCTTCTTAGAGCCGCACCAAAGGAAAGCGCGGCATCAGGATCAGATGCTTCGCCTGAGCCGCCACACATATTCTGTCCGGCGTGATCACATGGCTGGGGGAAGCAAGGCAAAGACGGGCGAGCCAAGGCTGCTGGAGTATTTGTGCGCGTGCGCAGTTCGGCAGTCCCTCGAATAACACGGGATGCCGGCGCGTCCGCGATTCCATGCCCGGCCTTGCTGCGGATCTTCCGGTAGGTACTACATTATCCCTAGTACCTTTTTGATCCGCGTTTGCGGCCGGAAGGGACGGCTTGGGGGCGGGTGCACAACGCATGCCAGATGTTGGCATCTGATCGCGCTGGTTTAACCCGCCCTCAACCCGTCCGTCTCGTGGGGCAAATCCTCCTATGTAACCGGGGCCTGTAATACTGATTTTTAGGATTTTTCATATACAGACCCTTTTTAGTAGTAAGATAAGACAGGATCAGAAACCATTGTGCATCCCACGGCTGAGTCATCTGGAGGAATTCTGGCAGTCCATCGATCTGGGATTAAAGGTGTAGGGTTTGGGGAAAGATTATGCATCATCCGGGCAACTGGCGTCTCCACCTTCGTTCTGGGAATCAACCACTGCGTTGCACCACTCCCCGTGATATTCTATGCTCTGGTTCCCACCGAGAGGCAACGCACACCCACCACTTTGCCGTAACCCTTTGACTGATGGCTCGCCTTCCTTCCAAAATGCCCATAACCCACCTTAAACCATCTGCTCGTGAACTCTCGGGCGTCCCTTATCCTTCCCTCCTCCCCTCCGACCGTCAGCCTCTTGTCAAGCCAACAGAAGGAGAGACAAGGAAGACTTAATTGATCGGATTCTGAAACAGCCTTGAGAACTTGATTCAGATATTGACTTCCAAGGAGCTAGTTTAACTCCAGGTTCCAGAGGCAGCAAGGACTGAACATCAAACCTATTAACCTCTGACCTTCCCAGTTGGGGAGACATCACAGCAGCAGTAATTAGGAAGTCAATTGGAATCACATGTCTCACTTACACCGGCGTGTCAGTCAATAGTGTTGGTGACAGATTCATTAGGCTGAGCCTTGCAGCATTGACGAGTAACTGCCTCATAAAAAACTCTTTTGGAACAGAGCAGAGGAAGGGGGGGGGAATATCAGCTAGAAGGACTTCTGCGGATGACAACATCTATTGAGTAGGGCTCTTGCAATTTATGGAGAGCCACTTGCCGGTAACCTTTCTGACTGGGTGCTAAATTTTCCCCAGTAATTGCTAAATAAAACAATTTTTAGCACACTTTTTTTAAAAGTCATATTTCCCCCTTCTTCTTCTTGACAGGGCATTCCCCCCCCCCTTAGTTACCACGAACCAATAATCTGGCAAGGTAAAACTTGAGGATTTATTTAACGCTGAAAGAGAATGTCGTTTTACGACGGTTGGATTTATTAGGAAGACATTTTCATCTCCATAGATGGAGAAAGCTAAAAATGATATGAAATCTGATTTTTAAAAAAACAACAACAACAACTTGTATTTTGTGTTGTGTTGTGATTTAGATGTCCTCTCCTTTATGGCCTTTTTCTTATATATCTTTTTTGAGGACCCACCCCCCACCCCCCAATTTATTTTGCACTTCATCATCTGGAGCCAGAAAGTGTATGTCGATGCAGAAAAAGAGTTTCTCATATGCCGTCAGGATCTGTAATAAAAATCACACCGTCTACCAGTAATCCTCATTGATGGAATACAGGCATTTGGGCATAACATTGCACACAATTACGTGCATCTGACATACATGTCATGAGGAAAATCCAAAAGAGAGATGTAAATGTTGACATGACCAAAACCCACAGGCAATCTTTTTGCTGTGCCTAGATTGTAGCTGGGCAAAGATGGAAGGTTCTAGATTATATGGTCAGGGGATGGCTGCCTCACAGGGAGGGTTGTCAGCTCAAGGTTGGGAAACTTCTAGAGATTTGGGGGTGGAGCCTAAGGATGGCGGGGTTTGGGGAGAGGAGGTACCTCAGCTATGTATAATGCTACACAGTCTACCCTCCAAAGCAGCCATTTTCAGAAGGAGGAGGAGGAGATTGGATTTATACCCCACCCTTCACTACCCGAAGGAGTCTCAGAGCAACTCACAATCTCCTTTCCCTTCCCCTCCCCACAACAGACACCCTGTGAGGTAGGTGGGGCTGAGAGAGCTTTTTCGAGAGCTGCCATTGAGAGAACAGCTCTGAAAAAACTTGTAACTGCCTCAAGGTCATCCAGCCAGCTGCATGTGGTGGAGTGAGGAATCAAACCCGGTTCTCCCAGATTAAAGTCCGCTCTCCTAACCACTACACTGGACTGGCTCTCAAGGGGGACTGACCTCTATCGTCTGGAATTGAGTTGTAATTCTGGGATATCTACAGACACTTGTTTTTGCCTTTTATTACCATTATAGAATAGTGTAGTGAACCTTATCAATATGTCAATGTGATGCCAAAGAAATGGTCCCCATCCCCAAAGGCTCACATGAACACACAGGTCCTGGCAGGTGGAGGCTGGCTCCATGTATGCAACTGTGTGCCGGGACCTCTGCAGACTCACAGATTACTTAATCGGTACGACTGTAACCCCCAGAGATGAATTGATTTAATCTCAGGGGTCGATTCAGGGGGGATCGCCGTTCCCCTGGGGTGAGGTGCGGGGGACGGGGCACATGACGAAGCCCCGCCCCCTGCTTCCGGTCGGGGTAAAATGGCGATTTGACGCACCCTGTAAGTGCTCAGGGTGGACGGGTGTTCCTTACAGCAGTTTGGACTGCATTTTGGTCCAACGCGGCTTCCCTCAGGCAGGGGGAATGACTGGCAGGTAAAGCAATGGTTCTAGCAGGTAAAGCGGTTATAGCAGCAGGATGGAAAGATGCAAGCAAATGGACAGAGAGAAACTGGCTTAACTATGTGTTTGAAATTATTCAGGCAGAGATAATCTCCGAAATCAACCAAGACAAGCCATGGGAAGAAAAAACAGCAACAATCCAAGAGAAATGGGCCATATACTGGAGATGGATGGAAGAAGAACAAAGGAACGACGTTCAGTGGAAGCTTCAAACACTATGCCCCTGGCTGAGAGAAAAGGACTAAAAACAATAGACTGGAGGGAGGGGGGGAGGATGGGGGAAAATGTTAGAAAATGATGGAATACGAAAATGTATAATCAGAATGAAAATAATAAGAATAATAAAAATATTTAAACAAAACAAAAAAAAGATAATCCCTGGGTTCTTATTGCCAAGCATAAGGTGAATGAAAATTTCATATGTGAAAAGGGTGCATGGTTAAATTTAGTATGGCTGCTGCCGCTGCTGCTGCTGCTGTTGTTACAGGGCTATATCTTTCAAGCTGAAGATTGCAACCCAAGCCACAAAGTCCTGGTTACGGGCCTGAGAGCCAGTCTGTTTGTTGGAAATCTGGACAAGATAATCCCCGGGTTCTTATTCCCTAGCATAAGGTGACTGAAAATTTCATATGTGAAAAGTTGATTGCCTAAGGGTGCGTGGTTAAATTTAGTATGGCTGCTGCTGCTGCTGCTGCTGCTGCTGTTGTTACAGGGCTATATCTTTCAAGATGAAGATTGCAACTTGGTTTCTGCAATGCCCGTCTCGTTCCGTTTCCAAAGACAACTTCTTCGGAAGGATCCAGCACTTTGGTGGCCTAGAGAAGTTGGGCTTGGCTTCCTACAGAACAGTCACCAGAAAGAACCAGTTCTGTTCTTGAATTGTGTGTGCGTGAAGCACCATCAAGTCTTTTGCAACATGGCGACCCTATGAATGAATGTTCTCCAGAATGTTCTATCATTAGCAACCTTTCTCAGGTCTTGCAAACTGAGAATCGCGGCTTCCTTGACGGAGTCCACCCATCTCCAGTTGGGTCTTCCACTTTTCCTACTACCTTCCACTTTTCCCAGCGTGATTGTCCTTTCCGGTGACTCTCGTCTTCTCATATTGTGACCGATAGCCTGAGTTTGGTCACTATAGCTTCTAGGGAGAGTTCAGGCTTAATTCGGTCCAGAGAACCCACTGATTCATCTTTTTGGCGATCCACGGTATCCATAAAACTTTTCTCCAGCCCCACATTTTGAAGGAATTGACTTTTTTCCTGCCAGCTTTCTTCATAGTCCAACTTTCACACCCATACGTAGAAACGGGGAACACCACGGCATGAATTATCTTGATTTTGGTCGCCAGCCACCCCTCCTTACCCTTAAGAACCTTTTCAGCTTCATCATGGCTGCCCTTCCCAGTCAGTCATCCTTTCTGTACTCTCCTTTTAACCCACGTTCACCACAGTGTCTTCCAAGACATTCTGCACTACATTCTTTTTATTCCAGTCCCCATCCCCCAATTCTGCATCACATTCCCTCCCTTCAGTGGTCAACCCGGTTTCAGCCTGCTGTTGCCCCGGGTTATTTGGATGCTGTTTTGCTAAGGACTTAAATTGCCTCAACTCGAACACTGAAAAAAATCTGGAGTGGCAGACAGATGTGGAAAGGACCTCAATCTCCTTCTGATTTCTGGGTTGTAGTCTCCCTTTTGGTTGATGACAGACCAAAGCATAGAAGATCTTGAACAAGTTTGCGAATAAGCCCCAAGGAACCTGCACCCGCAGAGTTTATACTAGGATAAGGTGGCTCAGAACACAGGGAGATTGTCAAGAGTCAAGGTGGGAGGCATGAATAGCATGAGGGATGAGTACTAGGATAAGGTGGCTCAGAACACAGGGAGGTTCTCAAGAGTCAATGTGGGAGGCAAAGCTTAGCATGAGGGATGAGTACTAGGATAAGGTGGCTCAGAACACAGGGAGGTTGTCAAGAGTCAAGGTGGGAGGCATGATAGCATGAGGTATGAGTACTAGGATAAGGTGGCTAAGAACACAGGGAGATTGTCAAGAGTCAACGTGGGAGGCATGAATAGCATGAGGTATGAATACTAGGATAAGGTGGCTCAGAACACAGGGAGGTTGTCAAGAGTCAAGGTGGGAGGCATGAATAGCATCAGGGATGCGTACTAGGATAAGGTGGCTCGGAACACAGGGAGATTGTCAAGAGTCAAGGTGGGAGGCATGAATAGCATGAGGTATGAGTACTAGGATAAGGTGGCTCAGAACACAGGGAGGTTGTCAAGAGTCAAGGTGGGAGGCATGATAGCATGAGGTATGAATACTAGGATAAGGTGGCTTAGAACACAGGGAGATTGTCAAGAGTCAACGTGGGAGGCATGAATAGCATGAGGTATGAATACTAGGATAAGGTGGCTCAGAACACAGGGAGGTTTTCAAGAGTCAAGGTGGGAGGCAAAGCTTAGCCGGAGAACTTTGAGAAGACGACCGTCGTAGCTTTACAACAGTCCGCCAAGCAAAGTAAGAAGCCAATAACCATTTAAATCCCACCTTTGCCTGTTGCAGCCGCTTTTATCATCACTTTCTGCTTCATTGACCAACGGATTCAGGTTTTATTCTACCAGCTTTGCACTTTTTTATGGCCATTATTTGATCTTCCTCATTATCGGAGTGCAGCTTTCGATGCTGTTTCGATCTGAACCTCCCATGAACCCTTAAAGCTCCCTCCGTGATATGGGGAGATTTGCCATTTATGGTCTGTGCCAATGTGTTATGTATAAAAAGATGGCATCAAGTTTGGGAACCCGCTCGGGAAAGCGGGAGTGTAAAGATATATAGTCAGCAAAATGTATAACTTCTGGCATATTACTGCTTAATCCTAACATAATTATTCTCATCCTTTTATTTGATTAACTTCTAATGGCTCCTCTCGGTGTTAAAGGTCCCAGACTGATCATTTGATTTTAGTGTCTGCCATAATTACCGATAATGTTCTTTTGCAAGACAATTTAATGATAACCGCATAACGGCCTATATGAGGGAAGCTGCAGGGTTTCAGTGCTTTTGAGTAATATAAAATACATTAGACTAACAGAAGCCATCAACGTGACAGGGAATGTTTGATTTACATCGACGGCTACATTAGGGAGCCGTCGTCGTGGAATTCCCTCCCGCCTCCCATCCCTGGTTTTACTCTCTCCTCCCTCTTCCAACGGCGCTGCGAGGCACGGCAGAACAGTCGGCCGATCAGCCAACTTGCCGAGAGTGATAAAACGCATCACCATATGAGCGGCACGACGACATGCGGCCGAGCATCATGTTTACGCTGGGGAAGCAGGGGCTGAACTGAACAGGCTCGCCTTGTTCCCCCAGAAAATTTTTGGTCAGTATCCAAAACCCTTTACAGTTTCCATCAATTCCGGTGGAAAATATTTACCAGTTCTTTCACATTATTTTTCCCCCTTCTGTCTGTTGGGAAAATGTTTCCTACACGTCTGCCTTTTAAAAAATTCTGTAATGCTCAGCCTGATGGAGAATTCTGGTGAGTTCCAGAGTTGCACGAAATTTCGGGTCAGTTTGAGGGGGCCTAAAGATGCCTTGACCCGGACAGGACAGGCTAGCTGGATCTTGTCAGATCTTGGAAGCTAAGCAGGGTCAGTCCGGTTTAGCAGGTAGATGGGAGACCACCAAGGAAGTCCAGGGTTGCTACGCAGAGGTAGGTAAAAGCAAACCACCTTTGGACATCTATTGCCTTGAAAACCTTACAGGGTTGCCATAAACTGGTTAGGACTTAATGGCGACGAATAACTAAATAGGTAGTACACTGATTTCAGTTTGGTGTAGTGGTTAAGTCACCAAGGAAGTCCAGGGTTGCTACGCAGAGGTAGGTAAAAGCAAACCACCTTTGGACATCTATTGCCTTGAAAACCTTACAGGGTTGCCATAAACTGGTTAGGACTTAATGGCGACGAATAACTAAATAGGTAGTACACTGATTTCAGTTTGGTGTAGTGGTTAAGTGCACAGACTCTAATCTCGGAGAACTGGGTTTGATTCCCCACTCCTCCACTCGCAGCTGCTGGATGACCTTGGGCAAGCCATAGTTCTATCAGAGCTGTTCTATCAAGGACAGTTCTCTCATAACTGTCTCAGCCTCACCTACCTCACAGGGTGTCTGTTGTGGGGAGGGGAAAGGAAAGGAGTTTGTAAACTGCTCTGAGACCAGAGGTCATTTCGGGGGGGGATCGCAGTTCCCCCGGGTGAGGTACGGGGGGCGGGGCACATAATGAAGCCCCGCCCCCTGCTTCCGGCCGCCCCGCTTCCGGCCCTCATTCAGCCAGGAGGAGGCAGGAGAAGAGGGAGGGTAAGTTGCTTCCTCCCTACCTCTCCCCACCCCTGCCTGCCTG
>NW_015171038.1:9668-9851 GCF_001447785.1 Gekko japonicus | reverse complement strand
GGGGCGGGGTGTGTGGCCTTATGACAAACTTCAGGTGATGTCAGGGGTGTGTGGCCTTATGACAATCTTCCGGTGATGTCAGGGGGTGTGGCATATGCTAATGAGTTCCCGTAGCTCCTTTTCTATGAAACGACCCCTGTCTGAGACTCTGAATGAAGGACGGGGTATAAATCCGATCTCCTC
>NW_015171038.1:0-2618 GCF_001447785.1 Gekko japonicus | reverse complement strand
GATTTATACCCTGCCCTTCACTACCCAAAGGAGTCTCAGAGCGGCTTACTATCTCCTTTCCCTTCCCCTCCCCACAACAGACACCCTGTGAGGTAGGTGGGGCTGAGAGAGCTCTTTCCAGAACTGTCCTTGAGAGAACAGCTCTGAGAGAACTATGGCTTGCCCCTACAAGTGGAGGAGTGAGGGATCAAACCCGGTTCTCCCAGATTAGAGTCCGCTTATTTAACCACTACACCAAACTCTTCATCCCAGCTTGTGGACAAATTCGTTTCACTCTCTGAGAGGCCTCGACTGAACACAGAGGTTTGAGGAATGGCTTCGGATGAGGTGGTTTAATTGTTTCCAGGTGACTTCCCGGTTCTCCCAGATTAGAGTCCGCTTATTTAACCACTACACCAAACTCTTCATCCCAGCTTGTGGACAAATTCGTTTCACTCTCTGAGAGGCCTCGACTGAACACAGAGGTTTGAGGAATGGCTTCGGATGAGGTGGTTTAATTGTTTCCAGGTGACTTGCAATTCCTCCCCAAAGAGAAGGTCCAGGTCAGGAAAGCTAACGAGTACAGGTTATGAAGGCAATAGACCTGTGTTCCTTTCGTGTGTGTGTGTGTGTTAAGTGCCATGAAGTTGCTTCCAATGTATGGCAACTCTATGAACAAATGATCTCCAAAATGTCCTCTCATTAACAACCTTGCTTAGGTCTTGTGAACTGAGAGCCACGTGGCTTCCTTCACTGAGTTAATCCATCTCACATTGGGTCTTTCTCGTTCCACCCAGCATTGTCGTCTTTTCTAGTTGTGTTATGTACGCGGACCACCACCACTGGTCCATGGCACAGGTAAGAGCTTGGATCCTAGAACAATGGAATCCTTGGATCCAGCCTCAACCAATAGCCACTTTGGCGGGACATTCAAACCCTCCAATGGGAATGGGGGGTTGCTGGGTGGATACCACCCAAAGAGTGATTAACACTTGGAACTCACTGCCGCAGGAAGTGGTGGCGGCTACAAGCATGGACAGCTTCAAAAGGGAATTGGATGAGCATATGGAGCAGAGGTCCATCAGTGGCTATTAGCCACAAGGTATAGATAGGGACTCTGGGGCAAGTGATGCTCTGTCATCTTGGTGTTGGGGGGGGGTCAACAGTGGGAGGGCTTCTAATGTCCTGGCCCCACTGGTGGACCTCCTGATGGCACCTGGTATTTCTGGCCACAGTGTGTGACATGAGTGTTGGACTGGATGGGCCTTTGGCCTGATCCAACATTGGCATCTCTTATGTTCTTATGTTCTTATGATATGTATATAGTTGGCCTGCCGGCCGTTAGCATTAGTCTTTGTCTGTGTGAAGTACAATAAATGTGTGCTACAGTGTGTCGTCGTCTTTTCAGTGGCGACGAAGGTGGGATCTGAACCCTAGCGCTCTTGTCTTCTCATAATGTGGCCGAAGTACGATAGCCTCAGTTTAGTCATTGTCGCTTCCAAGGGCAGTTAAGGCTTGATTTGATCTAGAACCCACATTTAATGATAGCTGCCATAAAATAACTCGTGGTCTTCGGACAATAGATCACTGGGTGATTGACTGCTGTCCCAATCCTACCCTTGACAATACCGTCAGATTCCCGTAGAGAAGTGAGTTCTTTTGCCCAATCCTGCCTTCCACACTCCATTGCCAGGACCGCCCGGATGTTCTCAACATGCTCATTTAATTTTGTCATATTGTGGTGTGGATTGTACGAGCAACAGCTGGCACTGTGAAGGAGGGGGGTCGCGCTGTTGCCACCACTGGCTTAATAGCCCAGCGCCCGGTCTCCTCAGCTCCATCCAAGCGATAATAACATAATCAATTTGTTTCCTTGCTCTCCTCGGTGGTGGGAGCGCTCAAAGTGCATTTCCTTCTGATATGACGTTCGACTAAAGCATTTGTGAAAACCAGCTGATTACCTGAGCAGACCAAAGCAGGCGTCTGCGGCCGAGTTTATAGAGCTTTCCGGATCACTGACAGGGTGTTTCAGTGGAATCCGCCAGCACATCTTGACAATGGTGGCGATGAAATTCTCAAAGAGTTGTAATAGACACATGAGGCTTTCTCGCTTCCTTAATGCTTTAGCATTCATGTCTTCACAGCTTCAGTGGCCTGTCCCAGAACCTACCATGAAGCCATGATTTCAGTATGATATTGATCCACTATTTATCAGCGTTGGCAGCTTTGACTTAGAGCCGGTTTGGTGTGGTGGTTAAGTGCGCGGACTCTAATCTGGGAGAACCAGGTTTGATTCCCCACTCCTCCACACACAGCTGCTGGATGACCTTGGGCAAGCCATAGTTCTGTCAGACCTGTTCTTAAAGAGCAGTTTCTCTCAGAGCTCTCTCAGGCCCACCTACCTCACAGGGTGTCTGTTGTGGGAAGGGGAATGGGGGAAAGGAAAGAGTTTTGTAAGCTGCTCTAAGACTCCGAGTGAAGAGCGGGATATAAATCCAATCTCCTCCTCCTCCTCCTCCTCCTCTTCTTCTGTTGCTGTGGCAAAGTAGTTGCAGGGGGATTGTGTCCATCAGGCTACGAATTCAAATCCTAACCTTTAATTTTAAAAAAAACTTTATCTATACCCCACCTTTCTTTCC
>NW_015171037.1:47657-68568 GCF_001447785.1 Gekko japonicus | reverse complement strand
GGAGGAGGAGAGATCGGATTCATACCTTGCTCTTCACTTGGAGTAACAACCAATGAAGTTCTTTCAGCATTTGGTGAAATGTTCTCAGTATGTCAAGCAATAAAGCTTCTAAATTCTGGAACTGACTGTCATTCCTGAACAATTTTCCAAAGCCATTGTTCATAAATTACACTGCAGTGGTCGAGTCTGAAAGTCAGCAAGGCATGGTGGTGGTGGCAAGGTCTTCTTTCCTTCAGAGAGGGGACACCTTGTATGTACTCCAGGGTTCATGCAAGTTGCTCCAGGTCACAGATACTATGCAAGTACCCAGGAGAAGACTTGGATCCGGTTGTACTGCAGAGGCTGTGATCCCTGAGGCTTTATTGGCAATGCACCTCACACAGAACAGGAGGAACACAACTTGAGGTTCAAGTGAACTGCCACCCATCACCAGTACCATGAGTAATGGAATTAAAACTGTCATGCTATATATCTTTCAAAATTAAAAAATCTGAGTGAATCATCAGGTTTAGGGATGGAGTTTGGCAGGTGTCTGTCTACTTACACACCAGCTCATTTGCCTCCCACATAACTGACAAATTACTGGGATCGAAAACTTTCCCCCCACCTTTATCATCATCATTATTTATTGCCTTTCTTCCAATATGGAATTCAAGGAAGTGTCTGAAGGAGTCCCAGGTGGTCTCCTGTCTAGGCACGGACCACACTCAAACCTGCTTTGCTTCAGCAAGGATTCAGGATTGTGTGTTTCTTGGCCATACCCAGGTTTGGCTATTCTTTATACGTCATCAGAATTGGGGGGGGGGGCTTCTGTCAAATGCATTCGCACTCTTTAAGCACTTGTTCTCAAACTTTTCAAAGTGGGCCCCTCTTCAAAATATACTTTGGATGACTGGAAAAGCAGTTCCACCCTACTTTCCTCCTTCCTGACAGAAAACATAAGTAACTTTCATTTGGGAACACTGAACCAGTTTATTATTAATATTTGTAAAGATAAGAACAGAAGAAGAGCCCTGCTGGATCAGTGGTCCATCTAGTCCAGCATCCTGTCTCACACAGTGACCAGCCAGCTCCTCTGGAAGACCAACAACAGGGCATACAGGTCGAGGCCTTCCCCTGATGTTGCCTCCTGACACTGTTAATCAGAAGTTTACTGCCTCTGAACATGGAGGATCTGTTTAGTCACCATAGCAAGAAGTCACTGATAGACCTCTCATGCATGAATCTAATCCCCATTTAAAGGTGTTTATTCCTGTGGCCATCACTACATCCTCTGGCAGCGAATTCCACATTTTAATCACTCTCTGTGTAAAGGTTTCCTTTTGTTCATCCTGAATCTATTGCCCATCAGCTTCATTGGATGCCCTTGAGTTAAATAGTGGGTAGCAGTTCGGAAGCAAGAAATTGCAAGTAGATAAATAGGTACCACTTCAGTGGGAAGGTAACAGCGTTCCGTGCGCCTTGGTGTTTAGTCATGCCGGCCACATGACCACAGAAACGTCTTCGGACAGCGCTGGCTCTTCGGCTTTGAAACGGAAACGCCTTTGAAACCCTAGAGTCGGATTCGACTGGCTTTTGAGCAAGGGAAACCTTTAAGCATGGAGGCCTGGATTACGACATGCTGAACAGGTCACGTTTATTGCACAACACACACAAGACAAAAACTGGCCGGCAGTGGCCAACTATATACACCCACCCCAGACACACTCATTGCAGGGTTTGAATCTCTCACCAAAGTTCCTATAGGTGGACTAAAGGTGGCCCAGGATCCTTGGCCCCTATTGTTTGTGGAACCAAACTAGGGATTATGCACGCAGACCCCTAGTGGTGGCCCGCGGACACAACGTAGTATTCTGGGAGAGGGAGAAAATGTTATCTTTGTCAACTCTCCAACCCATGCATAACTCTATAAACCTTAATCATCTATTTTCTAAACTGAAAAATCCCAGACTCTTCAGCCTTTCCTCATGGGGAAGGTGCCCCAGCCCCCTAATCATCTTGGATCCCCTCCTCTGTACTTTTCCCAGCTCTGCAACGTCCTTTTTGAAATACGGTGACGAGAACTGTAGACAGTATTCCAAATGAGGCCGCACCATAGATCTATACAGGGGCATTACAACATCGGCAGTCTTCATTCTTAATCCCTTTCCTTTTTGTTGTTGTTGTTCAGTCGCGCAGTCGAGTCCGACTCTTCGCGACCCCATGGACCAGATCACGCCAGGCCTTCCTGTCTTCCGCCATCCTCTGAAGTTGGCTCAACTTCATGTTCGTTGCATCGATGACACTGTCTAACCATCTTATCCTTTGCCGTCCCCATCTTCTTTGACCTTCAGTCTTTCCCAGCATCAGGGTCTTCTCCAGTGAGTGCTCCCTTCTCCTAATAACGCCTAATATAGAGTTTGCCTTTTTCGCCACTGCAGCAACCTGCGTCGACACTTCCATTGAGCTGTCCACTAAGACCCCAAGATCTTTTCCCGTCTCAGGCTCAGCAAGTTCAGACCCCATTAGCCTGTACTTGAAGTTGGGTCTTTTTGTCCCAATGTGCATCATTTTACTCTTACCAACATTGAACTTCATTTGCCACATTGTCGTCCACTCACCCAGTTTGTAGAGGTCCTCTTGGAGCACTTCACAGTCAGCCTCGGTTTTCATATTTTAATCACTCTCTGTGTAAAGAAGTGTTTCCTTTTGTTTGTCCTAAATGTCCTGCCCATCAGCTTCACTGGATGCCCTCAAGTTTTAGTATTTTGGGAGACAGAGGAAAAATTTCTCTTTGTCAACGCTCTCCACCCAATGCATCATTTCATGCACTTCTATCGTGTCTCCCGCATAGTCATCTCTTTTCTAAACTGAAAAGTCCCAGACTCTTCAGCCTTTCGTTATAGGGAAGGTGCTTCAACCCCTCTTTTGTACTTTTTCCAGCTTTGCAGTGTCCATTTTGAAACATGGTGACCAGAACATGGAGGTTCCTCCCAAAGGGTCTTAGAGGCTCCCAGAGGCCTCCCATCTAGGTGAGGATCACCGTCACTTTTTCAACAAAACGCATCCATTCAGCCACTTCAGTGGTGATGATGGACAAGGTGGTTGAGTCATATCTTATGGCAACCCTGTAGGGTTTTCAAGGTCAGAGATGAACAGAGGCAGTTTGCCATTGCCTGCCTCTGCATGGCAACTCTGGGCTTCCTTGGTGGTCTCCCATCCAAATACTACCAAGGGCAGACCCTGTTTAGCTTCCAAGAGCTGATGAGTCCAGGCTAGCTTGGGACATCCACTGCAATACAACAGGAGAAATCCATGGGTGTTAGAAACTTCCCACAGGTACAGCTGAGGCTGAGGAAGGTGTGCATGGTGATACAAATTTGCATCCACCTTGTAATTCTCATCGGAGCCCAATAAATACACTTTGTCTTCATCCAGTGCCAATAGTTACCGAATGTAGTTAATTGCTTAGGACTTACATTTGGACCAGGGCCAGAAGAGTTTTCTAGATCCTGCAATGCGGCCATTAACAAGAGATGAATGAGGTCATATCTTTGGCTCTCCATTCAGAAGTCAGGGTCAACTTGGCCTCATGGCGGGGTTGTCACCCTGTAGGTCAGCCCCCATGGCAAGTTATGAAAGGTTTCCCAATGTTGGCAGAGGGTTCAAAGAAGGCCCATTGCGTCCCAGTGTCCCAGTGACTACCTGCTTCTTAAAACATCAGGCATGTGATCGAAAAGCATCACCGGGCTCTAGAGAGGATCATTCTCAAGTGCATACCTTTGACTTAGGTGCTTCAGTTCCATCACCAGCCCTTTTGTTGTATTCCGAGGAATACTCTGTTTACACACCTTGCGTAGCAGGAGGGGGGGGTTATCTCTGTAATTATCAAATGTAACTTTGAATAAGCTCTTTGATTTCCTTTCATCGCCAGCCAAACATTTGGTTTCGAAAGGAATTCCTTTAAACTTCGGTGATGTATCAGCGCATGACAGTGTCAAGGTAGAACCGCAGCTCGAGTGACTCAGACACAAAAGTATTCCCGGGTGATATTCTAGAGCACACTCTAGATGATTTTTTTTTTTTTGGTTCGGGTTGGCATTACTTGCAGAGGGGAATTTTGGCAAGAGGGCGGAAATCCTTCTTGTGTTCCCTGGTGAGCAAAGTCCAGTCCCCATGAGAGCTGTCGATCGTCAACCTCTGGGCAGAAGGAGCAAGGCCAGGTCAGCAGCGCCCCATAGGAGTCCAACTGCCAGAGATGTGCTTGTTGGTGTTAGAGAGGAGGAAGAAAAACGACCGAGGTGGAGAATAACTTCAAGCTGAAAAACGTTTGCACACTTGAAAGAGACAATGAAACTGAATTCTGATCTGAGGGTGGTAGAGAGAAGCCGGAGGGGGACATGGGACCGAAGAGATGGGTAAAGCTCTCCCTGGCTGCAGGTGGGAGAGATACATCCTCGAATGTCCCTCTGCGGGAAAGAAAAGGCACACAGAAAATTAGGATGGGAAGGGTTGGAGGATGCCAACCTCCAGGTGGGACCTGGGGACCCCGCAAAATTACAGCTCGTCTCCAGACTACAGAGATTTTTCTCCCTCGTCCTTTGTAGGCTCCACCCCCAAATCTCCAGGAGTTTCCCAAGCTGGAGCAGGCAACCCTACTGCCCCCACTGGTGGCCAGGGAGGACCTGGCAACCCTAGGTTAGTTTCCTTGATGACCTATGTTTCTGCATGCAGTCCGTTTGCACGGGAGATTATTCAGATACGCAATTCTCCCACCAGCAGCTTGAGACAGGGCAATCTAGGAATGCTTTTTATCACTGGATTCTGCGGATTCTATAAAGCAGACTCTTTCTACATTAGAACCCAGAGGGTTACAGTTTCCTCCGGCAAAAGTAAACTGTGATATGTACCCAGTGGAAAGGTAGCTGGAGGATGTCAATTTCAGTAAGGCTTTCCAGTATGGTCTTTTCTTAACACTGTTGATTTTTATTTACCTATTAATTAAAACACACTCCACCTTTTCTTTGTGAACATAAGACCACAAGAGAAGCCATGTTGGATCAGGCCAATGGCCCATCCAGTCCAACACTCTGTCATCACACAGTGGCCAAACTCCAGGTCCACCAACGGACCCAGAACTCCAGAAGCCCTCCCACTGTTGCCCCCCAAAACACCGAGCCCCAAGAATCAAGGCAGTTTTAAACCCCAAATTCAAAACATACACAGTACAGCAAGGCCTTCTCCCTTGAGATGCAGGATGGAGATGGAGTGACAGTTCCCTTCACCAGGGCTTTTTTTGTAGAAAAAGCCCAGCAGAAACTCATTAGCATAATAGGTCACACCCAAAAGCAGAAACGTGTTAGCATATTAGGCCACACCCCTGACATAGCATATTAGGCCACACCCCCATGTTACCAAAAGCGTGGTCATCCAGCCATACCCACCTTTTGCTTCTTATTCTGTTTACTTTGATGTCAAACCCCTGGGCTTTTTTTTGGTAGCAGGAACTTCTTTGCATGTTAGGCCACACATACCCTAATGAAGCCAATCCTAATGAGTTTCTGCTGTTAGGTGTGGCCTATTATGCTAATGAGTTCCTGCTGGGCGTGGCCAACTCAGGAGCCAGCCGGAACTCCGTTCCTGTGCATTCCTGTCCAAAAATAGCCCTGCTCTTCACAGATGGTGAAGATGGCAGAAAGAGTCAATGCTGACTGTGGCTTCTATCGCCTTTGTGTAAAGAGATTTTGTAGGATTTCTTGGCCTTTCAAAAACCTGTTCCATCAGACCTGACTGTGGGGCAAAAGAAATGAGTGCACACTCAAGAGAATGCCTCTACCACACACATTTAATCTCCTTTCTAAAACCATCGCCTGTTACCAGCCATAACTCCTAGACTTAGCTAAAGGGCAAACTCAAAATGTTAGGGCAGCCATGAACGGATCTCACTTTTTATTTATTTTTTAAGGTATGTTTTTAAATAACTTTTTAAAATTTTATTGTGCTTACTACAGCATTTATACAAAACAAGAACACACTAGTACCATGCAAATAGGATGCATAGAACGTCATACAAAAATACTTCTCTACTATATTGCATTAGGGAAGTGGACCAAAACACCACATTTAAATCAACCAACTACCAAACCTAGCATACAATCTTTTTAATGTCAGATATTAACCAGGTTCATATGAACCAATTTTTTAGGAACCACATTGTGAGAAGCCAAATAACCTAATACAGGAAACCAATTCGGAGAATATATTACTTTGAGTTATTTGAGCAGTGACTTTCCCCCCATTATATATAGATTCCGTATCTTGTTATGCCACGGATTTCACTTTTAAAAATGAGCATAAATAGCAAATGTGCGCGTGCGCGTGGGGGTGGTGGTGATTCTTGATGAGACCATGGCACGGCAAATAGGGATTTGTCCCTTCTTCCTCGTACCATTATCCTCAGTCCTTCCTGCATCCCACAGCTGCTATTTGCCCCACTCACAGAGACATCCAGCTGAGTGAATGGGGCTCTTCTCTGCTGTCACACTTAAAAGGGGGATTTTTAAAAATCTCATGCCCCCCCCCCGTCAGATCTAGTTTGGCCTTAACGAAAATTAAAGGATTATGATCCTAACTAGATATCAAGTAATCTGGCACATAAACATCGCACTCACGTTGGACACAACCTGCTGGGAAGTTCTTCAGCGCCAGCCCCATTGAAATGAAGGGACAACACACCAGGGTGAGTCAGAAGGGGAGCCGGCAGCAGGGAGGATGGGACTGCACCATTGTAATTGGATCCAGTTTGAGAGCCAGTTTGGTGTAGTGGTTAAGTGCGAGGACTCTAATCTGGGAGAACAGGGTTTGATTCCCCACTCCTCCACATGCAGCTGCTGGTGTGACCTTGGGTCAGTCATAAGTTCTTTCAGAGCTGTTCTCTCACGGGCAGTTCTTGAGAGAGCTCTCTCAGCCCCACCTACCTCACAGGGTGCCTGTTGTGGGGAGGGGAAGGGAAAGGGATTGTAAGCCGCTCTGAGACTCCTCTGGGTAGTGAAGGGCAGGGTATAAATCCAATCTCCTCCTCCTCCTCCTAGGCAACCCGTCAAGGTAGAAGTCATCCGGGGATAACAATGGCTTAACCTTTTAGACATCCAACAGACATCTGCTAAATTAATTATTTTTTTTTCATATTAGTTCTGAATTTGTGAAGAGGAGACAGAGAAGAGGTCCATCCACTGCTAATGCATTCACAGCCACATCAGTCTTGAATGATAGCTCCCTTTCTAAGGAATTAGAATGTTAATTTAGTTTGCAATCATAAACTATCCCAAAAAATAAAGCACCGATAATTTATCATAACGCTTCGCTGTCAGCTGTAATAGGACAACATAACATGCTGAAGCTAACATTTTCTCAGTTCATTTAACTTTTATTCGTCAATTGCTCCCACCTGTTTTAAGTGCTAAATTTATTTTTCAGAAAGCAGTTTCCTGTCTTGTCGAGATGAAGAGTCATTGAATGTCTTGTCAAAATCCCTGCTCCTTGCCAAAGACTATTCAACTGAAATAACTGCCAAGCCAGAAAAATCTATCTTTCACAGGACGCTTCTCAGGTAGCTTTTAAAAAATGCATTTAATCTTTATGAAGCTCTATAAATAAACTGCTAGAACTCTAGGCGGAAGGTAAATTTGGGTTACATTTTAGGAGGAAACAGCTTCCTATTATGTTCACCAGTACCAAAGCAACAGGAAAGGGCCTAATTCTCGCTAATATGGAAAACTGTGACTGAGCTGCTAGATCTGAGTCCAGGAGCACCTTAGGAAACCAACAAGATTTTTGAGGTATAAGCTTCTGACTGTCAAAGGTCTCTTTGTCAGATAAGAGCTGGAATGGAAACCTTGGAAGCTAAGCATACTGAATTTGGTTCAAGGTGCTGGTTCTTACCTTTAAAGCCCTATATGGTCAGGGATCTACATACCTAAGGGACCACCTTTCCCCACATGTTCCCCAGAAAGCACTAAGATCAGGGTCCCAAAATCCCAAAATCAGGGTCCCAAAAAAAGAAGCCAGGCTAACGATGATGAGGGCCAGGGTCTTCTCAGTGGTGGCCCCGCAGTGGTGGAATGAATTCCCAGATGACATCAGGGCCCTGTGAGAGCTTTTACAATTCCACAGGGCCTGTAAAACAGAGCTCTTCCACCAGACCTTCGATTAGGGAGCCACCCCTTCTAACATTGAGGCCCTGGCCCCGACACCAACATCAATAGCCTGACAAAAACCCAGACTACGGTGGTAGTTGATGACCTGGATGCTGTGAATACCACCTTCAACTGTGAATGTACTAGCACTTTAAGATATGTTTTATTATTATATTGGTGTGCTTTTATTTAATTCTGTGTTTTTATTTGTTTTAACATATTGTCTGTAAGCCGCCCTGAGCCTGCCTTGGCAGGGAGGGCAAGATACAAATCAAGTAAATAAAATAAAATAAAAATAAATAAATAAGCAGGGTTGGACCTCGTTGGTACTTGGATGGGAGACCACTAAGGAAGTTGAGGGTAGCTGCTCAGAGGTTGGCAAACCGCCTCTGTTTGTCTCTTGCCTTGAAAACCCCACAGAGTCACCATAAGTCAGATGTGACTTGACGGCACTTTACCCAAACACATTTCTGTATACAGGAGCATCGGAAGCAAGGGGCGGGGCTTCGTCATGTGCCACGCCCCCCGCACATCACCCGGGGGAACTGTGTTCCGCCGGGTTCCCCCGCGATCCCCCCCGAATCTACCACTGGTTTGCACGTCGAAAAGTCCCATTTTAAAATTGCACTTCATAAATGTGTCAGCAGCATACAATCGAAATCGTCTGAAATCTCGCAGCGTTGACAAAATCTTGGAATCACAGCACCTTGTCATGTAGGTGTGTGATGCATCGCCCTCCAAATACAGAATGAGGAATTCCATGTTCTGATTCCAGAAGTTGAACACATGGGATCCACTGCGAGTGAGCAGACAGACTTGAGGCGGCTGGGGGGGGGGGGGGCTGGGGTGGGATTAATCTCATTCACGTTTTCTTCCAACCTGCCATGCTCACGCGCGTGGCCCTAGGCTCTCCCCAACGATGACTGAATATGCCCATAAGTTATTCCTCACCAGAAATTCAAGACAAAAGAAAACAAGATGTTTTTCGGTTAAAAAAATGGGGAAAAAATACTTTGATGTGAAACATCATAGATGTTGGAGGGCAGCCACATCTTTGATCCCGGGATGGTTGCTAGAAATCAACAGCCTGACAACCTGATCTCTCAGTGAATTACATGTTTTACATCCATTGCCAGGTTGGATGGGAACTGATTGACAGCATTCTACAGAGACAGGCAGGACTGCTTCACCTCATTAGCCAAAAAGTAGGTGCAAAATGCCCTTCTTAGGGATGATCTCCGTTTTTTTGGGGGGGGGGGTTGCTACTGCTTCCATATCGTGTGGGATATCTTTTGACGACTTTGTTTTTCTTTATTGACTGAGGCATTTCTATGCCACTTTGCTTCCTGACGGGACCCAAGAAGGCTTGCAGAAATTTCCAGACCAACCAAGTAAAATATATAATTTGAATAAATGGAAAACAAACAAAAAGGAGAAATGAATTAGAGGAGAGGGGTCATGGGGTGGCATCTTAACACACTGTGGGGCTTTGGCGCTATATATCAAGGGAAGATGCCAGCTAACTTTTTTGCAAAGGAAGAATGTCTCCTGGGGATCAGAGGGTGCTCTGTGAAGCTAAAAACTTCCTTCCTTCCTGTCTCCCAGGTTCCCAGGCTGGGTCCCAGAAACTCACATCCTTCCTTCCAGTGTGATGCAGTAACTATAAAAGGCAAATGTGACTTTTGGGCTGTATTGACAGAAATATAGTGTCCAGATCATGCAGAATGGTGGTATCGCTTTACCCTGCTCTGGTTAGACCTCACCTAGAGTATTGTGTTTAGTTTTGGGCACCACAATTTAAGAAGGGTATAGACAAGCTGGAACGTGTCCAGAGGAGGGAAATGAAGGTGGTGAGGGGTCTGGAGACCAAGTCCTAGGAGGAAAGGTTGAAGGCACTCAGTATGTTTAGCCTGGAGACGGGACAACTGAGAGGTGATATGATAACCATCTTCAGGTACTTGAAGTAGTGCCATATAGAGGATGGTATGGAGTTGTTTTCTGTTGCCCCAGAAGGTCGGATTAGAACCAATGGGTTGAAATTAAGATCAAAAGAACTTTCGGCTAAATATTAGGAAGAACTTCCTGACAGAGCGGTTCCTTAATGGAACAGGCTTCCTGGGGAAGTGGTGGGCTCTGCTTCTTTGGAGGTTTTCAAGCAGAGGCTAGATGGCCATCTGACAGCAATGCTGATTGTGTGAACTTGGGCAGATCACGAGAAGGGAGGGCAGGAAGGGTTACCTCAGTGCTTAGTTCTCGTGGCCCTTTCTTACACACCCAGGAAAATGCTGATTGCCACTTTGGGGTCAGGAAGCCATTTTTCTCCAGGCCCGTTTGGCCAGGGATCTTGGAGAGTTTTTTGCCATCTTCTGGGCATGAAGCAGGGGTCACTGGGGGTGTGAAGAGCAGGTAGTTGTGAATTTCCTGCATTGTTCAGGGGGTTGGACTAGATGACCCTGGAGGTCCCTTCCAACTGTATGATTCTATGATTCTCCACAACTATTTCCCCTTTCGCGTTCCTGAAACCCTCATAGCTTCTTCCCTTTCCCTGCTTCCTTCTCCCCCTTCCACCCACCCACCTTTATCTGCCTCCCTTGCTTTCAGCTTTCCCTCCGTCCTTCCCCCAGCAGCCTCTGTCCAGGAAAAGTATGCCTGAGTTGTGCAGTGCCGGCCTCTGGGCCCAGTTTTGTAGTGGAGGAACCATAAGGACTTGCAGGGAGCGCCTCACATTTCCCCATATCCCCTCCCCACACTATTTCCTCTTCCCCACCTCTTGGCAGCCCCATAGCTTTCCCTGCTTCATTTCCCACTCCCCAACCAGCCTCTCTTTTTTCTGCCTGCCATTTAAGCTATAGTTATTATTTATTTACTTCATATATATACCCCATTTTTCTCCCAATGGAGAACCAAAACAGTTTACATAATTCTCCTCTCCTCCATTTTATCCTCACAACACCCCTGAAAGGTAGGTTAGGTTGCGAGTGAGTGGCTGGCGTCAAGTCACCCAGTGAGCTTCCACAGCCAACAAGGATTCAAACCTGAGTTTTCCAGATCCTAGTCTGCAACTCTAACCACTACACCACACTGGCTTATGTGGGATGGCTGTTGTTGAGCTGCAGTGAGCGGCCAGGCCTGGGTAAGTCATGGAAGTTGTGTAGTAGCAGCTCACCCAGTGGCTGCTGGCAGGTCTGGTCCTCCCCCAAAGGCCAGCTGTTGAGGAGAGGAGGAGGGAAAGCTGAAGATGAAAGTGGAGAGATAAAGTAGTTCTGCTCTATTCTGCTATGGTCAGGCCTCACCTGGAGTCCTGTGTCCAGTTTTGGGCACCACGGTTTAGGAAGGATGTTGACAAGCTCGAGCGTGTCCAGAAGAGGGCAACCAAGATGGTGAGAGGATTGGAATCCAAGTCTTATGAGGAGAGGCTGAAAGAGTTGGGTATGTTTAGCCTGGGAAAGAGAAGGCTTAGAGGGGACATGATTGCAGTCTTCAAGTATTTGAAGGGCTGTCATGTAGGAGATGGAGCGGATTTATTCTCTCTTGCTCCGGATTTAACTTTCGACTTTATATCCCGCTCGAACCCCCCTTTTCAGGGGGTCTCTGAGCTACAGGCAGGTGCTAATCACACCTATTCCCTAACTAGGGCCACACATTTCTATACGGGGGTGGGACTACCTACCGGCACCCCTGTGGTGGTTGGTGTTGTTCTTGACTCGGCTCTTCAGGTCTTTTCTTCGACAGATTGCAAGACTAGATCTAATGGGTGGAAATTACAAGGGAGTCGATACCGGCTAAATATCAGGAGAAACTTCCTAACTGTAAGAGTGGTTGAGCAGTGGAACAGTCTGCCTCGGGAGGTGGTGGATGCTCCTTCGCTGGACGTTTTCAAGCAGCGGCTGGATAACTATCTTTCGGGTTTGTTGTAGGTATGTAGGGCTGTCTTTCAGCTATGCTCCTGCAGAGTGCAGGGGGTTGGACTAGATGGCCTACAAGGTGCCTTCCAACATTCTATGATTCTAAAGGCTGGTTGCCTGGTGGGTGGGACAGAGCAATGGAAGCGAGAAAATGGGGGTTGCCAGGGAAGAGAAAGAAGAAATAATGAGGGAAGGAATGAGATGCCCCTGCAATACCTTGCAGGTCTCCCACTTTTCTAGTCTAAGTTGTTGAGAGCCAGTTTGGTGTAGTGGTTAGGAGTGTGGACTCTAATCTGGGAGAACTGGGTTTGATTCCCCACTCCTCCACATGCAGCTGCTGGTGTGACCTTGGGTCAGTCACAAGTTCTTTCAGAGCTGTTCTCTCAAGGGAAGTTCTTGAGAGAACTCTCTCAACCCCACCTACCTCACAGGGTGTCTGTTGTGAAGAGGGGAAGGGAAAGGAAATCGTAAGCCACTCTGAGACTCCTTCAGGTAGTTAAGGGTGGGGTATAAATCTAATCTCTTTTTCTTCCTCCTCCCCCTCCTCTTCTTCTTCTTCTTCAGAATGGATATGGTATGTTCCAGAAAGTTGATGTTATAGTGGAGAGGAATCATGGTGTTCCAAGCCGTCCTGTCCTTTGGTTGGCCTTACTCTTGTCCTTCTTGGGCACCACGATAATGTCTTCCTCAGTCTTTAAAGTGCCCCTAGACTTCTTAAAAAATTATTAGATTTTTTTTCCAAAATATAGCACAACACACAACACATTTCATACTCCCGGCTACTAAAAGAAACAAAGGGGCATTCTAATAAGGCATCCAATGCGTAAGGAAACCATTCTTATTTTATTATTCCAAAACGTTGTAAACAATATCCAAGGCTCAGTAATTGTATTGGAACGTCAAAAATTAGTTCTCCGGGCCCTTTAAGAATATGTTCATTTTGTTGGTAATGCAGAATTCCCCACACAGTGGAAGCGTTCAGCCCTCCAAAGGAGACTTGGACTTTTCTCTATTGCTGCTGTTGCCCCTTTAGGAATGGTTAGTAGAATTAAGACCCTGACATGGATAGCCCAGGTTAGGCTATCCTGACGAGACCTGATCTTGTCAGGTCTCAGAAGCTAAGCAGGGTTGGTCTTGGTCAGTATTTGGATGGGAGACCGCCAAGGAAGTCCAGGGGCCCTATGCAGAGGCAGGCAATGGCACACCACCTCTGGACGTCTCTTGCCTTGAAAACACCACCAGGAGTCACCATAAACTAACTGTGACTTGACAGCACTTTCCACCACCAGCAGCTGGATTATGACCAGTTCTCTGGCCCATAGCTAAGGTGGGGCCCACGGGGCCTGGCCCCCTAGTGTTTCTTCTGGGCTCCCCTCCTTCCCGGGCTGACCCCAAAGTGCCCCAACTTGCCGCCTGCATTGTGCTTTGATTTAATTAGCTGGCACCCCCCCAAAGACCCCTCCCCCAAAATTCTGTAGCCATGGGGCTGCTAGTTCTACATATGAAAAGGCAATGTGCTATTTTACATACCCCAACAAAAGGACTTTTACATCAAGGGGTATATTACAACTCAACATTTCATCAACCAATTGAGTTTCCAGTGTCCCAAAATGTGGAGTCAGATACCACTGAAACAAACTTTTAAAGGGCATTTCTTTCAAATTCCATCGATATAATTTTAGCCACCGCGCAATTCGAAATCCACTTCCATGCCTCTAAATCAGTATTGATCTGTGAGTCCTTATTCCATTTTCCAATGCAATTTAAAGAAGCACTTTCTAGATTTAATAAGAAGGAATAAATTGTAGCAATTAAACCACCAGGTAGTTGACCAGCTCTAATTATAAGTTCAATGCTTATAATTTTTGCTGTTAAACCACAATTTTTTTGCTCTTAAGCCATTATAATTCCTTAATAACTTGGTTGCCAAATGTCTGATCTAAAAAACCCCAAACAAATTAACAAAACAATAACAGAAATATTGGTGGTCTGTATCCCAGTTTTAAAACCTACATAACTCAACAACTGATGATCCTTTACTGGATTTGTAACAGGGCGTTTGAAGGTGCCCTACCCATTTGCTATTTTTGCCCTTCTCTTTTTTGGGTACCATGGGAATGTTTTTTTTATCCTTCTCTCCTTAACTACAATGTGGAGCTCGCCAATTTATAACACAGGTATTAAGGGCCACTTCCTGGAGCATCGGGTGGTGGTGGGGGGGGGGAAAGTCCATTTTTACAACCGCATTGATTACCTCTCCTTGAGAGACAAACCTCAAGTACATTGTGAGCTGAAGAAACATTCTGTGGGTAACATCCTGAAATATTTCCAGAGTGGTCAGAGGAACAAGCAATGGGCATGACTCAGTACTTGGATGCAGTCCAAAGTAATGGCAAATAAACACTTTTAAAAAAAGGAGGTCCACAAGGGACATAAATTAGGATGACACAGTGATAGTTGGCATTTGTAGCTATGGCCACATTTCCATTTGGCTCTGTGCATGTGATCACAATGGAACACTGTGGGGGTGACCTTCTTTTGAGATCTACGGATATAAGGGAAAGGGGTCACATAGGGAAAGGCCCTTCATGGCCTGCGACCCTCATATCCGCCTCTCCCCCATGCTCCGTGATGACAGCTTTGGTCATCAGGGCAGGGTCTTCTGCAGGTGTTGTTAGCCATTCAGTCGTGTTCGACTCTTGGTGATTGTATGGGCCAGCTCTCTCCACATTTTCCAAACTTGTACTGTTTCTTTGAGTCATTCCATGCTCAGGCTGGTGTCAACTTTTATGGTGTCTAGCCACCGTGTTCTTTGATGGCCTGGTTTCCTTTTGCCGCTAACCAATCCAAGCATAATTGCGTTTTCTAGTGAGTTCTTCCGCATGACATGGCTGACATAAGTCAGTCACAGTTTTGTGATTCTTCCTTCCAATGGCATGTCTCTGGTTTTATGCTCTCCAGTACTTGCTTGTTTGTCACCTTTGATGTCCAAGGAATGCGCAGGAGCCTTCTCCAGCACCACAGCTCAAATGAGTCGATTTTCCTCCTGTCTTGCTTCTTCATGGTCCAACATTCGCACCCATAGGTTGCCAACCTGCAAATGGGCAAATGGGCAAAATCAGCAACTGCCTTCTCTGTGGTGGCCCCCATCTTGTGGAATGGGCAGGAAGGCTCCCACCCTCATTGCTTTCCACAATCTGAAATATTCAAGAGGGCTTTTCTATGCAGGCAATAGACTTACACTGTAATAAATGATTCATAAAGTTACTTAGAAAGATTATTAGGGATTGTGGTCTATACTAATGTGTATACCTTGATGAAACTAGGATCCTGCTATGGAATTTTGCATCATTTAGTGCATCACATTAATACTTATGTTTTGCTTCAGTTCTGTTTTCAGACTCCTTGTTGGTTCTGCAACCCTAATCCTATTTCATTTTTTACTGAATGTCCCATCCGTTGATTGTGTTGACTCCCTCTGTGCAATCCACCTTGAGTCCAAATGAGAAAGGCGGACTATAAATAATGTGAATGAATAAATTTTCAGAATGGGTAGATCATGTTTAAACCCATGTTCAACTGCTCTGGGGTTTATGTTGTTCTAGCCTTGGAGCATGTGCTTGGGATAAATTGAGCCGAAAAAATTTTCAGCCGGTTACCGAGTGGACTACTGATTCAACTGTCCAAAAATGGCCGACCTTAAAAATCCTGAAAATATTCGGGATTTTTGGGACTGCCAGATAGCCACAGTTAAAGGGCTTTCAAAGGGCTCTCAGTCCCATTATATGCCTTTGGAGTGAACTCTCAGCTTGAAGAAGGCATTTAAAGGGACTGCAAGCCTTTTAAATGCCTTCAGAGTTCACTCACTGTGGAGTTGTGCAGCTTGGAGAAGGCATTTAAAAGGACTGCAATCCCCTTAAATGCCTTTTTCCCCTCCATTGGAAACAATGGTCCAATCTTCTTGAAACCTGAGGTGCTTTTTGAGGAGAGGCACCAGCAGCTATGCTGCAAATTTGGTGCCTCTACCTCAAAAACCATCCCGCTTGAGCCCCAGATACCCCCAGATTGATTCTCCATTATAGACTATGGGGAACATTGACTATAATGGTCCCCATAGGGTATAATGGAGCCCCCAAAAATCAGCAATCCCTTATATTTCCTGAATCCAAATACCATATCAGTATTGGGATCTGGGAATATTGGGAAATAACAATACTTTTCAGGTTCCATATACCTGAACCCAAAGAATACAATTATTTTTTTTGCACACCCCTATTCTAGGCTCTGGCTGTGTTTTTGAATGTTGGGTTTTTGATAGCTCTTATTATTTTGTATGATGTTTTATATAGGCAAGATGCCATAGTCAGCTTCCCTGGAGAGGTGGCATAGAAAATCCCCCAAATTAATGAATAATACAAAGATTGCCCAATAGTGACAAACTGTATCAACCCTAAGCAACCCTCGTGTGATGTTATGGGGACTCCAGACTGTAGCTCTGGGGGAAATTCCCAGGTTCAATTAATGGCATACCCACCTAAAAGGACCAGGCAGCAGACTATGGGCGACTTCTCACTAGAGCTGCCTCGCAGCGCAGCACCGTTTGCCCCGACACAAACATGTCAATTTCACACCCGAGGCTGCAGGGCTGCATTTGACTTGTGGCTTCGCCCGATTTCCTCCGCAGTTTCATGATCCTCAAAAACCAGGATCACGAAACTGCGGAGGAAATCGGGCGAAGCCGCGAGTCAAAATGCAGCCCCGGAGCTTCGGGTGTGAAATTGACATGTTTGTGTCGGGGCAAACGGCAGCTGTGCTGTGAGGCAGCTCTAGTGAGAAATTGCCCTATATGAAAGGGCTCTGCCTGATACGCAGGAGAGCCACTGCTAGTCCAAGTAGACAACACTGACCTTGATAGACCAACTCAATATAAGACAGCTTCAGAAGTCCCCACCCCCACCCTTGCCACTTCCCTGGTTAAAAATGGTCCCCCCATTAGCTTTTTACCTCAGGAGGGGAAAGGTCGCTGGCGGGGGGGTGGGGAGAGCAGAGGGTAGAATTTAGCCACTGTTTCCTTACAACTGCAGCTCTGATATATAATAATATTGCAGCTCTGATATATTGCCTTTTAGGGTCAAAAGACACATTTTGAGTACCAGTCAAATTTCATAGAATCATAGAGTTGGAAGGGATCTCCAGGGTCATCTAGTCCAACCCTCACAAATACCTCCCCCTCCACACCCGCAGTGACCGCTGTTCCACGCCCAGAAGATGAGAAAAAACCTCCAGGATTGCTTCCTGACCCCAAAGTGGCAATCAGCAGTTCCCTGGGCATGTAGAAAATGGCCACAAGAACCCATCCTGCCTTCCTTCTCACGATCTGCCTAAGTTCTAAGATCTTCCAAAGAAATGCTGCAATGCAACCCTTAGCATGTTGAACAGCTTAGCATGTTGAAACAGATTTGGGGTATGGAAACTCATGCCATGTGTTTGATGAAAGAAGACTTAACTCTTGAATGCTCATGCCCTGAAAATCTTGCTGGCCTCAAAGGTGCTACTGCACTTGAATCCAGCTCTTTTACAGCGGACCAACATGGCTGCTCTCTGAAACTTCCTTAGCATGCTGGTCATGCATCTAGGAAGGAACCACATTCTTAGGCCCCATGACCCCACATTCAACTATTGTAAAAGCTCTCCTAGGGTAGTGGCTAAGTGTTAGTGGCATGACTGAATATCATATGCCTGCTTTTGCCATCAGATTATGGCAATGCTGAGATAAATCCATCCTGTCTTGGTTCAGAAAGGATTGCAAGGAGTTGCACAGAATGTTGCAAATTAAGCTTAATATCTATATTTGCTGAGTACATTCAGAAAAAAGAATAACTGTGAAAGAATTTTGCACAAGAATAGACAGAAGGAGCCAAAAGACAAGGCTGGGTCCTGAATGGAAGACCTCTTCCATTTACACAGAAAGGAAAGAGTATAAAGCCTTAAATTTCCAGTCTCACAGGCTACAGAATAAATAAAAGGATTCCCCAAAGATCACACAATAAAAAAAATCACCTCCTCCGGGGAAAATGAATGATGACTTCAAGAGAAGGTGGACATAAATTTTAATTAGTTGGCTATTTGATCTTATATCGTTAGTGATAGAAGGTCTCAGAAAGGAATTATGTGTGCTTAATCCTGACATTGCTTAGAATCAAAACCCAGGGCGAGGTAAGTTGGAATCCATCAAGCAAAAAGAAACTTTGGATGTTAAAGAAGCAATGAAATAAAGACTGCATTTGAATAGGAACGTGCATCTAAAAAAAAAAATGTCTGCAGGGGCAATTCATCCTTGGCTTAATCCATCCTGCTAAACATTTTAATTGAGATTGCTGAGAATATTCACCCAGCAGAAATCTTCCAGAGATGGAGCAGAAAACAATTTTAGACTGTGAAAAGCTATGTGGACTAAATAGGTACTAGTATTTCATCTCAGGTCAATGAGACTTCCTCTTTGAGCATCCAGTTTTCTTTCTTTCTTTCTTTCTTTCTTTCTTTCTTTCTTTCTTTCTTTCTTTCTTTCTTTCTTTCTTTCTTTCTTTCTTTTTCTTTCTCACTCTCTCTCTCTCTCTTTCTCTCCCTCCCTCCCTCCCTCCCTCCTTTCCTTCCTTCCTTCCTTCCTTCCTTCCTTCCTTCCTTCCTTCCTTCCTTCCTTCTCATGATATATAACAAAAAAAACAGTTTCTTTTCCTGGCTTAAAGGACTTTTCTACACTATTATGTTAGCCTTGGACAGTGAGCAGAAAAATCTAGTGATGGCTCCTTTGTTTGAATTACAATTTGATCACAAATTATAAGCAGCACCCTCATATGCTTAAAAAAAAAGTGGTTATGGACCTTTCCCACAAAAGTACTTTCCTGCTTGACCTTAGTCGTGTTGGGTTTGCAATGCCACAGTGGCAGTGGTTCTGCTGGGCACAATGCCCTGGTTCTTCTGGGCTTGCAAAAATGCCCCCCTTCAGTTTCTACTAAGAGATTCTCTGGTTTGATCTCAGTCCACTGGAAACAGTGGAGGATGGGTGCATTTTCTTTGGAAAGCTGTAATTTGGATCCCGTAAATCCAATCCTCACTAAATTTGGAGGACAAGTAGAGGAGTTGTTGTATCCTACTTGTGCAGGTTCTGTTCTATACACTCCTGAACCTGTGCCTCATTTCCCCAGAAAGCAGTTTCCTGGGGGCACCTTCTTTGGGGGGCTGTAACTCTAACCCCGTAAACCTATTCATCACCAGACTTGGAGGGCAGGTAGAGGAGAGTCAGCTGGAGAATCTCAGTGAGATTGGTTTATCTAGCACACCAGGGGGCTGTTCTACTGCATCATCAACTTGACCAGTTCTAGTGCTGAAAAATTCGTGACGGGCGTGGTTTGAGAACCATGCACACCACGATCCACAAACTGAACCGAACTGCATTTTCTTGGTTTGTTCCCATCCCTAGACAAAAAACCAACAAAAGCCCTATGCACTTTAATATATGAAGAAATCATCAATATGGCTGTATGGCATGCTCTACTAAAAAAAGAAGAAGCAAGCATTATAAGCATAGTAAAGTGTGCTGCAGCCCTGGTTAGTATTTGGATGGGAGACTACCAAGGAAGTCCAGGGTCTCTATGCAGAGGAAGGGAATGAGACAAACCACCTCTGAATGTGTCTTGCCTTGAAAACCCTGCAGGGTCACCATAAGCTGCCTATGACTTGATGGCCCTTCACACAAAGTGGGCTGACAAGTCGCAGCCTCTACGCAGGTCAAAAGATGACCAGAGGTGATGTGCCATTGCCTCCTTCTGCACAGCAGCCCCAGTCTTCTTGGTAGTCTTCCATCCAAGCACTGTCCTCTCTTAGCTTCTGAGCTCTGATGAGATTGGGCTATTAGGGCTGCTACACAAGCATGCCAAGTGACTATGGGAAGTCTGTAAAAACGCAACTATTACTCATCAGAACTTGTTTTATGATGTGTAGAATCAGGTTTCCAGAAACAGCTCCCGGTTTTGGGTGCTTTGAGCAAGATAGCCTATGCTGGCCCTCCACTAACTGCAAGGTAGTTGTCCATCAGTGGAGGGAGGCCCATCCGTGGCTATTAGCCACAAGGTATAGATAGGAACTCTCAGTCTGGGGCAAGGGATGCACTGTATTTTTGGTGCTTGGGGTGGGGGTGGGGCAACAGTGGGAGGGCTTCTGGAGTTCTGACCCCACTGGTGGACCTCCTGATGGCACCTGGTATTTTTTGGCCATCCTTCAGTCCTCCTCTATCCATTTTATCCTCTCCCCATTCAGACAAAGACAGAAAGTCGGCACTGATATGGCTGTTGGTGCTTCTGCTGTTGCTCCAATACCTTTTTTCCTGCCGTCAAGTCACAGCTGACTTATGGTGACCCTGTAGGGTTTCCAAAGCAAGAGACATTCAGAGGTGGTTTGACATGGCCTGCCTCTGCAGGGTGATACCTGGTACTCCTTGGTGGTCTCCCATCCAAAGACACTGCTTCACTTCCAAGATCTGACAAGATCAGGCTATCCTGGTTGGGGTGCTCAGTTACCTAGAGGAAGGGAGCTGGTGTATAAATGCCTGCGCATGTTGAGCCTCCTTCCCAACTCACAGGGGCTGTGGCTCACTGGCAGGGCATCTGCTTGGCATGCAGAAGGTCCCAGTTTCAATCCTCAGCACCTCCAGTTGAAAGGATCAGGTATTCTTTCTTCCTTTCTTCCTTCCTTCCTTCCTTCCTTCCTTCCTTCCTTCCTTCCTTCCTTCCTTCCTTCCTTCCTCCCTCCCTCCCTCCCTCCCTCCCTCCCTCC
>NW_015171037.1:18614-47584 GCF_001447785.1 Gekko japonicus | reverse complement strand
GCGGGCCTTGCTGCACTGCGGCCCCTAAATGTTTACCCCTGTAGAGTTTGGAATGGGACCATTACAGCTTGTCTTACAGGGTTGCCTACAGAACAAAACCCACTGTGGTAAAATTAACAATGACACATTTAATAATTCTATAGCATCAGTTTGTGGAGCTATTAATCTTACAATATGGTAAAAGAATTCAGGCTTAGGCAAAGCAAAGTCCAACATAATCATATCCTCGATGAGCACACCGGTTTTTACACTCATTTCACCAATCTTCCTCATGAGTAAGAAGTCCTATAAAGTTGGAAGATGTCAGCCTCTTGATTCAGCTTAGTTCAGCTACAACTAGAAATTTAGTAATTGGCTTGCTCCTGTTCAAGTACTTGCAATGGAACTGAAAGTAAGTCCAACAACTACTCTAGTTAAAAATCATAACAAAATTATTCCATTCAGCTTCATGTCTTTCTCCACTCCTTATAACTATGCTGTTTTCAGGAGAATTTGACTAAGAAGAAAACAAATAAGAAGCTATACTGTTTTTTAAAAAAGAAACTAAGCTGAATCAAGAGGCTGACATCTTCCAACTTTATAAGACTTCTTACTCATGAGGAAGATTGGTGAAATGAGTGTAAAAACCGGTGTGCTCATCGAGGATATGATTATGTTGGACTTTGCTTTGCCTATGCCTGAATTCTTTTACCATATTGTAAGATTAATAGCTCCACAAACTGATGCTATAGGATTATTAAATGTGTCATTGTTAATTTTACCACAGTGGGTTTTGTCCTGTTAGACGTTAGCAGGATAGTAGGCATCTGTAGGCTTACTATGGATAGGGGAGGTCGAGATGGTGGAAACATCCACCGCTTCAACCAAAGGCCTGGTGGAACAGCTCTGTAACAAGTCCTGCAGGGCCCTGATCTCAGTTGGGAGTGCATTCCAGCAGGCTGGGGCCAGGGCAGAAAAGGCCCTGGCCCAGGTTGAGGCCAAGCAGACAACTTTTGGGACAGGGACTACCAGTAGATGTTGGTCTGACGAGCGCAAGGCTCTCCGGGGCACCTAAGGGGAGAGATGGTCCTGAAGGTTTGCTGGTCCCAGGCCACACATGTAGGAGGTGATGTGAAAGACCTCAGCCTGAGACGCTGGAGAACTGCTGCAGAGTGAGTAGACAATACTGACTTGGACGGACCAAGTCTGATTCAGTGCCAGGCAACTTCATGTGTTCATGTGTGTTCACACCGGCTAGGTTGGCAAGCACCCAATCCCTGTGAAGGGATGGACTCAGTCTTGCTACCAACACAGAGCCACAGGGCAGCCAGTGCCAGTGTCTGCCACTGTGCCACAGTGGGTCAGCGGTTAGTGGTAGAGCCCCTTCAGCCCCCCCAGATGTCAGCACTGCAGGTGTTCCTGCCATTGAGTTACCCTTCATCAAGACTGGTGCAGCTTTTCTCTTTGGAGGCTCACAAAATCAGCTTGCCGACCTATCTTCAATTGCCTTCTCTTCCACCAGGCTTTTATCAATGGAAGCTGAACCCTGGTTTTCCCTTAAATGTTCAGATAAAATTCTCTGTGTATAAAAGATATAGATTGCTTTATTTGCTTTGGAAAGGCTATTCTTGATTTTGACTGTTGGTCTTAGGAACAGATAAACCTGCCTTATGGTGACTTACAACCTTGGTCCATCTCGCTCAAAAATGTCCACTCAGAAAGGGACAGCAGGTCTCCAGGGTCTCCAGAAGAGAAAGGTCTAATATAAGAACATAAAAAGACCCTGCTGGATCAGACCAGTGGTCCATCTAGTACAGCGTCCTGTCTCACACAGTGGCCAACCAATTCCTCTGGAGGTCCAATGACAGGGCATAGAGGCCGAGGCCTTCCCCTGATGTTGTCTCCTGGCACTGGGATTCAGAGGTTGACTGCATTTGAATATGGAGGTTCACTTTAGTCATCTTGACTTGTAGCCATTGATAGCTCTATCCTCCATGAACCTGTTTAATGTCATCATCATCAAGTTTACTGTATTAGCCATTGGCCATAACAAAACATAAATACAAACACAATCCTTATACATCACATTAAGTTATCCCTTCACTAACTTGCGCTGAATCCTAACCTTAATCTTATCTTTTTTGCCGCCAAAACAAACAGGGACATTCTGCTGGTAACATATACGTCCATATCAGAGAGCAAAAAAACAACCAACTCCTGTTTTGAGAATCCATTGTGCAAAGGTAAAATAGGGTATATAAATCTCTGCCTAAGTGATTCGTGCCATGAGCATCTCAGTAAATAGTGCTCAATATCATCCACTTCACCCAAACCACATTGGCAGATACTTAATGCAACAGGTAAACTCATAAAACGACCATCACAGACCATTGAAGGAATGGCATGGAATCTGAGGGCTGTAAATGCCCTTCTTAAGTCAAGATTGGTTAGTTTCTCTAAATAGCCAGTCCTACAGTGATCTCTTTTAAAGATCTTAAACAGAGGGGCTGTTCGGCAACTTGCCCTGTGTAATGTACTATTGGTCCTTCCCAATACCTGCTCCTTCAGATTCTTCAAACTGGAGATGCGAGGGATTGAACACATGGCCTTCTGCGTGCAAAAGAAGTGCTCTGCCACTGAGTCACAGTCCTTCACCTCCCTTGTTCTGGATATTAGAGAAGTGGTATGCAAGCTTTGTAGATAAACAAACGTAAAGGAAGGCTGGATCTGAACTGAAGACTGGATCTGTACCCAAGACGATCCCCATCGACACTTTATGGTGGGGCCCATCAAGCCAGCCTTGCAGTGCGAATGCCCTGGTGATCTCCATCCACTGTCCTGAACCTGCATTGTTGACTCTGAAGATGGTGGCCTTTTCTATAGAGAATAACAACAACAGAGTCCAAGACAGCTTGCATGTCAGAAGGAAGTACGATCTACAGACCTGCTTTAAGTATCCTAGAGACAGGTGATGGGTTGGATCTTATGGCTCCCTGCTTCCTAGTGAGAAGTCCCATTCCAGAGAAAGGAGTCTTTCCTTCCAGAACAAGGCTCCTCGGTTAGCAGATGGGAGTCACACGATCCAACCCAATAATTATATCACAGATAGTATGGAGGAGGCAGTGTTGTATATGGGTTTGGGTGTACCTGTGTACACTCATGCTGCTGTGATAACTAGTCATAAGTTTCCCAGGTTCATCTAAAGGTAAAGTGTGCCCTTGAGTCACAACCGACTCATAGCAACCTCATGAAGTTCCACCACATTGCGGGTTTCAAGGCAAGGGGTGAGGGGTTTGCCATGGCTGTCCTCTTTCTAGCTGCCCCAGTCTTCCTTGGTGGCCTCCCAAGCATCAACCCTGCTTAGCGTCTGAGCTCTGTTGTGATCGGGCTAGTCTGGAGTATCCGGGCTGCACTAGGTTCTTGTACTTCTTCAAGAAGTTGCAAAAGACATTTGAGCTGGGTTAGTAGTGAGAGTAACAGTGCCTCTGCCATGCTAGAGATAGATTCGAGACCAGTATCGAGTCCATATGCCTCTGAGGAAGGGAGCGTTGACTCTCAAAAGCATGGGCCCCCAAACCCTTGTTGGTCTCTAAGGTGCTACTGTGCTCGAATCTAGTTCTTCTACTGCATACCTACATGGCTGCCTTCCTCAAACGACGTGCTGTGCCTGTCTCTGAAAAACCGTAACCTGTCTTTTCCAGCCTTAGAGATCCTCCAAAGGAGGGCGACTCCCCATTTTAAGCACTTTCCAGGAAATCCACAGCACAGAACACACCAGAAAATAATATGTTACTATGCCGCCGTACGGAACTCTGAGTTCAGTGCAGTTTTTCCGAGCATGTGAGACTTTACCTTGAACAATAATATCTTAATCATCATGCAGAGAAGGCAGATTTCGAGATTCCCCCACCCAGCTTTTTCACCCCCAGATAATCCTCAGAGGGGGCATTGTAGAAGCCTGGTGCCTCGAGTCGCGCTTGCTGTTGTAATCCTACTGGAGTCACTCCTCCAAAGCACAGGAGAGGACCACGTCCGCTCCGTTCCACGTGAGGAAGGCGACAACATTTCATTATCTTCAATATTTCTTCTTGGAGATTAGTCTTGTCAAAAAAAGGTTCTTCCATTGTGTGCCCATTTTTTTCCTCAACTAACCCAAGTCCCATCATTGTGCTTAAAACTCATCCTACAAAAGGTATTTATTTAAGACGTTTCTTGTTCTTTTCTTGCTGGCACAATGAGGATAGGCGGTGGGTTTCTGGAGGTCTCCTCCAAGACAACTGCTAAGCCCAGACTCACATTTACTCTCCCATCCTGTCTTAATTCCTCTATTGAAACTTTCTTTAAAAAACAAGACTGGCTGAAAAGGGCCCCTCGCTCACTTTGCCAAAAAGGAAAAAAACCCACCAACCCAATATGCAATTTATTCCCGCATTTCAAAGGAAGAATGGGAAGCTTTTAAATCTCTTCAAAGGGACCCAGGCATGGCGATGGAGCCCAGCTGACAAGAGGCGGACAGATGTGGAGGTGCAATGAATGAATTCCCCTGAAAATTCGGAGCTGGAAAGACAATCGTCATTGAGGAAAGACATTTTGAGTTCCTTCCCCGGCAGAACATTTAAGTAAAGGTAAAGGTTTCCCTTGCTCGAAAGCCAGTCGAGTCCGACTCTAGGGTTGCGGTGCTCATCTCCGTTTCAAAGCCGAAGAGCCAGCGCTGTCCGAAGACGTTTTCCGTGGTCATGTGGCCGGCATGACTAAACACCGAGGTGCACGGAACGCTGTTACCTTCCCACCGAAGTGGTCCCTATTTATCTACTTGCAATTTCTTGCTTTCGAACGGCTAGGTTGGCAGGAGCTGGAACTAGAGATGGGAGCTCACTCCATCATGCGGCACACTCGGGTCTCGAACTGCTGAACTACTGACCTTCCACAGCCTGCAGTTCAGCGTCTTAACCACTTGAGCCACCGCAGCTCCTAGGCAGAACATTTAGCCCTCCTCAAAACTCTGCTAGTCCCTGCAGGGGAGCAATTGTGAAGAAGGTTTCGGGAGCCAGTCAAGGGGAAGCAGAATGGGAGAGCTGGCACCAGCATCACCTTCTGAGTTCACTCGGGATTGGCACTGCCACTGCGGCCTGACTCGGTGAATCAGCTGAGAAGGCGTCTCTCCCCCCCCCTTCCATTTTGCTGGCATTGGGGAGTGTCAGCAAGCTGCCATTCTGTTTTCTGTGACCTTTGTGTACATATCCTTTCCCTGTTGCACCCGGCTTGGTTTCTATCATCCTACTCCTGCGTTGGAATGCAAAAGATAACTGCTGGAGGTTGTGTGGGGGAGAAGATGCTGTAATGCTTGGCTATTGCTTTTCCCATGAATACTGCACCTGTGTTATGTCTAATATCCTGCCTGGTTCCCATGGACTGGGCGCGCAACCGTTTCATTAGCCCGCCAGCGGGAAAGTTATTCATTGGACCTGTATCTCTTTGAAGTTCCTTTATTATGCTTGATCTAACTGTGTATCCCCAGTTCTAACAAAGAACGTGTTTGAGTATGTCGTCAACGCTTTGAAATAAATTTTGCTTTTCTTAAAACGTGGATTTATTCTCGATGCTTGGGGATCCAACATATTGTTAGAACTGGGGATACACAGTTAGATCAAGCATAATAAAGGAACTTCAAAGAGATACAGGTCCAATGAATAACTTGTTAGAACTCTCTTTTTCTTATCGTTCCGAATCTGGCGTGATCATGAGCTGGGCGCGCAACCGTTCCATTAGCCCGCCAGCGGGAAAGTTATTCATTGGACCTGTATCTCTTTGAAGTTCCTTTATTATGCTTGATCTAACTGTGTATCCCCAGTTCTAACAAAGAACGTGTTTGAGTATGTCGTCAACGCTTTGAAATAAATTTTGCTTTTCTTAAAACGTGGATTTATTCTCGATGCTTGGGGATCCAACATATTGTTAGAACTCTCTTTTTCCTATCGTTCCGAATCTGGCGAGATCATGAGCGGAATTGAGGGAAACCTACCTACCACGGAGGGGGACTCTGGATCGGTCCCACAAACCTCCGCGTCTTTGGTGTTCACGACTGCAGCCTCGTTGGAGGGTGCCGTGGGGGGAGCGATTCCCCGCCTGCCTGCACATCTGTCTTGGCCGCCTCCGACCCCTTCGCAATGGGGTCCGCGGAAGACTCACCAGCAGGATGATTGGACTATGTACAACACCCAGGGCACCCGTGAGGTGTACTCCCGTCGGGGGAGCGGATTACGTGAGAGTCTATTTGACAAGGGATTGTTCCCGGAGCCGGGGGCTACCTCGGAGAAGGGGAGCCCCGAGCGGGACCTCGAGGAGTGGATGTTCGAGCCGTCGGGACCGCGGGGCCACGCAGGAGATGAGGAGGGCACCGGAGTCTTCCCAACGGAAGAGGACTATGACCCACCCCCGGACTACCGCCCTCGGGACCCCATCCCGGAAGAAACCACCGGGGAACGACTAGCAGAACTGGAAGACTCGGTGAGAGACTTGTTGCGGGCATTCCAGGATGTGATGGAAGGTCTGCCGGGAATGATGGACGTTCGAATGGCTAATTTCCTTGACGCACACGCCGCGCAGCAACAAGTTGCTCCTGCACCGGGACTTCCCGCGCCGCCGATGCCTGCTCAACCGCTGACGGGACCACCGCTGCAAGCACCGGGAGTTCCAGCGCAGCAGGTACCTGTACAGCCGCCAGTGAGACCGCCTCTGCAAGTGCCTGTGCAACCGCCGATGCCGGGGGGTCCGCCGGTGCCGGGTCTGCCGCCACCACTGAGGCCAATGCCAGCGGGGCCACCGGTTGTGCCGGGTTTCCCTCCCAGGGGAGTTCCGGCTCAGCTGGGCCCGTTGGTAAGGCCTCCACGGCCCAGACCCAAGGATCTACTGGAGGCTACCTTCGACGGCAACCCAGATGAACTCGCTTTCTTCACGGTGAGGGTGCATAAATTCGTAGAAGAAAGTCGACACCTGTTCCGAAATGAAGCTGGTCTTATTGATGTCATCTCGGCAAGACTGAAAGGAGACGCCGCCACATGGTATGTTGGACTGCACAATGACCGCGGTCCGGAACTTTTGAATTTGCGAGCATTCATGTGGGCGCTGCGGGCGAGATTTGAAGATGTCAACGCGAGTCAAAGGGCTAAAGCGTTTCTCCGCACCTATCGCCAGAACAAGAAGTCGGTTCGCGAGTACACTCTGGAATTCCACAAGCAAGCCGCAAAGCTCCGAGACTACCCTGACCATATATTAGCTGAGATGTATCGCTTGGGTCTCAACGCAGATATCCGAGAAACGGTTCTGAAAACTGTCAACCCTGTCTCCCTAATGGCCTGGACCCAGGAAGCTGAAAATGCGGAAGACCGGCTCACCACCATCAAACTCGACCTGGCTGCTACGACCAACAGACCCGCCGCTGCCGGTGCCTCCAAACCCAAGCCTCAACGCCTGTCGGAATCAGCACGAGAACTACGTATGAAGATGGGGCTCTGTCTCAAGTGCGGGGAGAAGGGGCACTTCGCTGTGGATTGTGGCAGCCGTAAAGTACAGCCGCCTACTCCAAGCCCGAAGACACCGCTGACGGGGAAGAAGGGAATGGCTAAACCGCGTTTCTCCAAAGCTTTGCAGGCGGCCCAAGGCTCGGAGGGGAACGATCCGTCTGCTGCCGAGTCAGAAGAAGAGGTGGTGCCTGAAACGGCGGAAAACGACAACGGCCTGTTGTGAGAGGCGCAAAACGACAAGGCCATTCTAATGCTGCGCCCAAGGTGGTGAGAGAAACCCCTTCCCTATTTTTCGTGACTGTCTCATTAATGAATCCGCTCCTGGGAACCCACGTTAGGGTGAGAGCGTTGATTGATTCTGGGTGTGGGAGGGATCTCATCAGCCCTAGAGTGTTGTTGGCACTGGAAGCGGGGATAGCCCCCTTGAAGTCTCCCATCATTTTTACCCAGATGGATGGGGCACCCATGGAACCTTGTACGCACGAGACTATGGCTTTGCGGCTGGGGGCGGGCGATCATTGGGAATCCAGATCCTTCATTGTCACCCCTAAATCGCAATTCGACTTAGTTCTGGGGAGTCCCTGGTTGTTTACCCATGACCCTTACATCTTGTGGGAAGAAGGGGTTGTCAAGTTTGTGTCGGCTAAGTGTGTAAATCACTGCTGGGTGGACTCGTGGGGGGACCAGCCGACCGCGCAGTTCCCCTGCGGCACTTTGCAACCGGAAGAGTTAGCTTCTTTGCCTCGAGAGTATAGAGACTTGGCGAAAGTGTTTGGCGAAGAGGAAGCTAACGAATTGCCCCCCCATCGCTCGACTGACTGTGCTATTGAACTTTTGCCTGACTGTAAATTGCCCAAAGGTAAAATTTATGCGATGGGGCCGGCTGAGAAAGTTGAACTGCGGAACTTTATTGATAAAAACCTAGCCCGAGGTTTCATTCGCCCGGCTTCCTCCCCTTTCGCCGCGCCTGTACTTTTCCGAAAGAAGAAAGACGGGGGGCTCAGATTGTGCACTGATTATAGGGGTCTGAATGCTGTTTCTTTATCCAATGCTTACCCCCTCCCGCTAATCAAGGACTTGGTAGCTGAGGCCACCAAGGGCAAAATCTTCTCGAAACTTGACCTCCGGGATGCATATTTCCGTGTGCGCATCCGGGAGGGGGATGAAAGCAAGACTGCATTTAATACCCCTTTGGGGCAGTTTGAGTACCTCGTTATGCCCTTCGGCCTTCAAGGGGCTCCGGGGGTCTTCATGAACCTTATCAATGAGGTCCTACATGAGTTTCTATTCAAGGGAGTGGTCCTTTACCTTGATGATGTGTTGCTGTACTCTCAGGACCTCCCGTCGCATATTAAATTGGTGCGCAAGGTCCTTAAACGACTTTATGAACACCACTTGTTTGCAAAGCTGTCAAAATGTGAATTCCACAAGACATGCATTGACTTTTTGGGCTATCGCATCTCTGGGGGGACGGTTGAAATGGACCCTGCTAAAATTCAAGCTGTACTTGACTGGGAGCCCCCCAGGACCCGCAAACAATTGCAAATGTTCCTCGGATTTGCCAATTTTTACAGAAATTTCATCCAGAATTTCGCTCAAATTGCCCTTCCCCTGACTGATTTGCTCAAAACCAAGGGAAAGGGGTTTGATGCTACGAAACCAGGCGCCCCGCTTAAATGGTCCCCTGCTTGCGCAGAGGCTTTTGAGAAACTTAAACTGATGTTCACCTCTGAGCCAGTGCTGGCGCGCCCTGATGAAACTAAGAAATTCATTGTCCAAACTGATGCCTCGGATGTGGCAATGGGGGCCGCGATTTTGCAGGAGGGGGAGGATGGTCGTTTACATCCCCTCGCATTTGTGTCTAAAAAGTTTTCTGACGCTGAACGAAACTGGGGGATTTGGGAAAAGGAGGCGTCAGCAATCCGGCTGGCTCTCTCCACGTGGAGGCAGTGGTTGGAGGGGGCGCAACTGCCATTTGAAGTCTGGACTGACCATAAGAATTTGGAGATGCTGAAATCCCCCCGTTCTCTCAACGCTAAGCAACTTCGTTGGGCGGACTTCTTTGCTAAGTTTCGATTCACTCTTCGTCATTTCCCTGGGGCGGCGAATTCCCTGGCTGACGCGCTTTCACGCCTCCCACAACATGACAGTCAGCGTGAGATCATCATGGACTCTGTCTTTTCCCCCTCCCATCTGGGGGGGGCCGTGGTCACCAGGGCGCAAGCGCGGGCAATTCCACACTCTGATGAGACTACGCCTTCCCTTTTCCCTGTGGGGGGGGGGGCCTGGGTCCAAAAATATCTGTCTGCTTTGACTGTTGAGGATGATGCCTCCCTGACAACGTTGCCTGATTGTGTCCGTAGCCCTGATGGTCTGATTTATTCTGGAGACAAACTGTATGTGCCTATTTCAATGAGGAGGGAGGTGATGGAGTCTGCTCATGGTTCGAAACTGGCAGGGCATTGGAGTTTTGTTAAATCTCTACAACTCATCCGCAGACAGTTCTGGTGGCCACATATGCGCAAAGACCTCTTGATGTTTGTTCGGTCCTGCCAAACATGTGCCTTGACTAAACCCAGATTGGGCAAGCCTCCTGGTCTTCTACAGCCACTCCCTACTCCATCGAGACCGTGGGAAGTGGTATCCATGGATTTTATTACTGACCTCCCTGCGAGCAAAGGGAACACTGTCATTTGGGTGGTTGTTGATTTGTTTTCTAAACAAGCTCATTTTGTACCTTTTCCTTCCTTGCCTACAGCTCAAAGGTTGGCGAAATCGTTTATGTCTCACGTGGTGAAAATTCATCAATTACCTACTAAGTTAATTTCTGACAGGGGGACCCAATTTGTTTCTAAATTTTGGAGGGAACTTCTTTCCATTTTAGGGGTGGAACAAGGACTCAGCAGCGCGTATCATCCCGAGACTGACGGACAAACGGAACGAGTTAATCAGACCCTGGAACAATATTTGCGTTGTTTTACTAATTATCAACAGAATGATTGGTGTGACTTATTGCCTCTTGCTGAATATTGTTATAATAATACTGTCCATAGCTCCACAGGCATGTCTCCTTATAAAGCTGTCTCTGGTTACGACAGCCCCCCCCTCCCTTTCTTGGAGGGGATGGGCCAACGTCCTGTGGGGGATGCTGATACCTGGTGTATGTCCTTGCAAAAAGCATGGCCTCTGTTATGCCAAACACTTGACGCAGCCAAGGCTGCTTACAAGACCCAGGCAGACAAGGGTAGGGTGGTGGGGTTTGATCTGAAACCTGGGGATCTTGTGTATGTCTCAACCAAGAACATTAAGATGCTGCGGCCTAGCAGGAAATTGGGATGGAAGTTCATAGGCCCTTTCAAAGTGCGCAAAGTCATAAATGATGTGGCAGTTGATGTTGTTTTGCCTAAGAATTTACGTGCCTTGCATTCTGTATTTCACATGAGCCTGTTAAAGAAGGATCCTGGCCCGTCTCCATGGAGACCTGTAACTACTCCTCCTCCACCTGTCATTTTGGAAGGGGATGAACATTTTGAGATCGCTGATATCCTGGATTGTAAAGTGAAACGTGGTAAACTCTGGTACCTTATCGAATGGGTTGATTTCGGTCCCCAGCACCGCGAATGGGTGGAAGAAGGGGATATTCGGGCCCCTTACCTGATCCGTAGTTTCCACAGAAGGTTCCCGGACAAACCGGGAGGTCTCCCGCCCAGCCCGGGAGATCTCCCGCCCGGCCCGGGAGGTGTGTTGTAAGTGTATTTTAAGGGGGGCAGTATGTCAGCAAGCTGCCATTCTGTTTTCTGTGACCTTTGTGTACATATCCTTTCCCTGTTGCACCCGGCTTGGTTTCTATCATCCTACTCCTGCGTTGGAATGCAAAAGATAACTGCTGGAGGTTGTGTGGGGGAGAAGATGCTGTAATGCTTGGCTATTGCTTTTCCCATGAATACTGCACCTGTGTTATGTCTAATATCCTGCCTGGTTCCCATGGACTGGGCGCGCAACCGTTTCATTAGCCCGCCAGCGGGAAAGTTATTCATTGGACCTGTATCTCTTTGAAGTTCCTTTATTATGCTTGATCTAACTGTGTATCCCCAGTTCTAACAAAGAACGTGTTTGAGTATGTCGTCAACGCTTTGAAATAAATTTTGCTTTTCTTAAAACGTGGATTTATTCTCGATGCTTGGGGATCCAACAGGGAGCCACTGCCAGCAGAAAGGAGTGAGGGAAGATCTCCCCCGCTTCTCTTCTGCTGGCTTCAGGGAGCTGCCCCCAGCAGAAAGAAGGGAGGGAAGATCCACAAACCTCACGAACTTGAACCGGTTTGTGAAGCAGGGGGCGTTCATCCTGGTTCGTGGGACCTCACAAAGTACGAACCGGGATGGACCTCCACTTCCCCAGTTCATGCCCATCCCTATTTGTGCCCCTCGGTGAGAATTGATTCCACCTACTGCATGGATTTAAAAAACAGCTTTGCAAGGCAGGAGGAAAAGAAACTGAAACACCGCGAGCTACTGCACAGCTGCGCAGCTGTTCGGCTGCTGTTTGAGGCTGATTGCAGTGAACCAGACAGATCAAAGGCTTGGCTCCCAAAGGATCACAGCCTCAACATGGTATGTTCACTTATCAAAAGTGTTCACCACAAACTTCATGGCATTCCTACAAATAGCCACTGACGGACCTTTTCTTTGGTTTCTTTGTCTAATCTGTTACTACATCCTAGGGTTGCTAGCCTGAGGATGCCAACGGGTGAGAGGCTCATTGTCTGGAGGGGGGCTTGCCAGCAATATCATGAGGTCATCAGTAATGCAGTGACATCACTTCCAGCATGACCCAGAAGTGACATCACATTGTTGGCAATGCTCCAACATTTGCCAAAATTCTATGGTTTAACCATAGAGCTTTGGGCAAATGCTAGAGTGTTGCCTGATGCCATGATATCACTTCCAGATTGTGCAGAAAGTGATGTAACTGCACAATCCCAGTCACCAAGTTTGATGGTGGCAGGAAGGGCAGGCAGGGGGTGGTAGGCTGTGTCAGGGCATTATCTGTGTGGTGTGAAGAAGGGACTTTGAAGGATGTTAAAAGAGTATCAGTGAAACCAGTAACATTTCCCAGGAGGCATCCATACTTCTGGAGGCTATTGCCAGAAAAGAGTAACAACCCCAATTGACGAGAAGTCAGTCCATAATCGTATCCATTATACTGCTGTATGATCAGATATTATTTCAAAAACTGTTTTACCTGTTCCTTAGGTTTGCTTTTATTCCAGCACAAAACAAAGAATATCAGTTTTCAGTGAACTTCTCCTAAGCCCCATTTTCCCCTTCTCGCGTTCTCATATACAGAGAGATTTTGCCCAGTAAGAAATATGCCATATTTCTGCAAGACCATGCATCAAATTCAGGCAGCGTTTCCTGCTTCCGGGCTTGTGCAGAAAGTCTTTCAGGCTGCTGTTAGAAGATTTGAAAGAAAATATATATAAGGGAAACAGACAAGAGAGTTTTAACACTAGCAAAAATTCTTCAACAGAGTTGTACAATTCCGCGTTTTCTCCTAAATCCTCCCTTGCTCTCGTTCATGTACACAGACTGCCTCCTCGGTGTGTCTGTCACTTTCATAATACCATCCATTCCTAACGAACATATCTTAATAACATGCTCAGCATGAATTAAGTTGCAAATACCTAAGTGACAAATGATAACATTCAGCAACAGGCAGGTTGTAATTTAATGCAAAAGTATTTTAATGAATGATTGCACAAAAGGAGGAAAGAACATTCTTAATCCTATCATAAGATCACTAACCATAACTTTGACAAAGTTTGGAATTACAGTTCACCGAGCTGACATCTGTATCAGATAGAAAACTAACTTCCCATTTAGAAAAGAGTACAGAGAAACAAGATGGTAAGAAAGTATGCCACGCAAACAGGAATTGAACCCAGAAAGTTGGATCTCCCACTGGTTCAGCTTTCAGCTTGCTCAACAGTCATTAGGGTTGCCATACTCCAGGTGGGGCTTGGAGATCGCCACGATTACAACGGATTTCCAGACAACAGAGAGCAGTTTGCCTGGAGAAAATGGCTGCCTTGGAGGGTGGACTCTGTGGCATTGTACCCTGCTGAGGCCCCCGTCCTTCTCAAACTCCTCCTTCTACAGGCTCCACCCCCCCAAATCTCCAGGAATTTCCCAACCCAGAGCTGGCAACCCTAGTCATCATGTGACAAACTGCTCACCTGTGTCCAAACAGTGACACATTTGATTGTGGGGAAATAAAAACTTGTTCTGTGTGTTTGATGTCAGCCTGCATTCCTGCAGCTGCCTCCCCTCCCCCAGGCCACCAGGAGCTCCCTGCCTGCATTATTTGAAGAAGCAAAAAAGGTCACAGTTAATGACTTACTAGTGAGGGGTCTCTCAGTGTCCCTTATGGCTGCGTCACTCAGTTCTCATGAATGGTTGGCAGACCATGCAGGTACATTTTTGCATTACCTCGTGGGAATTGTAGTTTTCATAGTGTTTGAGCATGGACCGACGTGATCAATGCCGATGACTTGCAAAGGCACAAAAAGCAACGTGTCCTTGATTTAAAGGTGCACAATGCCTCTTCTTACGTCACTTTCACAGTGTGAGTACAGTGCAGTTCCTGCTCACATCCTAAAGATAATTACAGATGTCCCTAAACGTGAGGAAAGATCTTGCACTGCAGTCACTTCTGATACAACCATTGTTCCAATTTCCAGGGTGATCAGTGCTGAGATTCAGACGCACCTTCTTCCCCAGAGCTGGGGTCTTCTGACATTACCCGCATGGCAGGGCTGGTTTTCCAGCCAGGACACCCAGGTGACTGCTTGGAGCCATAAAACATGGTGGCCATGATGCACTGTTGAGCCTTACCTGGCTCCCGGCCATCCATGGCATGGGAGAAGACTAGCAGCCCCTCCTGGTCCTGTGTTGCTGCTGCAGAGACCTGGGCCCAGGAGGGGATGGGTGTACCTTCCTTGGAGAGACGAAATATCTTGAACCAGCCATTCTCAGCTGGCAACTGGTGAGACTCCAGGTGGTGGGGGCACCACGAGTGATGGTGTGACATCACTTCCAGGGAAAACCTGGAAATGACGTCAGTCCTGTCTAGGGATCACTGGAAACTCTACAGTAAAACCATAGAGGCTCTGGCAATTCAGTGTGGCTGGTGGCATTCCTCCCCACCTCCCAATATTTTTCTCCAGCCAGCCACAAGAGCAGCAGTGGCAAACAGGAGCAAGGGCGGGGTATTCTCCATCCCCAACATGAAAATGGCAGCCTTACCTAAGAGAGAAATCCCAAAAGAATGTCTGGGTCCTTCTCTCACTGACTATATGCTGCTTTCCTTTTCCTGAGCTAAAGATTAGTTCATGGAGTGGTCTGCAGGCCTCAGAGCAGCCTCTCTGCCATTGGGTTGCCAACTCTAGTTTGGGGATTTCCTGGAGATTTGGGGGGGGGGTGGACCCTGCAGAAGGAGGGGGTTGGGGAGGGGATGTGATGCTGTAGAGCCCACCCTCCAAAGCAGCCTTTTTCTTCCAGGAGAACTGATCTCTTTTCTCTGGAGGTCAGTGGTAACCCTGGGAGGTCTCCAGGCCCCACCTGGAGGTTGGCAACCCTACTGTGTGACCCGGAAGTGATGGCATTGTCATGCTGGGAAGTGACACCAAGTTTTCGGCAAATGCTAGAGTGTCAGCCGGCATGATGATATTACTTCAGGGTAGAGTTGCCAACTGTGACTTGCCTCGCCGGCGGGGGACTCCTGGGGGATCCCGGCGTGCGCGCCGCATTCGCGTCACAGGGCAATGACGTCATGACGCCGGGCACGCTGGGGGCGGGGCCATGACCATACAAGGGAAAACCATAGAGTTTTCCGTTGTATGGCCGTGGCTCCGCCCCCAGCGTGCCCGGCGTCATGACGTCACTGCCCTGTGACGGGCACGCCGGGGTGGGGTTCCCCCTGGGGCCCGATTCCCCGGTGTCTGGGAACGGGCCTCTGGGGCGGGGGATTTTCTGCCCCCCGGGGGGATTTGGCAGCCCTACTTCAGGGTCATGCCAGAAGCAACGTCGTTGCACTGGGAACACTAATCACTCCCCTCCGTTTTGCCCGGGCAGTTCCTCCAGCTGCCCAGCTGAGAGGAAGTGGGCCAAGGGATCTGGGGGCAAAGATCCCCCATTCCCAGGGGACTACTGGCAACCCTACCCCAGGTTTTTGTGCGGGAGAGAGGCTCCCTTCCTCCCTCCCCCCCGCCCGGGACTAGTCACCCAATTACATCACGTTTCATTTCTCTAATTAGCCAGGAGAAGAAAATTGCTAATTTTCGGGTCCACAGTACCCAAATTAGATTTAAAGGCCTAACAAGTTGTGCTTTGCACTTTTCCAGAGAACTTACTTTTAAGTGCTGCGATTTTTAAATGGAAACCACCGCCGATATCCTGATCCAGCACATCAAAAGTAACTCGCCAGGGCGTGTTTTAACATGTCCATTCAGGCTTCCACTGAACTACGAGGGTTCTTTTCGTTCCCCCGCTCAGACAGAACAAACCATTATCAATATGCCACAGAAAAGGTAAACAGAAGTAACACCCCCCTTGCCATTTGCCTTCCCCCCCCCAAATAAAAGGGAGATTCTATAAGGAGGGGTCATCATCGCTGCTGAATGTGCATTCCCCCCCACCCCCCGATTCATGTTATTTGCTGTAGCTATTTGCATAGGATTTAAATGTCGAACAAAAATGCACAAACCATTTGAGATGAGAAAAACGGCCTCGGAGAGAACCTTTGCGTGCTAATCTTACTTCATATTTACAAAGGTCCATTAACCATACGTGCCATCCATTTCCATAAAATGACGGACAACACTGATGAATAGTCAGGAGGCAGAGACCTGATGGCCTGTTTGCAGAGGCCTAAGGATTCTGTGTGTTTTGGAACCGGCCTACTTTTCTTGCAGGGTGACGTTTTTTTTTAAAAAAAAAATAACTTCTCTCCTGCTTCTCTCTGCTTTCAGATGGCGAATGTGGTTGAAAAGCCATTTATCACATCGAGATCTATAGTGGAATTATTTTTAGAACCAGTTGCACATGATCTGGATAATAAGAAACTAGGGGCTGGTCAGGCTTTCTGCTGAGAAATCCTCCAGAAGCTCAGACTGGTTTGCCAACAGGCAGAGCTGGGGGAACTCTTGGGGGGGGGGAGTTAAAAAGAACCCAGTTCACTCAGATCTCATGAATGCTGGGCCATGCAGGTCCTGTACCAAGGAAACAGCTCTTCTGCCACAGGCCTAAATTACAGAAATTAGCCTAATTTATTAGGTTTTGCTCCATCGTCTGGTAGTTCCAGCCCTCCGAGCTGTGAGGTTGGCCCATACGAGATCTAGGGCGTTTTCGGTGGTGGCTCCTTCCTGGTGGAATGTGCTCCCGGAGGAGATCCGGGCCCTGCGGGACCTAGTGCAGTTCCGCAGGGCCTGCAAGACGGAGCTCTTCCACCAGGACTTTGGGTAGGAGCCGCCGCCACCACCACCACCATCACTACACCACCTCCGCTGTATCGTCCATCGACCAGACCCTATGGAGGTCGATTAGTCTGTTTGCGCTGGGACGCTTTCATTATTAAGATCATAGGCAGCAAATAATCGCCGAGCATTTTGTAAATGGTATAGATTGTATAGACTGAAGCACCAGTTTTTATTGTATTTAAAATTATTTTATTGTTTTAGTATTTGTATGTTGTTGTTAGCCGCCCTGAGCCACTGGGTAGGGCGGGATAGAAATCTCATAATAAATAAATATATAAATAAATAAAATAATTTATCCCGGTTTCGTGTGACTTTTAGCAAGCAGTTAGGGAGGGCAGAGTCATGCCAGCACTCTCACTTTTGAGCCTTCAGCAGCTGTTGCCGACAAGCTGAGAGAGCCAGTAGTTGCTAGAGCACCGGGCAACGACCGGGGAGATTTGAGTTCGAATTTGCCCAGTCGTTCACTGGGGGATCTGTGGTTGCCAGCCTCCAGGTGCGCTCCCAGAATCAGAGCTGATCTCCAGACTGCAGCAATCGGTTCCCCTACAGGAGGCTGCGGCTTCGGAGGGCGAACTCTGGCATCACACCACAGCTGACATCCCTCCTCTCCCAAACTCTGTCCTGCCAAGGGACCACGCCCAAATCCCCAGGAGTTTCTCGAGCTGGAGTCAGTGACCCTGTCGACGGGCAGTTATCATCTCTACCTTGAGCTCTGTGGAAGAAGTTAAAAGATACTTAATTAAAGAAGAAGAAGAACAACAACAACAACAAGAAGAACTGGATTTATACCTTGCCCTTCACGTGGCGTCTCAGAGCGACTTACATCTCCTTTCCCTTCCCCTTCCCACAACAGACACCCTTTGAGGTAGGTCGGGCTGAGAGAGCTCTTTCCAGAACTGCTCTTTCAAGAACAGCTCTGAAAGAACTTGTGACTGACCCAAGGTCACCCAGCTGGCTGCATGTGGAGGAGTGGGGAATCAAACCTGGTTCTCCAGATTAGAGTCCGCCGCTCCTGACCACTACACCAAAAAACTGCTTTCCAGTCATGAAGGCTAGAAGTTTGCTTTTATTTTAAAATAAAGAAAACTGAGATTCTTGGGAAGAGGAAATCTGCACACAGTACCCCATGCTGCACTTTTTCTGGGCCCTTACCAAATCATACATTCCCATAATCCCACAAATAGCAGAGTGATCCCCCTGGAGAAAATGGCTCCTTTTGAGAGTGGACTCTACAGGATTATACCCTGCTGTGGTCCCTCCCCTCCCCTCCCCTCCCTTCCCGAAATCTTTGCAAATTTCTCAACCCTAATTGGCATCCCTAATTCTTGCTTAGGCTAAGAATGTTTGTTTAAGAGCCTAGGGTTGCCAGCCCTGGGTCGGAAAATACCTGGAGACTTTGAGGGGTGGAGCCAGGAGAGGGCGGGGCTTGGGGAGGGGAGGGGCCTCAGCATGGTACAGGGCCATAGACTCCACCCTTCAGAGCAGCCATTTTCTCCAGGGGACCTGATCTCTGTCAACTGGGGATTGGTTGTTAAAGTGGGAGATCTCCAGGCCCCACCTGGAGGCTGGCAGCCCTAGATGAGATACTGCCTGGGAGTCCCATGTTTGAAGTCTTGAGTTCCAGGATGGAAAATAAATTAATGAGATTAATTAAACAAATACTTGGTCCTGCCAGGTGGATACCTCTTGTGCACATCGCATCTGGAACCCATGGTCTGTGAGGAAAAGAGCCTAAGGCCCGATACTTACCCCTCCCACTCCTTTAGTTAACTTCTGACCAGTTAAAAATGGAAGCCAAACAGAACAACAACTTTATTGCTGCAGGTAAGATAGAACAGCAGGATATACAGGCGAGTGGGATTGCTCTGGCTACAGCGCCACCTATTGTTGGAAGAGCAGCAACACTCGGCTAATCCAGATTGGAGTCCAGTAGAACTTTAGAGACCAACAAGATTTTGAGGGGTATCTCGGAAGCAGGGCAGACCCTGGCAAGTACTTGGATGGGAGACCTCCAAGGAGTACCAAGCCACCTCCCAGAAATGTCCAAGCCCCACTAGGGGTCGCCAGAAGTCAGTCATGACTTCCAGGCATGCACACATATACACACACCAAAAAATGCCAAAAAGAGAGAGGGAGAGATTTTGGGAGGTAGAAGAAGATATTGGATTTGTACCCCTTCACTACCCAAAGGAGTCTCAGAACTGCTTAAAATCTCCTTTCCCTTCCCCTCACCACAACAGACACCCTGTGAGGTAGGTGGGGCTGAGAGAACTCTTCCGAGTACTGCTTTTGAGAGAAGAGCTCGGAAAGAGCTTGTGACTGACCCAAGGTCACACCAGCAGCTGCATGAGGAGGTGTGGGGAATCAATCCCGGCTCTCCTAACCACTACACCAAACTGGCTTTCGGCAGATATTGGACTCGAATCCAGCTGTTCTCCCGCAGACCAGCATGGCTGCCCTCCGACACAACCTTTGCTAACCCGTGGCCTTCGACTGAGACCTGCCAGCTCTTATTCCAGTGACCAGCACCCCCCAGTTCCCATGCAGATGTGACACAGCAGAGCTAACTGGTGAAGTGCCAGGAGGAGGGCAGGAAAGCCGGAGGTGGTGCAGCAGTCCCACCCCCTTCTCAGTGCTTCGGAGCGTGGACAGGCTTGCGACTTGCACCCCTGTCGGCAAAGTGTGTCGGGAACGCTGCAGGAGACCATGGACCTGTGGCTTTTCTCCCCCTCCGCAAGGAAAAGTCAGACCGGTGTCCTTAGAAGCAAATGGAATTAGGTCAGCTTCTACGTGCTGCCAGTACAGTAGCCAGAGGAGGGGGGGCCCACACACTTGCCTTTCTCTGCCCATAAACGTAACACAAGAAGCCGGTGGCAAAGGTCATATGACAGAATGCACCGGCTGGATGGGAGGGAGGGAGGGAGGGAGGGATGCACAGCATCACGCCTGCCTATGAGTCACTCGCACTCCTCTTCTCCGTGCCGCGTCAGGGACCTTGCCAGGGCCAGGGATGCAGATAAAAGGAGGCTCCTGGGCGGCAGAAGGCCCGGGAGGGATGTGCTTCCAGCTTTGTGCGATGCAGAAATTGAACATTGCCGTTACGAGCAAAATGCTCATACTGAGTTTGGGACATCTGGACAGTGTTATCGTAAAGAACTGCGGATTTTTTAACAGTTTGGAATTTGATCCCTACTATGGAGTGCGAGAAAAGCCCCGCTTACGACTAGGGTAGCCATCTAGGGAGCCCGTCCCCCTGAAGTCCTTGAGGCTTACATCTGAGTACAGATGCCCGGGATCAGGCTCCACAGCTTCCTCCCGCTCTCTGACATGCATTTAATTATTTATTTGTGTTCTTCATAGTCTGCCTTTCTCCAGCCTCCAGGTAGTGGTGGGAGATCTTCCGGGATTATAGCTGATCCCTGGGTGACAGAGATCATTTCCCCTGGAGTCAAAGGGCTGCTCTGGAAGGTGGACTCTATGGCACCCTGTCCCGCTGAAGTCCCTCCCCTTCCCAAACCCCATTCTTCCTAGACTCCACCCACCAAATATCCAGGAATTTACACAGAGTGAGCCAATACAATCAACAGGATGGGACATTCAATAAGCAATGAGAAAGGATTTGGGTTACAGAACTGACCAGAAACCTAAAGAAACAGAACCGAAGCAAAGCATCAGTGTTAACATGACACATTAAATGACGAAAACTTACATAGTAGGATCCAGTTTACAGCAAACTATACACAGTAGTAGGGGCTGCGATGGCTCAGAGGTTAAGACACTGAGCTGCAGACCGGAAGGTCTGTAGCTGTGCGGTTCGAGACCTGAGTGCTGCATGACGGAGTGAGCTCCCATCTCTGGCCCCAGCTCCTGCCAACCTAGCAGTTTGAAAGCAAGAAACTGAAAGCAGATAAATAGGTACTGATTTGGGGGAAAAGTAACAGCATTCCGTGTGCCTCGGTGTTTAGCCATGCCGGCCACATGACCATGGAAACGTCTTCAGACAGTGCTGGCTCTTCGGGTTGGAAACGGAGATGAGCACCGCAACCCTAGAGTCGGATTTGACTGGCTTTCAAGCAAGGGAAACATTTACCTTTATTTTATACACAGTAGTATAGACCACAGTCTCTAACAATTTGTCCGATTAATTTGTGAATAATTTTGTACAGTGCTACCTAGGGCTTTATTTATTTATTTATTTATTGCAGGGCTTTTTGGATGACGCCTCCATATTAGACCCCTAAGAGACTGAAGGGAACGAATGGGGGAAACGGATTGGACAGACTGGTGGCACAGAAAGGTGTAGCAAGCAGGTCCGGAGCAAGGAATTGCAGGACCCGGGATAGCTCCCAAAGACGGCAAATGAGCAGCAGGAAGGGTTAACCGGAGCTGGTTGGGGAGACCACATTTCCCCAGGGACATTGATACCAGCTGTCAATGTGTTTCCAAGCTCCAGATGATAAAGGACTTAGGGGCTATGGCACTTGAGGGCTGGTATTGACCTGACCTTGAGCTGAGATCTCAGGGCTCAGAGCTTGCCCTGGGCTAGGTGGCCCAGGCTAGGCCAGTCCTCTCAGATCTCAGAAGCTAAGCAGGGTTGGCCTTGCTTAGTATTTTGATGGGGGACCACCAGGGAAGTCCAGGGGCCCTGTGCAGAGGCAGGCAATGGCAAACCACCTCTGAAGATCTCATTCCTTGAAAACCCTATGGGGTTGCCGTAAGTCGGCTACAACTGGATGGCACATTCCAGCACCAGCCTTGACTGTACCTGAGGGCCATGCAGGGCCTTTGCCCATATGCAGCTGCCCTTCACTTTGACCCCTGCTGCTCTGCTCCACATAACTGCATCGAATGTGGCATGACTGGGAAGCATGCAGGACAGGGCTTTGGAACAGTCTTCTCCAGGACGTTCATTGGGCCTCCTCACTCGTTGCCTTCTAGAGATCAGTGATCATACTTTTCCAGAAGGCTTTTGGTGGCAGCTAAATTGAAGATAAGAACATAAGAAAAGCCAATGTTGGATCAGGCCAGTGGCCCATCCAGTCCAACACTCTGTCACACATTGGCCCAAAATACCAGGTGCCATCAGGAGGTCCACCAGTGGGGCCAGGACACTAGAAGCCCTCCCACTGTTGACCCCCCCCCCCAAGCACCAAGAATACAGAGCATCCCTTGCCCCAGACAGAGAGTTCCTATCTATAGGTAAAGGTAAAGGTTCCCTTGCTCAAAAGCCAGTCGGATCCGACTCTAGGGTTGCGGTGCTCATCTTTGTTTCAAAGCCAAAGAGCCAGCGCTGTCCGAAGACATTTCCGTGGTCATGTGGCCGGCATGACTAAACACCAAGGCGCACAGAACACTGTTACCTTCCCATTGAAGTGGTACCTATTTATCTACTTGCAATTTCTTGCTTTCAAACTGCTAGGTTGGCAGGAGCTGGAACAAGAGACGGGAGCTCACTCCGTCATACGGCACACTTGGGTCTCGAACTGCTGAACTACCGACCTTCCACAGCCTGCAGTTCAGCGTCTTAACCACTTGAGCCACCGCAGCTCCTATCTATACTTTGTGGCTAATAGCCACTGATGGACCTCTGCTCCATAGGTTTATCCAGTTCCCTCTTGAAGCCGTCCATACTTGTAGCCGCCACCACCTCCTGTGGCAGTGAATTCCATGTGTTTAGCACTCTTTGGGTGAAGTAGTACTCCCTTTTTATCCGTTCTAACTCGACCGCTCAGCAATTTCATGGGATGCCCACAAGTTCTTGTATTGTGAGAAAGGGAGAAAAGTACCTCTTTCTCTACCTGCTCTATCCCATCCATAATCTTGTAAACCTCAATCATGTCACCCCTCAGTTGTCATTAAATAGATAAAACAGATACAATATAACCAGCATATTAAAATGATCACAATACATTAAGAAAACAACCAAATCAGATGGCGATCAACCCCTTTTGCTGGCTGCAGTGCCCTCTGTGCACCAGGGCAGGGAAGGGGGCGCGGGGGCCATAAGAAGAAAAGGAGGGTGCCAGCCATCCCATTGCTGACCTCAACTTAAAACCTGGCAGACTGCCTTACAGTCTCTGCGGAATTGTATAAGATCCTGCAGGGCCCTGATGTTATTCGGCAGAGAGTTCCACTGGCCCTGGTCGAGGACAGGTGGACCTCCCTAGGGCCATGAACCACCAGTAAGTTGTTATCCGCTGGTCTCAGCGCTCTTCTGGGGACACCTTATGACTTTGAGGAAGAGACCAGACAGCGAGGGGAAACTTTTAAAGACCCTGGCACACTGAGGTGGTCCGTGATTTATGATGGTGGTGACAAGAAATGCACTTAAGAGAGCCCAGTTTATGGTTTCCCTGAGTAACAATGGGACCGGAAGATGAGTCAAACACCCACCGCATCCAAAACATTGTTTCTTATTTTAGTTTTTATTGAGAAAAGAAAAATACATAGAACAGAAGACCAATTTTCTTTCACAACAACCACAAACCAAAAAAAAAAAAAAAAAAAAAGACTTTAAAAAAAACACCCCCCCCCCCCCCCCCCGTATCTTGATATCTTAATCAATAGTTACCTGGCAGGGTAGACACCTTGATCATGCATCCAAAGTATCTTTGAGCCAAAATCATTCATCAACTCAGGCAGTGCTGACGCTAAAGTGGAGAGAGTGTAGCATTCCACCTCCTTGTCCATTTTTGGGGTTGAAACCTCCAGAGCGGTGGCTTCTTCTTTGGTGTATGGGTTCTGCTAACAAAAGCCTTCATGGAAACCTCTCTAGCACATCTCTCAAAGGCCACTTTGTCACATGAAACTGCGTTATACTCTTGGTCTACCAAATCCTGCACGGCCTATTCCGACTGGCAGTGCCTCTCCCAGGACCTTGTGTGCAAAACAGGTGCTCTGCTACTGCCACTGAGCCATGAAGAGGAAGAAGAGATTGGATTTATACCCCGCCCTTCACTACCCAAAGGAGCCCCAGAGCGGCTTACAATTCCTTTCCCTTCCCATCCCCACAGCAGACACCCTGTGAGGTAGGTGGGGCTGAGAGAGCGTATGGAGCAGAGGTCCATCAGTGGCTATTAGCCACAAGGTATAGATAGGGGCTCGAGGGCAAGTGATGCTCTGTCTTCTTGGTGCTTGGGGGGGGGGTCAACAGTGGGAGGGCTTCTAATGTCCTGGCCCCACTGGTGGACCTCCTGATGGCACCTGGTATTTCTGGCCACTGTGTGACACAGAGTGTTGGACTGGATGGGCCTTTGGCCTGATCCAACATTGGCGTCTCTTATGTTCTTATGTTCTCTCAAGAACTGCCCTTGAGAGAAGAGCTCTGAAAAAACTTGTGACTGACCAAAGGTCACACCAGCAGCTGCATGTGGAGGAGTGAGGAATCAAACCCAGTTCTCCCAGATTAGAGTTCGTGCTCCTAACCACTACAGCAAACTGGCTCTCATGGCCCCATCCCTTAGTGTGGTGTGCAGATGGAGAAGGAGGAGCTACTGAAAAGTGGATTTTCAGCTCCCTTGGGGAACATACTAAGGAATTGTTTCCCATCCTATGTGCTGGGACCCAAAAGTGGTTTGTGAAGCCTCTGAAAGTAAGTCACAGGCAAGCCTTCTCTAACAGCCACCCCTGGCCTTTTCTTTGTTCTCTTTTGTATTTTGGAAATCAAGCAAAAATAGTTTCAATATCATACATTTAGTTGGTATTTTTTCTTCACTGCATATACATGTTGATCAAGTAAAATGGGTCTGGATCAGTATTCCCTCTAAGCTAAGTTAGTGTGAGCTAGCTCACCATTTTTTAGCCTCCGGTGTCAGGGTCATAGTTTGCCTCAGGTCCCAAAAAACCTTGGGCCAGCCTTGGATGAGTCACCACACAAAGTAAATTTGGACTTGTGGGTCAACATCCCCAAAAGATTGGCAACTGCTGATCTAAAGCAAACCAAACTTCCTGCATACCTTAAGGTTTAGCAACCAACCAATGTCTAGTCTATTTGGAAGGTAGAACTGCCAGAGCCCAAATGACCAAACTTTCTAAGAACCTGGGGAAAGCCCTGACCTGGGTAGCCCGCACAAGCCCAGTCTCATCAGATCTTGGAAACGAAGCAGGGGCGACTCTAGCAAGTACTTGGATGGGAGACCTTCTTGGAATACCAGTAGCCTGGTGTGGTCCAGGCCTTTTATTATCCAGGCCCTGAAGAAAGCAAGACTTTTTATGTAGGTAAGTTCTCCACAGATTTTCCTCTCACTGAGGGGACAAAATTAGATGCTTGGGAAGATTTTAATTTAGTAAAGTATGGTTTTTCAAATTCTGTTTCTCATTCATAGGGTTGTGGGAAAACTAGAAAATAGTATGCCTGCAAAAAGGTCTTCAAAGAAGCCAGGTATCTTTTTTGTACTTCTTTCGTTTTATTTCTGAGTGATCTCACCTGGAAAATGCTAACAATGGTTTCCCAGGAGGAAATGGCTGGTTTGGAGGGTGGCGTCTATGGCATTGTACCTGTCTCAGTTCCCACTCCTTCTCAAACCCCACCCTGTCCAGGCTCCACCCCTCAAATCTTCAGGAATATTCCAACCTGGAACCCTATCTCCTTCCCAGCGAACCATCAACCTATCATTATCTGTCCCTGATCTCGACCATCTGGAGAGCAGTTTTGATTCTGAGTGATCTCCAGCCCTCACCTGGAGATTGGCAGCAATGAATCACCAGGAGGAAAAGTACAGTCTTTCTTTACAGTGGAGACCAAAGCAGATTACATCATTCTCCTCTCCCCCTTTTGATCTGCACAACAACTCTGTGTGGTAGGTTAGGCTGAAAGTCTGTGACTGGTCCGAAATCACCTTCTTGACTTCTACAGCAAGAACCTGGGTCTAGCAAACCCTGCTCTGAAGCACTAACTGCTATGCCTAGGGTAGCCAACCTACAGGTGGAGCCTGAAGATCACCAGGTATCACAACTGAACTCCAGACAACAGTTCTCTTCCCACCCCCCTGGAGAAAATAACTGTTTTGGAGGGTGGGCTCTATGGCATTCTATTCAGCTGAGGACTCTCCCCTCCCCAAACTCTGGCTTCTGTAGACTCCATCACAAAATGTCCAGGTATTCCCCAACCTGGAGCTAGCAACCCTAGTCAGGCCTGGACAAGGTTTCCTTCTTTTGTCTTTTTACTGACAGAACCAAGCTTGGTTGGCTAGCAACAGCCACTGAGGGATAAGTTAGTCCCACAGAAGCGGACCCAGCACCCAGCCAATGGCACGCGAAGTACTCTTGAGCAATGTTCCCTCTAAGCTGCAGAGTCTTGTGAGCAAAAACTCTACTTTGTGAGCTATTGGCATTAAAGTTGTGAGAGAGTGATGTGGCTACTGCATAAATTAATTTGCTCTGGAGGCCTCCTTCCTGAGCTGAGGCAAAAATGCATGAGCTGGAGGCTAAAAAACCGTGAGCTAGGTCACACTAACTCGGCTTAGAGGGAACACTGCTCTTGAGTGGCAATTGAATGGCCAATGGCTTATGGAATGCATAGCACAGCCAATGGGAGAGCTGGAAATGGCCAACATGTAAGACAATTATATATATAGGATTATACTTGATAAAATCACAACACAAATTGTTGCATGTGAATACAGGTAATACCTGTTTATTCTCATAAATGGAGATGAATGGTTATCCACAATTATAAATATCTATGGTACTTTACATGGTATTTTTCTGTGTGGGCTTATTTCCATGTGGGCTTTTTTCCTGTGAGCATTTATGACCGTGGGGTTTTTTTCTGTGGGGGTTTTTCCTGTAGGTTTTTTCCGGTCACCAACGAAATATATTTAGATATGAAGCCATCCCCCCCCCCCCGGTAGGGACTCAAACTGGTGAACAACATTGCTTTCCCCTTCCCCCAATTTATTCTCACATCAACAACCCTGTTGGGTAGGGTTAGTCTGGTTCCAGGCTGTCCAGCAAGCTTCCGTGATAGAAGGAGGATTTACACTGATCCCAGTCTGACTCTTTAGTTGCTGTACCATTGTGGCACTATGATGGCTAGAAATCCTAAACACAATAATTTCAGATTACAGTATTTACTCAAATGCAAAACAAGGGTTTTTTCCCCCTGATATGCCATATAAAAGCAGGGGTCATCTGACATTTGCATGCAAGTTACAGGTTACATTTATATTAAAAAATGATGTTTGGTGTTTAAAATTTTTAAGGGGGTCATTTTACATTTCGGATCACATTCCTTATCAAGTAAATCTGGTATATTTCTTTAATCTTAGCTATCTCAACAGTTAATCCAGAATTGTTCATTAGTCACATGCTTGGCTCATAAGAACATAAGAAGAGCCCTGCTGGATCAGATCATGGATCCACTGAGTCCAGCATCCTGTTTTACACAGGATCTAACCCATAGCTCCCAAAGACCTAACAGCATCTTTTTCAGATAGCTTAATCTTAAAGTGCCCCAATAGGGGTAAATTGTTCCACAGGGAACAATGACCTGTTTTTCAGGGGGCAATCTGAATAAATACCAAAGACAGGGTGCTTGCAGAGAAGAAGAAGAAGAGATTGGATTTATACCCTGCCCTTCACTCGGAAAGTCTTACAAATTCCTTTCCCTTCCCCTCCCCACAACAGATACCCTGTGAGGTAGGTGGGGCTGAGAGAGCTCTGACAGAAACTGCTCTTTTCAAGGACAGCTCTGACAGAACTATGGCTTGCCCAAGGTCATCCAGCAGCTGCAAGTGGAGGAGTAGGGAATCAAACCCGGTTCTCCCAGATTAGAGTTCACGCACTTAACCACTACACCAAACTGGCTGAGAAGAGAGGTAGATGTTATTTAAATTGGGGGAGTTCACATACGCATTCTGGAAGCCTTGTGGGAGAAAAAGTTTCCTAGAAATGTCAGTATCTTGTGTACTTCTCTGGAATCCAGTTTGCTGGCAGACAAAAACCCTTGTTGGCATTTGAATAATTGTGCTCGTGTTGCCCAACTGTCTGCAGTTTTGCGTAATTTCTTATTAGCATGCAGGTAAATGTCCATTACAAAATAGAACTATTTTGAATGCAAAAGAAGTCATTACTTGTCATTCTTTTTCTCCCCTTAGGATAAATATTTCTGCTCTAATATATCTTTCATCAAGCAACAATCATGAGAAATTTTGGTCCAGTCGTGAGAAGGAGACATCTGGATCTAGGAAGCCTTTTCCTGACCAAAAAAAGCACAGCTGTTTGCCTTGGGTCTGGGCAATGATTTATTAGGATGATTTGTTTATATAGATTTTCATTTTTATATTAAAATAATTAAAGTACATAAAAAGTACATAAAAAGTCAAAAAACACAAGAATTCTGGCAGCCACAGTTAGAGACTGGACTATGTGGAAAAAGGAATTATTTACCTGTTTCTGAAAGGAAACATCTGAGGTAGAGATGAGATTCCCTTATATAGGATGCCTCCTTGTTCTGCATCTATCAAGGTCAGTATTGTCTGTTCTAATAATTAATAATTATCGTATGGTATTATGTGTAGAATAGCCAGGAGATCCTAAGATTGGCTGGCTGACAGAAGTTCTATCTCTTTTAGTGTTATTGCACCACTAGGTGGTCCGCTAGACTTGTTTTTAAGGCAAGAGATGTTTCAGAGGTGGTTTGCCACTGCCTGCCTTTGCGTTATGTCCCTGGTATTCCTTGGAGGTTGCGACCCTGCTTAGCTTCCAAGAGCTGATGAGAACAGGCTGGCCTGGACTATCCAGGTGAGGGCTATTGTCTGTTCTGACTGGTAGCAGCTCTCCAGATGGTCTTCCACAGAGGTCTTCCACTTCACCCTCCTGATCCTTTTTAACTGGAGAGGCTGGGGATTGAACCTAGCCCTGCTGAATCAGACCAGCGTCCTTCCTTCCTTCCTTCCTTCCTTCCTTCCTTCCTTCCTTCCTTCCTTCCTTCC
>NW_015171037.1:9920-18296 GCF_001447785.1 Gekko japonicus | reverse complement strand
AGGGAGGAAGCAACTTACCCTCCCTCTTCTCCTGCCTCCTCCTGGCTGAATGAGGGCCAGAAGCGGGGCGTACCTCCCCCGGGGGAACTGTGTTCCCCCGCGACCCCCCCCCCGAAATGACCTCTGCTTATGCTGATTTCTTGCTATTTGGTTGATGGCTTTAGTGTTGCACATAATATATAGATTGTTAGTTTTGTGGATTCTTTGAGCACATTCCTTTCTTTTTGGTTACTTTGTTAGTATCAGAGGCATGGCAGATTGGAATAATCTCTCTGGGATATTGGGGGCAGCAAAGGGTTACAACGAGTCTAGAATACATTTGAAAACGGTACCCTTCTATGTGTCTTTTGGGTCTAAGGTCTGATGACACATGTATACACATCACTTGTTTCCTATGCACTTGACACTAAAAACTTGATCACAAAATGTATGAACTTCCTTCTTTGGAAAGCAGCATGTCTGAGCTGCTCTGAAAGTTCTGTCCAGGTCTTATGTCTGTGATGGGTCCATTCACATCACCCCTTGATACTGGAGCCATCAATGAATGAGCACGCATCCGTGAATCATCTTTTAGTTGTGGCCCTTCAGAGCCTGGAGGAGCTTCTTCTTCCTCCTCTTTAGAATTTAAGGGTTTCTGTGGATCCTTTGGATCAAGGAGGTCCACAAATTGGAATGAGGTACCATGACATTTTCCAGGAGGAGCAAATAATGTAGGTGGGCTTCACTCAGGACCATTCACACGTGCCTTAACATCACATAATTTGCCTTCGTTTGATTAGAACATAAGAAGAGCTCTGCTGGATCAGACCAATGGTCCATCCAGTCCAGAGTCCTGTCTCACTCGGTTCCTCTGGAGGGCCAACAACAGGCTCTGTGATTCAGAGGTTGACTTCCTCTGAAAGTGGAGGTTCCCTTTAGTCACCATGGCTAGCAGCCACTGGATAGACCTATCCTCCATGAATCTGTCTGTTCTCCTTAAAAGCTCTCAATTCCTTTGGCCATTCTTCACACACTGGCTTGCAGATGAAAGTGTGAACCGAATCCATTAAAAACCATTACATCAAGAAACAATGCAAAGCGATGAGGAAAATTTACCACAGATGAGACAGCTCGTCCCCACGTCCCTTGACGGGGCTGTAATCAAGTAACGAATGTGCATGTGTGAAATGTCTTTAAGTTATTCCCAGATTTGGGAACTGGAAGGCATTTTGCTCTAGCTGCTCATTCTGACTTGGAGGGCAGGCATGTGTCTTTCCCCCCCGTAGTTGTTTTCCTTGGACTCAATAGCTTGACTTCTTGGCTGGCATTTTTCTTGCAGTCTCGTTAACAGAAGAGCTCCTTGGTTCTCCTGCACTTTTCTGAGAAGCCAAGTTGTCTCAATGGTGGGGGCATGCTGATTAGACGGGAGCTGGTGGGGAGCCCGTGAGGCTCTCTTAGTTCCCCTGCAGCCCTATAATTAATAAGTGTCCAGCAGATCCACGTTGGGTCATGCGAGGAAATGTCACAATCGTGTATCTGCTGCCAGTTCATGAGCAGCAGCACAGACCGTAAATCTGAAGCTGCTTCCCACTTCAACACTCAAATCCTCAAGGGCCAGAGTGGTTTAACGCCTGGCCTTCTCTGAGGTGAGCACACCAGGGGGATGGAGAACCTTTGGGGGCCTATCACAAAGAGATCCATATTCACTCATTCTGCTAGCTGTCCTAGCAAGCTCCAGGCTCATTGTTCAACTTGGACCTTCACTCTACCAACGTTTTAAGGAGGAAAGGGCTGCAAACCGAAAGTTTGGTAGCTGGGAAACAAATATTTATCCCTGTTCATTCCAGGTTTGGAAAAGAATAGTAACAAGCTCCAGCCAATCAATTATTGTTTCTCCATGCCCCTTCTCAGACAGATGGTTACACCACTTTAATTAAGTGCATGCGCTGGAGTGACAGATTTGATGGATCTGATATGACAGACATTTTCTCTGCTCACTTAAGGGTGTGTTTTTTAAATCCTTAACTCTCCATAGCATTGTTGGGATTATGGATTTTTGCCTTTATCTGATATTATAACCATTTCCCAGTTGTTATGTTCTGATTTCTTGCTGCCCATTGTTACGGCACTCACCATGATATCTGTGCTGATAACGTGGATCTAGGACTTCATTTGGTTCAGAACTTTATACGGTTAGGGTCATGAAAATATTTGCGATGGGAAAGCTCTGATGTTTGATTCACAGCTGTCACTTGATGGCTCGTAGCTGGATGCACGGGTGGCCTTTGTTACAAAGTATCGTACTTGAGGTGATGTAGAGGGAGATCAAATCTCTCTTTGCGTCGCCCTTTGATTTGTGACAACTGGATCAGACATGCAGTCATCACTTGATGGTACTGACAAATAAATAATGACTGAATGGTCACACCACAGAGTTAATCTCTGACTAAAACTTCCACCCTGCCAATATTTTCCTTATTGGTATTTGAAGCAGATCTAAATTGTTGACTCCCCCCCCCCTTAAGACATTCAGTCTTAAGGAAGCCAGTTCGTTAATACCTTTTACCAGCAGTATCAAGTAAAACGATGCCAAATTCAGTAGTTTACAATAAAGATACAGTGTGTTTTAATATAGAACAAATTTAGAGTCCAGTCGGCACCTTTAAGACCAACAAAGGTTTATTCAAGGTATGAGCTTTTGTATGCATGCACACTTTTTCAGATACACTGGAATTTGAAAAAGACTGCCTTGCACTTGAAAGGTCATACCTTGAATGAACCTTTGTTGGTCTTAACGGTGCCGACTGGACCTCTAAATTTGTTCTACTGCTTCAGACCAACACAGCTGACCACCTGGATCTGTGTGTTTTTTTAAATCTACGTCCAACACGCACATCCAACAGTATCCATAATTGGGAACGGTGTTAAAAAAAAAGAATGAGAAGATAAATTGAGTTTGGCAAGAATTTATTTTAGAACGTTTCCCACAAATTAATTTCAGCTATAGACTCCACCCATTCCCTGGCACAGATCCTAACTCAGCCACTGTGATCTTCCATTGGGACGGAGGACCTGCCCTGTTCTAACCATTGTGTCAAATTTTTTTTGCAAAGCAGAGCTTGAGAGTTCACTGATGTTATTACCTGAGCCACTGGGTTTTGATAGCTCAATGTACGCATTCCTAACACCTTGCACCAAGATTCTTGGCAGTTGTCAGAGCTGAGCCGTGCTCTTGATGAAAGCCGCTGTCAGTCAGTGCTAGGGCTTGCCTCTGGAACAGCTGTGCCTGATTTCGAAGACTCACCTGTCCCCGCACAGTGGGTTTGAATCAGCTGCACGGTTTTCTGTCTCGGCCTCCGCAAAGCTTGTCATCAAAGCCAGGAGATAAAACGAAGGCTGTGATCACTCTATACTGTCACATTTGACAGAGGAAGTTCTTAGCTGAGCAGCTCTGAAATGGCTTTGCCTCTCCACGTATCGAGTGACACCCTGGCTCAGTGACAAGAAGTTATCACCAGCACTTAACTCGCAGAGATTGAAAGAGATGGAGCCGAAGGAGCGGGGACATCGCTAAGGTGAATGGGACTACCTGGGAGTAGGTTCACCGGCCATTGCAAAACAAGGCTCTGAAAAGGATTCCCTAGGAGGATAGTGCAGTCTCTGCAGAAGTGTTAGTTTTTCCCCTGCAGGCTACTTGTAGGATAAAATGAGGGAGAGGAGAATGCCGTATGCGGTTGCCAGCTCTGGGTTGGGAAATACCCTGAGATCTGGGGAGGGGTGGAGGCTGAGGAGGGCGGGGTTTTGGGGAGGGGAGGGACTTCAATCAGATATAACGCCACAGAGTCCACCTTCCAAAGCTGTCATTTTCTCCAGGCAAACTGATCTCTGTCTCCTGGAGATCAGTTGTAACACCAGGAGATCTCCAGCTACCACCTGGAGATTGGCAACCCTAAGAAGGTTGATTGGGGAGAAAGCCAGGATTCAGGGATGAGCAGACATCCCCTGTTGCATTTCTTTTTCTGTTTGTTTTGCTTTTTGTCAGTGTGTGTTTTGGTGCATTGCTTTTTCATGATTGGTCTGCTAAATTTGTTTGCATTGGCTTGGGTCCCACAGAGCGCTTCTGTGGATGGAAAGATTTCTGCCTGCAGCTCATTTCTCACCTTCCCCCTCCCTCTGTCACCCCAAATGCCCTCTGAAATTCTGCTGGGGGGGGGTTTCCCCGTGTCCTAGGAGTAGTATTTCATAAGGAGAGGGGATGCGGGAAAATCACACTCCGCAGGTAGAAATTGTTCCATCCATGGAAATTCTCTGTGAGATCCAAGCCACTGAGGGCCGTGGCTCCATGACAGAGCATCTGGTTGGCATGCAAAAGGTCCCAGGTTCAGCCTGTGGCACTTCCAGTTAAAAGATCTTGCAATAGGTGATGTGAAAGGCCTCAGCCTGAGACCCTGGAGAGCCAATGCCGGTCTTAGACAACGATACTGACCTTGATGGACCCGGGGTCTGATTCGGTACAAGGCAGGTCCATGTGTTCATGTGTATTCACATTGTATAGATTTCATCTGCAATTTAGACCATTTTATACTTTTTTGTCATGGAAGCAGATAATGTATAATGATGACTTAATGATGCGCAATGCACAACAAAAACAAGGCTGTGTATATTTTAGGGGGAAATGTCTGTGCAAAGAAAGAGAAAATGGTGGTAAAATGAAGAACCATAGGTATGGTTCACACACGGCCAAAGAGAAACTGTAATGCAGATGGGGGGGGGGGGGGCAAAACCGCAGGAATTGGAAACCGTGCCTAAATAAAACACATTTTCTCACCTAAGACTGTATAACAGCTCAGGTTGTCAGGATCATATAGAGCTCTCCATTTGTAATCACTTTTCCGTGTTAAAAAAAAACAACTTGGAGTGACAAAACATATAGGAGAGAAAAATATTTAATTAAACACAAACTAAAGCAATGCTATCATCAACAGCTGCAGAAGATGCTATTCAGAATGTCTAAGCCCTTCAGGCTGCCCTGTATATGGCCTTCTGAAATGTCATAGAAGTTTTGGCTTGGATCCACCAGAATGCATCTGTGAATGGAGGGATTTCTCCAACTCTCTTACTAGCTGTAGCCCAGAATGTCCTCCCAAACGGCTGCTTCCCCAGAGAGGATGGATCCAAGCCACTGGCTTGATGAGAAAACGCATAATGTGGTAGAACCTGGTGTATCTCTCAGTCTAATGATGTGCTCTCACGGTTACTCCCTCAGTTGAGTAAGACAGGGAGGGACAAGAGTGTATGCATAGGAAGACTTGCTCCTAAAGCTCTGTTCCCTAGTTCCTTGAAGACTTAGGAAGTTAAGAGAAAGCACTTTGAACTGAGCCTGGAGGTTTGGGTAGTCTGCGGGAGATGCCTTAAAGCATTTACCCCAGGAAGTTATAGTATCAGCAGTCCTGGGAGAACTGATTCCAATAGGCTGGTGGTATTTTGGATATTAAGGCCTAAAAAGAAAGAGCACACTCCTATGGGAAGCGGGGAAGCTCATAATCCCAAATCCAGTTAGAATTCCAGTTCAAAGTAGGGTTGCCGGGTCTGGGTTGGAAAATACCTGGAGACTTTGGGGGTGGTTCCAGGAGAGGGCAGGGTCTGTGGAGGGAGGGGCCTCAGCATGGTACAGGGCCATAGAGTCCACCCTTCAAAGCAGCCATTTTCTCCCGGGGAGCTGATCTCTGTCAGCTGGAGATCAGTTGTAAAAGTGGGAGATACCCAGGCCCCACCTTAGGGCTGCCAAATGTGGGCGGGGGGTGGGGAATCCCCTGCTTTGAAGACCCGATTTCCGACGTGGTGAAATCGGGGCCTGGGGGAACACCGCCCCCGGCGTGCGCGTCACTAGCAAGTGACGTAGGCACGCCGGGCACGCTGGGGGCAGGGCCACGGCCATACAAGGGGAAACGCTATGGTTTTCCCTTGTATGGCCATGGCCCCGCCCCCAGCGTGCCTACGTCACTTCCGGGTGACGTGCACGCGCGCTTTGCGCGCGCGCACCCCCCCCGACACCGGCCGGGAGCCCCCCGCTCCCGGCGAAGACGGATTTGGCAACCCTACCCCACCTGGAGGCTGAAAGGAAACAAACAACCGTGCCACTATACCACCATCGTGGCCGACTTACCATCTACCTGGCCCTGGATGGGGGCAATCGTTGCCCAGAAGAGGAACATCATTCTGGCGCTCCTGTTTACATCATCGGCCGCCAGTGAGGGACATTTACCATCTTGAACTTTTAAAATGAATTTTTATAATCAACTGTAGAGCACCATTTTAGCTTGTATTACCGATGTTTTAATTGTAACCTATGTTTTATTTCCGGCGTTGCCGCATGTTCGCCGCCCTGGGCCGCACGGATAGGGCGGGATATAAATCCCAATATAAATAAATAAATAAATAAATCATGCGAAATACTGGCCTGGAACCATGCATATTACATCTCATTTCGTGTATACGTTTATCAAAGTGGGTAGCGTTGAAATACCTGTATAATGTTAATCTATTTGGCAAACACTCTAGTCATATCTCATAGTCACATTCATCAAATCCATTAGTGTGATGTTGGAAAATACCAGCTCTGGGTTGGAAAATACCTGGAGACTTTGGGGGTGGATCCAGGAGAGGGCGGGGTCTGGGGAGGAGAGGGGCCTCAGCATGGTACAGGGCCAGAGAGCCCACCCTTCAAGGCAGCCATTTTCTCCAGGGGAACTGATCTCTGTCAGCTGGAGATCAGTTGTAGAAGCAGGAGATCTCCAGGCCCCACCTGGAGGCTGGCAACCCTATCAGAAATGGGGTTAGGCGGGAGAACACCTATAAATTTTGATACCGTGTATGCTTAAAGCAAAACACTTGGGATGCTAACAGTTCTGTGGTCTTCATTTTAAACAGCAGCCATACAGACCTGGATTTGGGTCAGATCTGTAGCATGAAGGTTGGGATAGTTTAGCCCTTTCCATGTGGTTTCTTTTTGCCTGAGGTGGGGAGTTCCCCAGGGCCATTTCAGGTTAAGAAAGTTACATGCCCCAACTTAGATAGCCCAGGCAAGCCCAATCTTGTCAGATCTCGGAAGCTAAGCAGGGCCGATCCTGGTAAGTACTTAGAAGCAGGGCTATTTTGGGGCAGGAACGCACAGGAACGGAGTTCCGGCTGGCTCCCGAGTTGGCCACGCCCAGAAGGAACTCATTAGCATAATAGGCCACACCCAACAGCAGAAACTCATTAGGATTGGCTACGTTAGTGGTGTGTGGCCTAATATGCAAAGGAGTTCCTGCTACAAAAAAAGCCCTGGGTTTTGACAACAAACAAGGTAAACAGAATAACAAGCAAAAGGTGGGTGTGACCACACTTCTGGTAACATGGGGGTGTGGTCTAATGTGCTAATGAGCTGTGCTATCAGGGGTGTGGCCTAATATGCTAATGAGTTTCTGCTGTTGGGTGTGACCTATTATGCTAATGAGTTCCTGCTGGGCTTTTTCTACAAAAAAAGCCCTGCTTAGAAGGGAGACCTCCAAGGAATACCAGGGCTCAGGACGCAGCGCCACCTCTCTGAAACATCCTAGCCCCACTAGGGGTTGCCAAAACTCACCATAACTTCCAGGCATGCAAACACACACACACACACAGAAAGTGGCACATTTCTTGTTATATTATTTATTTATTTCCTTTATTTCTATCTCACCTTTCTCTCCAGTGGGGGACCCAAAGCCTTCTTCTCTCCACCATTTTATCCTCACAACAACCCTGGGAGGTAGGTTAGGCTGAGGGTGTGTGGCTGGCCCAAGGTCACCCAGTGAGCTTTCCTAGCGGAGTGGGGATGGGAACCTGGGTTTCCCAGATCCTGGTCCAGCCCTCTCACTGCTGGCCCACGCTGGTTCTATGGTTCCTGTGGGCTTCCTATTTGAAAAGGGGGGCAGAGAATCTGGCATTATGTCTGTTCCATCCCATTATATACGTTTCGTTCTGGGGAGCTCCAATTAAATATTCCGCATTATATCTGTTTCGTCTACTAATGGAAGTATTGTTACCAGAGGTCATTTCAGGGGGGATCGCGGGGGATCGCAGTTCCCCCGGGTGAGGTACGGGGGGCGGGGCACATGACGAAGCCCCGCCCCCTGCTTCCGGCCACCCCACTTCCGGCCCTCATTCAGCCAGGAGGAGGCAGGAGAAGAGGGAGGGTAAGTTGCTTCCCCCCCGCCTCTCCCCACCCCTGCCTGCCTGGGGCCAGGGAGGGCCTTGGCGAGGTTTCCTCGTACTCCCACACCTTTAAGACTAACAAATAGCACCTTTAAGACTAAGACTAACTGAGTGGTGGGTGTGGCCTTATGACACACTTCCAGTGATGTCAGGGGGTGTGGC
>NW_015171037.1:6497-9838 GCF_001447785.1 Gekko japonicus | reverse complement strand
TAGGGAACATTGCTATGGAAACAACTTAAACGAGCTTCAGGATGGCAGCCATTTTGTTTCTGTGCATCAGTGTCTTGTTGAGCGAGCAGAGCCTGGATGAAATGTTAAATCTTGACCTTTGCCCCGTCCCTGGGCCCAGCCTCAGTCCTACCTTCTTGGCCACGATGACAAGGAGCAAGAAAGCACAGCCATCTCATTTTACAAGCCACATTCCCCAACCCCTCCATCCAGTTTAAATGAGCCCTAGACTTGCTGAGGGATAAGTGCGAACAAGAAGATCGACACTCTCTTGGGTAATTCTTACACCTGACCTGTGAAAGGCAGGTCAGTTAGAGAGTATGAAACGTAATACTCAGGAAGACCCAAACAAGAGGAAAGGTTATGCCTACTGTGTCAGAACGGCGGAGACAAAGGAAGCGGGTCGAAACGCGCTGCTCTTTCCATACTGACAGCTATCGATTTGAGTTGTGTTCATGCAAAGGATTTTGGAATAGGCACTCCTGACTCTGATTGGCAGCTGAGTCTTCCATCAAAAAGTAGTCAGAGGGCAGTCACCACATCGCCCGAGACGATTCACGACCCATTCATGACTACTGAGCTTTGGGAGAGGAAAATAATTCTCATGGGAGAGAAAGTGAGAAAACTGAAGACTAACAGTGCAATCCGAAAGCACGTTATAGAATTCTAAGCCCGCTGATTTTAATGGACTTTTAAACCCCTTGAATGGGGTTTTGGGTTGCCAGCCTCCAGGTGGGGCCTGCCTCCCGCTTTTACAACTGATCTCCAGCTGACAGAGAGCAGCTCCGCTGGAGAAAATGGCTGCTTTGAAGGGTGGACTCGATTGGCATTGGACCCTGCTGAGGCCCCTCCCCTCCCCAAACCCCGCCCTCTCCTGGCTCCACCCCCAAAGTATCCCAGTATTTTCCAGCCCAGACCTGGCAACCCTAATGGGGTTTAGGATCGCCGGGTAAAACTACGAGGGCTTATTTTTTCTTAAAGCGCTGAGTCAGGGACTCCTGAGTTGTCGTGGCCTTGGGCAAATGCCGTGAAATATTCCATTGTTTAACTGAAGCAGCTTCAAGATCCAGGCCTGTTTGATGTGCCTTTTTCAAAAGTGTGGTGTTATAGTCTGTTAATGCTTAATGTGTTACCGGAGGAGAGTTTTATGGACACTGTAAAGGTAAAGGTTCCCTTGCTCGAAAGCCAGTCGAATCCGACTCTAGGGTTCTGCTGCTCATCTCCGTTTCAAAGCCGAAGAGCCAGCGCTGTCCGAAGACGTTTTCCGTGGTCATGTGGCCGGCATGACTAAACACCAAGGTGCACGGAACGCTGTTACCTTCCCACCGAAGTGGTACCTATTTATCTACTTGCAATTTCTGGCTTTCGAGCTGCTAGGTTGGCAGGAGCTGGAACTAGAGATGGGAGCTCACTCCATCATGCAGCACCCGGGTCTCGAACTGCTGAACTACTGACCTTCCACAGCCTGCAGTTCAGCGTCTTAACCACCTGAGACACTGTGGGCCCTCAAAAAAACAAATAAGTGGGTTCTCAATCAAATCAAACTTGAATTCTCCCTGGAAGCTAAAATGACTAAGCTGAGGCTTTGGTCACATGATGAGAAGCCAAGAGTCCCTGGAAAAGGCAACACGGCTAGGAAAAGCTGAAGGCAGACGGAAAAGAGGAAGACCCAACATGAGAGGGACGGACTCTATAAAGGAAGCCACAAGGGCCCTCCGTTTGCAAGGCTGTTAATGACAGGATGTTTTGGAGGTCATCAATTCATAGGATCGCCCGTGAGTCGGAAGTGACTTGACAGCACTTAACAGACACGCACACAATGCTTAATAAATTTTGCCAGAAGTTTATAAGGAAAGCCATAATGTGAAGCAACCCAGCATGTGCCTCTCCATCTTTAATGTTTCAAAATGACTCACTACCATATGATAATCATACTTAAAACCCAAGAAGTGCCGTTCCATCTTCAAAGCGTTTTATAAACATTAACTAATTAATTTTACTGTCAAAACTCTTGCAAATCTATAATGGAATTTGGCTTTTTCTCAGAGAGCAATTTTCTTTCAGCTTCTGGCAGAGTAAACACTCATAATGATATAACCGGTGAGAAGAACAGTTTTTAGTAATCAGGTTGGGGATCTGAACGACGGTTCACGCAGAAGGACCTGTGGGCTGATCTGGGAACAGACGCAAATGGCCGGTTTCTGACATGTCCCATTTTGAAAGAGAACATTGCTCAAAGTATATATTTCAATGCTCAGTTTTTGCCAATGTATTCTGTGGTTTGTTCCTTTGTTTTACCCCAGGGAGTTGCCCTGAAACAGTTTATACATACCTTCCAGTACCTTATCTCAACATGAATTACACCTAATCATAGCCTAGCAAAAGTACTTCAGATGAACCAAGATCAAGGATCCACAACCTTGTTGAGCCTGCAGGCATTTTTGGAATTGGGTCAAAGAATAGTTTGAGCCACCACAAAATGGCTGCCATGGTGGCAGGGCCAATTGCAGGATGGCTGCTGTGGAGGCACAGCCAATCACAGAGCCCTAGGAAATTCCGAGGCAAATAGCCACCTATGACAGAAGCAGCTGCTTCCGAATGGATGCTCCCTGCATATGCAGTGAATTCTCTTGGTTCCTTCTGCAGCAAAGATGTGGAGGAGAGATGGGGTCAGTTGTCAGGTCAGAGATGCTGTTTTGTTTCAGTTTCCAAGGAAAGAGGAGGGTTTAGCTCCTGGCTGAGCCACTGAGAGAGGTTTCCAAGTCTAGCAATGTAAGAAACCCTGGGCGATTTCTCACTAGCCTTTGCGCCGCAGTCAAGCCTTAGTTCTCCGCGATGTATCTTTTCGGTTTCACAGTAGTTGCTTCGGGGCCATGCTTTGCGGCGGCGTTTTAAGCTATTCGCCCCGCATCTGAGCAATCGCCCAAATTGGCGGATTTTCCTTTTGCCTCGAAGGGAATGTTTCCCGCCCACCTTCCCTCCTCCACCCTTCCTCCGCCCTTCCTCCCCTTTCTCCACGCCCACCCCCCCTTTTTTTTTTTAAAAAAAAATGGCGTCGTTATAACGACTTTTCGGTACTTTGGACAGACGCGGACCGTTCCGCGCAGCACTTGAATGTTAATGATGGATGTTATCCATCATTAGCCGGGTGCTTTTCTACGTCAGGTTTATGACAGGAACAACCGTGTGCAGGTTTCATAGGTTTTGTTATACTAGATCCTGCCGGTTACAGTTCTGAGCACGGCATTTCCTCCGTTCCCCATCAGACATCTCCAGCCACAGCCACAGCGGCGATTGGCCTTAGCCAGGGGAATTTTGGGGGA
>NW_015171037.1:5957-6081 GCF_001447785.1 Gekko japonicus | reverse complement strand
TGATATCTTCCTAGCATTTTCCAGCAATGTTTGCCAGCCGCAAGACCGGTGTGAGAGGCGTTTCTTGGCGCGAAAAGGAGACTGTCGATCTGATCGCTATCTGGGGAGAAGGTAGAGTCCAAAA
>NW_015171037.1:0-1923 GCF_001447785.1 Gekko japonicus | reverse complement strand
TGCCACCTTACTAAACCTCACTGATGTCTGGTGTGGTATGTTTTCAACTACATATTACAAGCTGTATTCGAAAACAATGTATCTACTGCTAATTGGATAACAGGTGTTATCTGTTCTTCCTTTAACATTACTCTTGCAGATGGAGTAACAGAACCTGACAGGTCATCAGCCAGCGCACAGGCACGCAGGGAGGAAAAGCGTGCGAATGAGGCGCAGCGTGTGCGGCGTGTGGCTCTGCTTAATGATGTCGCTAGGACGATGCTTGAGCAGGGCTCCGCCGAACACAAGGAAACCATAAAGTTTCTTGGCGACTGGGAGGAACGCAAATTCCAGTCAATGCAACATGAGAGCCAACTCGACAGGCGTTTGCTACAGGAGACTATGCAGCGTAACGCTGATGTATTATCTATGGCTGTTGACAGCATAAGACAACTAACAGAGGTGATATCAGGTACGCAGTTAGTTGCGGGGACAAAACCCAGTAATCCCTGTACTTGTTCCCCATCTACTGGCCCCAGTACAACTTCATCCAAGGGATGGTGTGCCGCGAAGAGAACAATGGTCAACTGTGAGTCTGAGCCTGTTCCTGAGGTCCTTGTGCAGGACACACCTGAGGAGAGTCAGAGCATACTCTACAACAAACCCAAGACTGCAGAGAGTAGTTGCACCGGTGGGCGGGGGAAAAAAAGGGCATGTGTCGGCAGGGAGCGTGTTTTTTTTGAGCCGTGACATATTGCCGTGCTTGGATGCTTAGTACTGCACTGCCACACTTAGATGTAGAGCTGATTCACAATCATAGGTTTTTCTTTTTCCAGCATTATAAATCTTCAGGTCATCAGTTCTGTACTATTTTTGCAAAGCTTTCTCTGTAGCGTGTCTGTGTTATGCGTATCTACCTCAATCTTTGACATAGCTAGTTGTTGTGAGATCAATGAGACAAATGGGACTGTGTGTGCAATATTACTGTTTTGTTTCATTGACAACTGGCATTCATAAAAGTAAGCATGAATAAAATTTAATAATGTCTTTACTGCTGAGTTATAGAAAGAAACGGGGAAGCCTAGCAGTAAACAAGTAATGTATTTATTCCTGTTGCAATTTTCAAAATAAATAGTCTGTTACTCTAATGGGGAAAAATAGCTTTATTTTAACAAAACTTGATAGTCAACACCTTAGGAACCACCCTCACCCACCCTCCGCTGTCCGTTGCTCTCCCTAAATTCCCTCCACTCCCTCTCCATCCGTCTAATCCTCCTGTCGAAACCGTCCATCCGCCTGGAGAAAGCGGCAACTGCATGCAACCCAAGAAGATTTTATGGTTAGTATATAGGGCAACGGTGGCATGCGTTAGCTCAACACACTATCACTTGTCACATACATGCTCATGTACTCACACGTAGTCTTGCAAAGTGTTTCCAACCTTGAGAAAGACTGTGCAATGGATTCTGCCTCTGCACCCGATGGTAGGCCTGCTGCTTGCATTCCTGATGGTCCTAAACAGTTGATGTAAGGGAGTAAGCGATATTATTTCAGGGCACTGTTGTCACTGAGCCACCCCTCCCCAGTGAGCATGCTCAAGGCACTTGGACAACACATAAAGATTCTCCAATGCAAGACAAGCGGACTAGGCAACATATCTAACCCATGTATGCATCGGCCAGTAGACACATTCAGAACTGTATACCCAGTGGCCCCCAATAGAACACCAGAGTTAAAACTGTCTCACATACATCAAATTCCGGAAACACTCTACTGTAGGAAAAATTTACCAGGCTGAACATCTTCTTGTGCTGTTGGTCTACCCATGTCATGTCCCACAGGCAGGTCAAGTGGCACTATGGGCGGTGGTTGTTCTTGCTCCGCACTCTCCTCTGCATTGTCATCTGTAAAGCACCATGATAACTTATTTTTACATTGGGGGGG
>NW_015171036.1:62900-68790 GCF_001447785.1 Gekko japonicus | reverse complement strand
TTCCTGGAGAAGTTGGCATAACAGGAGGCTTCAGGGTTCAAGTTTGAGTCAGAAAGTAGGGGTGAATTCCAGGGGGAGAGTGTTGTCTCAGATCCTTGGGGCTTCTCCTGTACACGAAAAGGGATTCCTAGCTATGTCTGAACTGCCTCTTTCTGTGGTAGTACCAGGTGCTCAGTCCCTTTGTCTGTATTTGGTCTCTTTGCCTGGTGAGAAGGAATCTGTAATCTGGTCCATGACACTAATAAGGCAAAGTAGCAAACCTGTGGTAGAGAAGGCATACCTAAAATGGATTTGATGGAAGGTGATTTATTTATTTTATTTTATTTATTTATACTTTCGATTTATATTCTGCTCTCCCCGCATGGGCAGGATCAAGGAGGCTTACGACAAGTTAAAATATAACAGAATAAATACAATAAAACATAGATACATCAACAGAGCAATAATCTAAAATTCAGATGAGCAATCAAATTTGTAAATAAAGTGCTGTTGCATATAGATGGCGATAGCCTCTCCAAGGCTTTGTTAGATGGTAGAGAGTACATTGTGGCCATACCCATGTCATTAGCTGTTCTTGTTGCTCTCAACATGAGGGCCTTAACTGTTCAGTTGTTAGCAGTTCAGATGTTGTCCATGTGTTGGTGCTAGTGGCGGCTCCTAATTGAAGGCCTGGTGGAAAAGCTCCATTTTACAGGCCCGGCAGAACTGTAAAAGTTCCTGCAGGGCCCTGATGTCTTCCGGGAGCTCATTCCACCAGAATGGAGCTGCCACTGAAAAGGCCCTATCCCTGGCGTCTTTTGGACCAGGGAGAGTCAGGCATTTTTGCAACCCTGACCTCAGTGCTCTCTGGGTAACATATGGGGAAAGGCAGTCCCTCAGGTAGACAGGCCCCCAAACATATAGAGCTTTAAAGGTCAAAACGAGCACCTTGAAATGAATCTGATATGCTATTGGCAGCCAATGCAATGCCTTCAGCACAGGCCAGATGTGCTCTCATATAGAGAGGAGCATCAACAGCCTGGCTGCCACATTTTGTACCAGCAGCAGCTTCTGGATTTGGGACAAGGGCAGCCCCACGTAGAGAGCATTGCAGTAGTCTAGTCTTGAGGTGACCATAGCATGGATCACTGTTGCCAGGTCATTGCGTTCGAGGAAGGGAACCAACTGCCTGATCAGCCAGAGATGGTAAAAGGCTGCTTTGACATTGGGTGCTACCTGGGCCTCTATTGTTAAGGCGGCATCCATTTGCACTCTCAAACTCCTGACCCTCAGTGCTGGCACCAATGGCACCCTGTCGAAGGTTGGTAGTGGGATCAGGGGTAGGGACAAGATGGAATATTTAACACAGGTCTGTTGATAGTGCACTGTAGATGGGCAAATAATCCTTCCTGGGTGTATGGTCTGAAAGCTATGCTTGTGGAAGGAAATCTAAGTGCATTGTTTATTATCCTGCAATTATGAGTCTTTCTGTATGGCAAAAATGAGTGAGGGTCTCTGGAGGATTAAAGAGCCATCTCAGTCTGTTCCCAGAGTGTTCTAAAATCTGGCCACTACCTTCTGGTAGTGCCTTCTACAGTTCATTCTTTGATGAGGAAACCAATCTTTAATATCATGCTGGAAGCTTTCCCTCTACACCTAAGACATTTTAAGACCAAAAGAACTTAGGATGTATTCTTCCCGCACCTCTGACATCAGAAAACCAGAGGATCTTGGAGTGTCTTAGTTGGGGATGGCAAGCCATACAATAAATTTTAATTCAAACATTTGTTTTATTTTTGCACTGCTTTCCAATGAATAGCTCTATCCCCTTCTTCCCCACCTGACAGCACAATACAGTAACTTATAACAGAGGTGCTGTCCTTGGCTGTCTTGGGTTTGTTGGGTGACAGAGAGGTGGGATGCTAAATGGCTTGTCTCTGGTATTTCAGCCTTGCCTACCAAAGCCTTGCCTACCAAAGCCAAGTGAACATTGGATCAAAAATCCTTCTTGTACTGCCAACCAAGACGTGCAGTGTAGCCCAGTAGTGCTGAACATGTGCCGATACAAATAAGGCAAACTATGTACGCAAAATGTAGTTGATTTTTAAACGATGCACACCTCACCCATGATGACACATTATAATGATTACATATACATCCTGCATAGATGTGTGCATGTTTGTAAGGGGAAAAGAAACACATGTTTACTTGACAAATGAAAATAGGATCCGTACCTGGATAAATATGGGTTTTAAATCGCATGTTGAGTTGTACATGTGTTGACCATAACATGAAGCCCTGCCTGTACATGCATACATCCGTCTGTAAGAAAGACATATCATGTATTCATTTTACAAAAGAAACTGGGGACCAGTATGTGGATCAATTGTGTGTGGGGGATTATATCACACATTCAGCTGTACATGCCTTGACTGTAACATGAAAATTACTCAGTGTACATATCAAGCACAATCAAGTGTACAGTACACAGATTATGGGTATGTTCATTGGAACTTGTGAACAGGGATAGATTGTACATGCATTTACTGTAATTTGTGAATAGGTCTACAGGCATACATAATCTAAACAAGATGACAAATTGTGAATATGGGCCAACAGTAGCTACCCATCAAGCTACCATACTGAATGCCCTATGTGGATGTGAAAATACTCAAAATACTGCTTGTGTTAAATTGTGAGTAACCCCTCAGTGCAAGAATTGAGATGAAATGGGCATTAAGATCAGGGTACATTTGAATTTTTTTCCAAAATTCTAACTTGTGAAAATGAGTTGTTGTTCAGTTGCACATTCGAGTGACACTGTAGAAGGAAATGGCAACCCACTCCAGTATCTTTGCCAAGAAAACCCCATGGACAGTAACAAAAGGCTAAAAGATATGATGCCGGAAGATGAGCCCCTCAGGTCAGAAGGTGTCCAATATGCTACTGGGGAAGAGCAGAGGGCAAGTACAAGTAACCCCAGAAAGATTGAAGCGGCTGGGCCAAAGCCGAAAATGAGTACTTTCTAATAAAAATGCAACTAGTAGCCACAAGTGTAAAAAATACAATGAAGGAAACAGTTCAATACATTTCATACTTAAAAATCAAACATTTCTGCCTTTTACGCCATTGTCCATTGCAGTCTATAATGATGATTTCCCCCCTTTCTAAATTTTTATTCATGCTCTGAGGTTCCTTCATGTTATTCTCCCTTATGTGGCTGTATTGCTTTGAATTTGACTCAGCTTTTACAACAGATAATCTCAGTGTGGTGGACAGTAAAAGATTTAAGAAAGAGGAGCGAACCACTGTACTCAACAAATACCCAATATTCCAAATGGAAGTCTGACCAGACTGTTGTATCCCCACTACCACACATACTGAATGAAATCGTCACATACCAGAGTTTTCCAGGCCTCTTCCCATTGTAGCCCCCAGCTGTTCCTAAAGACCTATGTTAACAGTACTCAGTGCTGACTGAGGAGCTGTGACTACAAAGTGATAACCATGGATGGAACTCAAAAATGTATGACACCTTATAAAAATAAGTTGAGATGGGTGCTATGGGGTCTTAATGGGCAAATTCAGAACTGAAGTTAATGGGCAGGGAGCTATGGGGCAGGCGGGATATTAAGAAACAGGCAGGATACTAAAAAATCAGTAGTCAAAGGCTGTGGAGAGAACTTTGGCTTCAGATTGTTGGAAGCTACAGGGGAGAAAATATATACAGAGAAAACAAAAGGGGAGAGGAATACTACGTCATTAAATTATATGAGCCTTTGAGAGGATTGCATTGTATGAAAATGTTAAATCAGGAAGAGAAATGAAGGCCCAGTGGGGAAGGGGTAATGAAGTGAGCAACTGGTGGTGGTGGCGGGATATTTTGGAAAGGAGAATAAGGGAAATAATTTTAATAATAATGCCCAATGTATTTTTTGATTGCTTTTAACTCTGGAAGAAATTAGGGGGAGAATTACTTGAAAGAGGAAGGGATGCTGTAGCAAAAAGCACAATGCTTCTTTTTGGCACGGCAGGGATCAGGTGTCAGGGCAAGTAGGGATTAACAGGGATTAACAGGATGCTGCAGCAGGATTCAAGGACAAGTTTATCATCTTGCTGCACAATCCCATGTATACCTGTTCAGTTATTATATTCAGTGGGGCTTACTTCCAGGAAAGCATGTATCGGATTGCAACTTGAATTTGTGGGACAGTTTCAAGACAGTGTTTGCCACTGTTTTTTCTAAAATTCACACTGTTTTTCTAAAATTCACACACACACAAATGGCCTGCCCTGTATAAAATATGACAAAAGGCTACCCTAAATCATTTCTTGCAGGATTCTATTAATTCCAGCTAACACAAGGAAAGAGTCTCTACAGCTTTTTAAGTGTGATGTAATTCAGTGTCTGATCTCACCTTGAATGGCTCACAAGGTTAGGGTTCAGATTTTCTCTTCAGGGCACCAATCATCTGCTTGTTTTTACCTTGCATAGCACTGCTATACTTACAGCCCACTTAGACTAAAGAAGAAAAGAGCATATACTGGGATCTGGGGGCTCATATAAACATACATGTGTCAGATCAGGGGTGTGTGACCAGAATTGCAATCAGATGTACTTTGGGGGAACTCACCTTAAAACCTTTTTTTCACATGGAGCTGTGAAGAGACAGAAGGAGCTCTCAGTTTCTCTCCCAACCTGTTTTTGGATCCTGCTAGCTTTCTGCAAGCACAAGAGTGAGCTGGGGCAATCTTCTCCCATTATCCTGCATGGCTGTTTGTCCATATACATCCTCTGATCCCTGATTTATCCTTTAGGGCAGCAGTTCCCAACCTTTTCAGTATGGTGACCCACAAGCCCAAATTTATTTGTATGATCCATCCAGGACTGGCCCAGGGTTTTGGGACACCCTAGGTAAACTATGACCTTGGCACCCATCTAGTTCAGTATTTCATTTTCTACAGTGGTGACCTAGATGTTTTTGAGAAACCAACAAACATCTACAAAGGGTGCAGCTGCCTCCACTATGAACCCCAAGCAAGTGCTATTCTAACATACATGCCCTTTGCATATGGAGGATACAGTCCTTTGACCACCATCTCTTTCTCCATTACTCCCTCTAATCTCCCCTGAGATTCTCACTCCCTCTAGTGACCATCAGTACACATTTTACTTGATCAACATGTATACGCAGTGAAGAAAAAGATCAACTAATGTATGATATGGACAATACTGTTTCTAGGGTCAGATCTTGGTTTCCAATACCCCAAAGAGAGCAATGGAAAGGGCAAAGGCAGCCATTAGAGAGGGCTGGCCCATGTTCTACTTTCAGAGGCTTCATGGCCCACTTTTGGGTCCCAACCCACAGGTTGGGAAACACTGCTTTAGGGGCCAAAGGTGACTACTTCAGAAAGGGGCAGGTGAGGTACAATTTGCTCACACCTGCTCAAAACTGGTATAATCCAATCTGCTAAAACTAATAAATGTCCTATTTGATAATCTGACACATGTGTGCATGTTTTAAAGGTCTCAGACTTGCCCAACACATAATAAGCTAGACAAGATTTCATTTCTTTGCTGTATTTCTAAGTCAAGAGTCAAAAGCGTAAAATGATTGTGCTTTTTAAAAACTATATTCTCAAATATCATTTGCATCCATTTCCACCCATCCATATCTTGATGATGTATCAAACCATAATTAAGAAAAAAAAGGATAATAAGCTGGGCCGAGCTCAACTGACTTTTTTTTTTAAGCTGGCTAAACTGTTATTCTAAATGTCAGGCTCATGGCTGTATAATGAGTATTTTTATTAACACAGGACTTGTCTCTTGTCCAAAACAAGTATATGCTTGGATGGAAGAGGAAAAGGGGGGGGGGGGAAACCGCATTGTGGAGAGACAGTAATTCAA
>NW_015171036.1:60593-62752 GCF_001447785.1 Gekko japonicus | reverse complement strand
GGTTTGAAGGAAGAGAGAAAGGGGGGGGGGGGAAACTGCATTGTGTAGAGACAGTCATTCAAGGCCCCATTGGCTATAACAATTTAACACAGGAACATGTCAACAATCGTGCAATATGAACAAAGAGGAGCACCTGTTATATTTAATTAATGTTACACCAGAGCTACAATCTTGCAATAAAGCAGAACGAGCATTAAAAAGATCCATGAAAAAAGAAAGGCATCCCACCCTATGTGTACATGGTCAGAAGGCAATAATGTATAGCAGGGTATTGGGGTGGGGGAAAGGGGGGGTGTCAACACCATATAATCTGATATTGTTAGCGAAGTGTGTAATGCTATGCATTCTATGCCATATTTCTCGTCACAACTTTTGGTAGTAACAGCATGGGGCCGGATCCACTTATGGAAATGGATATGGGCCCCCCCTCAGGGGGTCTTGGCATGAGGTCTGATGGGAGCAAGCCTGCTCATGGACTACCAGTGATGGCCCTCATGACCAGATGGCAGGGGAGACCACTAAGAGACAGTCGTCCGTGTGAACTCCAGCAACCTGCCATCCCATGGTTTAGCACCCATGCTGGTTGGCTGGGATGCATGGGATCCAGTGGACTCATGCTGTGCCAATGCTTCTTACAGATGTAGTCAATAAAGTGTGGCCAATTTACTCCACATATTTTCCGAACCTGTTGTGTGTGTGTGGTTCTTCCATAGTGGATTGTATACAGCCAGCAGAACCTCCCCCTCCCCCATAAGAGCTGGAGTCTGCAATACTCCTGTTTTAAGAGGTTCTATGAGGTAATTTTGGCTTAAAGGATGTGAGGCTAAAGGTGCATACTTCCAATCCCCGCCCCCCACATACACCATGTTCTTTCACTTCATCTAATTTTGTACCCAGCTTTTTTACCCCACTTTTACTAATAGGTGTAGTGATAGAAGAAGGGTTGAGCAAAGACCATATTCCACATTACATACTGAAGAAATCATGATCGTGCTGCTTATTCATCGGCAATTGTTAGAGAAATATCCAGCCTAAGGACTGTAAAATCAGAAGTATGGTAACTGCAGCAGCAGCAGCAGAAGAGCTAGGTGATAAAGATTCATGCAGTTTGCTTTTAGGGTAGTTATCTCTCATCTTCTGTTCATAAAAAACATTTGAATGACTAAAGATAAGTATAGAACTTGGTTGCTTTACTATGTTGATATGTTTTTCTTTTACCTTGACTTTCTAGAAATTCTGGGTTTCTGCACTGATGACTATTCAGCTGGACTGCCCAATCAGCAACAGTGTAAAATGCATTCTGACACTTCACAGGTAATGTTCTTCCCTCCAGGTTGAATCATATTTGTTGCTTTCTTGCAAAACCAAATCAAAGCCATCCTCATAGCTCTCTTGGGTATTCTTCTGTAGACAATAGTCACAATCCAGCCAAATTTAAGTCAATTGATTTATTTTCCACAAAATTCAATATTGCTTGAAGTATTGTTCAATGAAAAGAAAACACATCAATCTTGCAATGTTTGTTTTGGGACTGAAACATTCTAGGACTGTTCTACCAGAGACGGGCTGAGCTTGGAGCCCAAGAACAATAGCCCACCAGGACTCTGGAAGTAACCGATCAAGAAGTAATGTTATGTAAATAGCCTCTCATTGGGAGTGGGGTGTGTTTGGGTGTGGAAATTGCATGCTATTTATCCAGGGCTGCAGCCCTGAAGTCTTCTCTTGTTCTTGCTTAAATCACTAGTAAAGTAGAGTTGATCACTAGACTTGGGGTCTGCTTATTCATGGAACCCACAATTTAACAGTTATGTACTCCTTGGACTGCAAGGAGATCAAATCAGTCAATCCAAAAAAGAAATCAACCCTGACTGTTCCCTGGAAGGCCTGATCCTGAAGTTGAAGCTCAAATACTTTGGCCACCAAATGAGAAGGGAGCACTCACTAGAGAAGACCCTGATGCTGGGAAAGATTGAAGGTCAAAAAAGAAGGGGACAGCAAAGGATGAGATGGTTAGACAGTGTCATCGATGCAATGAACATGAAATTGAGCAAGCTTCAGAGGACAGCGGAAGACAGGCGGGCCTGGCGTGATCTGGTCCATAGGGTCGCGAAGAGTCGGACTCGACTGTGCGACTGAACAACAACAACTGCTTTAAGAAT
>NW_015171036.1:47714-60091 GCF_001447785.1 Gekko japonicus | reverse complement strand
ATATTACAGGATTTCCCCATCAACAAAAGCAAAATAAAAGGTATACACAATGTATACAATTGAGAAATTTTAAAAATAGGGTCTTAACATTTCAAAGTATCTTACTATAATTTTCCATATAGGATTTCAGTAGTTACATTCAGTAATTGCACTTTTAGATAAAACTACATATTCAGTAGGGTCAGGGGTCATTTCGTAGAAAAAGAGCAAGGGGAACTCATTAGCATAACTCATTAGCATATGCCACACCCCCTGACATCAGGGGCCCGGTGGTGGACCTGCAAGGCCAGCGGGAGTGCGAGGAAGCCCCGCCAAGGCCCTCCCTGGCCCCAGGCAGGCAGGGGTGGGGAAAGGCGGGGAGGAAGCAACTTACCCTCCCTCTTCTCCTGCCTCCTCCTGGCTGAATGAGGGCTGGAAGCGGGGCGGCCGGAAGCAGGGGGCGGGGCTTCATCATGTGCCCCGCCCCTTGCACCTCACCCAGGGGAACTGCGTTCCTCCGCGTCCCCCCCGAATTGACCTCTGAGTAGGGTTTTCAAGGCAAGAGACTTTCAGAGGTGGTTTGCAATTGCCTGCCTCTGCATCATGACCCTGATAGTGTTTGGTGGTCCCCCCTTCAAATACTAGCCAGGGCCAACCCTACTTAGCTTTTGAGATCTAACAAGATTGGACTAGCCTGGTCAAGGCAGGTCAAGGGTAGGCAAAGTTGCACCCTTCTAAATCCTTTGGACTCTGCTTAGGATGGCATTGTTATTTGCGTGCTATCATTGAGGGGCAGTCAGGCAGAGGGTCTCTGGCTGCTACACTGTTTAGCTCCTAGAAAGGGACATTTCAGCAGACAGAAGAACTTATGGCAAGACATAAATAGGGAGCCCTGTCTTCAGTGAGTTGCTCTGTTGGGACTAGTGCAGTAGCTGATGACTTTTGTCATACCTGCTCATTTTCTCATTCCATCTGAGTTCTAGCTCTAGGCCCACAATACTTACGGGGGGGGGGGGGGATTCCCTCACACCCACTTTCTCTTTGGGCTTGTATCTAGCTTGACTCCCAGGCCTGTGTTTCTACCACCACTGGGCCGGGCATGACTCTTGGGCTGCGCCAGCTGCAGCATGCCTAGTCTAGCTCCTAGGCAGCACAGCTACTGCGGGACCAGCATGGACCCCTGGACTGTGCAGCCACTGCCACTACTGCAGAACCCAGCATAGTTCCCTGGTGCCACCACTACCAAAGTTAATGCTACTTCACTATTCAGGGGATTTGAACCCCCCCGTGTATTTGCTTTCAGATTTTTCTGCAAACCTGGGGGTGGGGTGCCCTAAGCTTGCAGAAAAAAATTCTTCGGCTTCTGTGTGGCCCCAAGCTGCAAATTTAGCTATTCACAGATGGGGGCCACATATGTCTAATTGTATATACATGTAAACACACCAAAAATGATATATAGCTATAAACATACCCACACACCACAATAAAATCAGATGAGTATCTAGGCAGCTTTATGAGAAGGGATACCTGAAATGTATGGATGACACACACTCATTTTCTTCAACTCATGCTTTATTAGATAATCTTGGAGTCCATCAGGACCATTCATAAATGGTTCAGTCAACAAGTTTTCTTTTGGCCATTAGTGTGTGTGTGTGAAAATAATAAATGGCATACTACAAAATAATAAATAGCATACTACTCACCACTGACAGTGTTACTTCATGGCATGTGACTTATATGCACTGGCTACAGCACATACAGCCCATGTACTTTATCACAAACTCACCCCCCTCTCCATGGCTTGAAGACGAGAATAGGCATGTCTCCTTTAAGCAGGTGGAGGGAGTTATACCATTGCAGATAGCATACATAGGTACTCAAGAATGCCTGTTCTTTTCCCTCAACAGACCATGTCTCCAATCAACCTTCAGATCATCATCCATTAATTACCAGTGGTACTCTTGCCCTTCTAAGGTTCCTCCTCTTTTAAATTTATACAAAACATCTCTGTTTTCAGGGGGTTACAAGTAATGCATCATAGGATAAGCAACATTGGGCTCAGGGACCTGCACATAATACCAGGACAACAGCAGCATCAACTTTTCAACCATGCATTAAATCTAGAAGGTTTGTTCTATCCAAACCTGCTCGCCCTTCCCTAGTGCCAAGACACACAGTTTTCCCCCTTCAACACAACCCAAGGCATGCACAGGTCTTTCACAAGGGACTTTCCTGTGGTTTCAATGCTGAAGAACACCAGGGGTTTTTTTTCTTCCATGTTTTCCTCACCTCCTCATTTTCTATTGGTTGTCTTTCCATGTTTTCCTTGTCATTTTTCCATGCTTTCTCAAAGCACCTTTGGTTTGATTTGAGAAAGCATGGTGAAATAATGAAGAAATGGATGGGAAATGAGGAGGCTTGGAGAAAAAATGCTGTGATCCAGTACCTAACCTATGAGAAAGCCTTGCTGTGAAAAGATTCAAGCATTAATGTGCTAAACCTATGAGAAAACCTTGCTGTGAAAAGATTCAAGCATCAATGTGCTAAAGCTACTCCAGCCTACAGCAGCCAACTCCAGTATCAAAACCCACACAGAGAGCTAGTATCACTGACTGAAGGTTTCACATGAGCAGTGGCTCAGCTGAATGAGAGGCTGGATAAACAAACACCATTGTCTTTGCAGCCTGCTACTAAAAGGTTTAGAATTTCTTCACTCAGCAGCCAAAGGGACCAGGAGATGAGGCAAGCGGAGATGAAAGGGGAAGTGGGAGGAGGGGAGGAAGGAAGAGACTAGCCTGGTGTCCATGGAAGGAGGGCTCAGTGAGTGAACAATCATCAGGAAAGTCTTCCTCCTCTGAGTTGGATGAAGGGTCACCAGTCAGTGAGTACTGAAAAACAGGGGCTAATGCCTTATATGGGCCTTCAACTGGTAGGTTCATAGGGAAGATTCTTTCTCTCTTTCTTTCTTTCTCTCTTTCTTTCTTCATTTCTGTGCTGCCTTTCTACCCAGCAAACATCAAAACAGTGAACCATTTCAACATTAAAACAGCATTTATTTTAATATATACATTGAATATAATTAAATATAATATAATTTAAATATATATAAAAGAAACTATTCAATCAAAATGTATAAACAGACCAACACACATAATCTTGTTAATTACCAACGGAAGCACAGTACCCAGACATTTTCTTTAATGGGCTGACATATTTAGGAAATGTGGCATTTTCCTTTTATGCATGGACAATGACATCTGGATGGTGTTACCCGAACCGGTCCAGACACGGTTCTGGGAGCCCAGATCAACTCTGTTTACAGAGGCGGGCGGTGCGTGAGTTCTAAACCCGTGTATCCAGAGGTCAGATTGGTGTCTGAAAGCTCGCTATTTACCAGGAAGTCAGACAACAGCTAGATTTTATAAATCAATGTTGCCTTTACTAAGCAGTTTCAGACATACGAAAATAGATACATACAAGATTCACACAAGCTCCCTAAAACCCACAGAGGCTGGTCCGGCCAAGCCAGGTGCGCGTTCCCTGGTCGCGACTCCAGGGAACTTAATAGGAATCACCGGCAGCACCCTAGTGCACGTTAAGGGAGGGGGGGGTTAACCCTAAGAAGAAGGCTCGAGAGAGAGAGAGAGAGAAACAAAGCCGTGTTTCTCTTTTTAACAGCTCTGTTCTGGGCATGGCCTTACCTGCCATAAACCCTGGGGTCCGTCCTCTATTCTATGGCTATAGGTCCAAGAGGGGGTGACGTCCTAATGAAGGGGCAGGGGGCAGTATGCGGATATTCTATCCTACATCAAAGCGGGGGCCATGTGGTGAGGTGAGAACCTTCGTTTCCATTGACAACATTTGATTGCTGAGATGTTGCTGGTCCAGAGTCATAACCAGTGTTGTCTTTTTGATGCCAAACCAGATAGCAGAGAGGGAGTTGGTGCTTTCCCACAATCCATCAATGGTGGGTCACGCCTGTTGCTTCTCCAAATGTCTCCTTGTGCACAATGGTGATGACCTCCTCTGGCCAGGGGCACATTGGAAAATTCCAGGGCAGGCATCTGCTTTGTGGCAGGCATCTCAGCTATGTCCATCCATGGGTAGCATGAGGTGCAAAGCCCGCCATTCAAACACATAGCAGCAAACACACATAACAGTGAGCCCTGTGTCCCAAAGGCACAGATACATAGACTTTTGAGCAATACTTCATAAGCACAGTACAGACAAAATGCAAATACAAGCACACATAGTAACATTTGGGAACATCCATGCAGATCTTGTAACTCTTCTGCAGCTTCCACTAGTCTGGCAATGAAAACTGGCAAACTTGATGGCCTCCCTCCTATAATGCTTGGATCCAGGAAAGCACCAAAGATAAGGGGTAGGCAAGAGTAGGTTCCTTGGCTGCCCAATAAAGAAGTCCCTATAAGAGGCCTGAGGGTGAGGGCTGCTAGTCTTGCTAGCTGGCAAAAGAAGCATAGACACACTCTCAGGTTGCTTGTGGTGGATAGAGTGTGCAGTGCACATGTGGCATCCTAAAGCCAATTTTTCTCCTCAGGGTCCCTAGCAGGCAAGTTGAGGAGTGAGACTTGGTTGGCCTCATCTATGATCTCCACCACAGTTAATGTAAAATATGCTGTTGGAAGCTGCAGGGGCTTCATACATCTAATTCTATGTGTTGTGCTTCATCCTTTCAACCCTTTTCCCCTGTGGCTGACTCCATGCTGGGGACACCAGGATTACTTTTGTGGCTTTTGCAAGAATGAAAAACTGAGGTTAATTTGAAAATCTCAGGAATCAGGTTTTGTTTTGAAATGTCACAGTTCAAAAACACCTAAAGAGAAGTAGTGGGAGGAGGCTACCTTACTGCAAACCATATAAATATCACCGTATATAACCCTCAAGCTATCTATGATGTCCCACAAGGAACTTGACAAAACTATTTTTGCAGCATGCATTGGATCACAAGAACAAGGGAGTTGTCAAGTAGCTGGCTGGACATAATACATGGCTGGTGGACTGCATTCAGCTTGATGAATCACAAGGTGTGAATGCCTGTCTTACTTCCTTGGCAATGGAAAATATAAATATCAGAAGCATAAATACAAAAAGAGTAACTGTGGTGCCCTACAGACTTGTATATTTCATGTCTTCTGATCCGCAGCACACAGGCACAGAAAAAAAAATCAGTATGTATAACTTGTTCACATATTTAGAGGTCCACAGAGTCACTCACAGTAGTGATCCAGTGACTGAAAAATGGAATGTGTGAGCCAGTCTTAAACTGGACTGTGAATCCGAGAATTGCAGTTTATCCTGTTGAGTAAGGCTGTGTGCCATTTGAAAATAAGCAAACCCACTGCTGACAGTGTTGGTTTATTCTCCATCTCTTATGTGTGGGCCCCTTTGATTCCCCCATCTTGTTGCTGTTGAATATCATGAGGGGAAAAAACAGCGGGCCATCTGTTTATGACCTGCCTGCTAGCTAGTTTTGGGAGTATATCTGAAACTTTAGGAAAATGTTTTTTTGTATGAAAATGGGAATACGAGTTCTGAAAGTAATATAAAGTAGTTTCAGTAATGGTACTAGGAAAGAGGAAAAATATATATAAACATCATCTTCGGGAGCCATAGGGCTCCTATCAGAACTGGCATCTCAGTGGCTAGTAGTCCATCTGTAATATTTAACATCCATTACCTCATGTCAATATATCACATTCTGCTTTGTTTTCCCACATCTGCTCCCAGAGACAACTTTGGGGGAGAGCATCCTTGGACAGAAGCTGAGGACCATGGGATGGTTCACAGTCTCCAGAGGATCCATCCTGACAAACTACTGACCTTTGGGGTGGTCACCAACTTACATGGCTGGCAGCAGCCAGGATTTTGCCCCCACCTACTGAACTTAGTTAGGACTTCCTTTGCCCAGATATTATCAATGGGAAGAGGAAAAGTTTGATGTCATCGGTTCAGCCACCACTTTCTAGCTTCTACCAAGAATTCAGGCTTGAATTGATCTAGAACCCACTTATTTGTCATTTTGGAGGTCCATCTTATCCATAAAACTCTCTGCCAATGCCACATTTCAAATGAATACATTTTACTTTTGTCAGCTTTCTTCAGTGTCCAACTGCCACATCCATACAAAGTAATGGGGAATACAACAGTATGCACTATCTTAATCTTGGTCTCCGATGACACTTCCTTACGCTTAAGGGTCTTTTCTAGTCCCTTAATGGCTGTCCTTCCAAGTCTTAATCACCTTCTGCTTTCTTGGTTGCAATCTCTGTTTTGATTGATGATTGAGCCAAGGAGTAGAAAATCTTTAACAATTTCAATTTCTTCATTATTAGCCTTGAAATTGTGTAGTTCCTTAGTAATTTTTACTTTTATCTTCTTGATGTTCAGCTGTAATCCTGTTTTGATACTTTCTTCTTTAACCTTCATCAGTTGTCATTTCAAGTTTTTACTATTTTCTGCCTGTAATATGGCATTATCTGCATACCACAAATTATCATTGTTATTGTTATTAAGATCTTTACCCTGCCTTTCTGTCCTCATAGAGCCACTGAGTTGGCTAATAAATTAAAACATGCAAATTAAACTCTCATCTTAAAAACCATTAAAACCAACTCACAAATACATTATTAAAACAGTGTAAAACCAGAGATAAGTAGCAAAGATTTTTTAAAAACCCAAGAAAAACATTGGGGAGGAAGGAAGGATCACCAAGGGAATGCTGAGAGAAACAACAACAACATAGTCTTCACTTAATAGCAGAAGATGTTAAAGGGGACAGGAGAATCTCCCTGGGGAGAGGGTTCCAGAGTTTTGGTGCCACTACTGAGAATGCCCTTTCCTGCATTGCCATCTGCCTAATCTCAACAGTAGCCAAGTAGGTTCATAAGCGAGTTCAACAGTAGCCAAGCAGGTTCATAAGGGAGTTCCTTCAAGTATGTAGGTCCAAACCATATAGGGCTTTAAATGTCAGAACAAGCATCATTAATTGTATCTGGAAACAAATTGTAGATCTCTGTAGTTGAGCTAAGACTGGAGTGACATGGTATCTACAACCCACTCCAGTCAACCTTTTGCACCAATTGAAGATTCTGAACACTTTTCAAGGACATCTACATCAGAGTACTTTGCAGTAATCTAATGTAGATGTAATCAGGGCAGGTGCCACAGTGGCCAGATCTGCCCAGAAAAAGCCACAGTTGGCTAACCAGTCAAAGGTGGTAAAAGGCACTCTTGGCCACAGCTGCCACTTCCTTATCCAATTCCAAGAGCACCCCCAGACTACAAACCTGTTCCCTTAACGGGAATGCAACCCCATCTCGAACGGGTAGCACCTTAAATCCTGGGTCAGACCTAGGGTTGCAAGGTGCCTTCCTCCTGGCAGTGAGGGGGTTTTGGGAGGCATTCCAGGTGTGAGTGGGGACATTGATGACACACTGATGTCACTCTATGGTAAAACTCTATGGTAATAATGGCTACAAACCATAGAGTTTTGCCCCAAAAGTACAGCATCATCCCCAACCTCACCAGTGCGATGTTGTCATTTTCAAAAGTGATGTATCACACAAGGATGTCAGTTTGGGGGCAGGATTTAAGGGTGGGGTCTGTTTGGACCCTTCCCCCACTTGGGACTGGTAAACAACAAAATACAACCATGATGTAATAACTATATCTTTGTATTGTCATAGCTTAGTGTAACTCCTTCACCTTTTCACAGTCAACAAAAGTTTCATTCCACCAAACCTCTAAGGATGGATACATGCCAACAGATACATTAACTTTTTTTTCTTTCTTTTTCTGTGTTATAGTTTTACATAGCACCTCCTGCAGTCTCCACAACAGGACGGCTCAGACCCCATTTCAATATTTCATCAAGGCAGATCCCACATAGAATGTTTTTTTCCAGATTTTAATATCCCATTGTTATTTGTTATACAGACTCCCAGCTTGCTGCTGAATACTGTCTTATTTATTAAACCATCGAGTAGTATCTGGTTTGCTAGACCATCAATGGGCAAACCTAGCCAGACCTTCTGCTCACCACTAGTTCTTCTGTCTTGTCAGGATTAAGCTTCAATTTATTAGCCTATTCCAAAACTGCCTCCAGGCACCAGTTCAGGGTTTTTATAGCCTCACTGGGATCAGCTGGAAATGTGAGCTAGAGCTCAATGTCATCCACATATTGATGACAACCCAACCCAAATCTCCAGATGAGTTGCACTGCCTCCGTCCATCTCCTGGTTGCAGGTGATCCACCAGAGTGAGCAAGGGTATTTTAGTCCCATAACCAAGCCTGAAATCAGATTTGAAAGGATCTCAACAATTTGGCTTATCAGGGAAGCTTGAAGTTGTCCAGCTACCACCCATTCAATCAACATATTCAAGAATGAAACATTTGAGGCTGGTTGATAGTTATCAAAGTGGGTGCACCACAGTCTATCTCAAGGCTGGAGTTACCACCCCCTCCTTCAAGGAGGAATTAACTACCTCTCTGACCCAATCAACCAGCCCCCCCTACAGACTTAATTAGCCAGGAAGGGCAAGGGTCATACATGCAAGTGGTAGGCCTCAAACCTCCAAGGATCATGTCCACATTCTCAGCCTGAATAAAATGAAAACTATCTCAAACAACTGGATAGGATGGCACCCTGGCACGATCCGACCATGTCACTGCTACTGTAGAGTCCAAGTAAGAAGAGATATGAGAGGTTTTATTTGCAAAGTGCTGAGCAAAACTGTCACAGTGGGCCACCAAGCAGTCTATCTCCTCCAGCAGCCCAGATCCCAACAGATTTCTGACCACCTGGAACAGCTTTACATATGAACAGTGGCAGGCAAGTGTTATTTCTTTGCCACCATTGACACCAGGGAGTTCACAATGAGATTTTGCCTGGGTTTCATCATATTTGTCCCAGATCTTACTCTACTGTTGCTCTAGCCATCTCCCTTTTCACCACCCACAGCTCCTCAGTAACCCAAGATACTAACTGGGCTCTAACCCTTGAGAGAGGGCTCTTGAGAGTGATTGTGTCAAGCACCTGGTTCATTCTGTCATTCCAGAAGTCCACTGGTATCACCCCTACCAGCATAGATTTAAGGGGCTGAATCACTGCCTTCAGTTTCCGGGGGAATTTAGCTAAATGGCATGTCTCAGCAAGAGATGGGGTACTCGTGAGGACCTATATTTACAGGGACCTTTCCCTTTAAGAGAGCTCTCAATAACCAGCCTATTGCGTAACTAAAAGGATTGTTTTTATTAAAAGAAGAAATCCTAATAAAATGCATACATACAGAATTAAAACACTCATGAAAGTAATGAAAGTACAGATGTGAATGGGAATAATAGGAGGGTGTTGGGGAAATATACTTCTCCTATCCAGAAGACCAGGAGTACATGGAACAGAGGCTGTGAAGATGGAAAGTGACCCAAATGAATTTGGGGTGACCTGTCAGTGGGTGACCAGGACAGACACACCACAATGGAGCTGAGGCAGCCTAGAAGTGTTTTGTAAATTGCTTCTAACTTATGGGAACCCTACAAATTAGCTACAGTGACCCATGCAATGATCACTTCCAGGCTTGATTACTGCAACTCTCTCTACGCAGGCTTACCCCTGAAGCTGATCTGGAAATTACAGCTGGCACAAAATGTGGTGGCGCTCCTGCTGACGTCGACGCCTGTGTGGGCTCACATTTGGCAGGTGCTTTGTGAGTGGCATTGGTTGCTGGTTGAGTACCAGATCCACTTCAAGGTATTGGTAATCACCTTCAAAGCCTTATACAGCCTGGGACCAACATACCTAAGGAACTGCCTCTTCCCATATACACCTCAAAGAGCATTATGCTCTGAGAGTCAAAATCTCCTGGCGATCCCTGGCCCAAAGGCTATCTGCCTAGCCTTGACCAGGGTTTTCTCTGCCCTGGCCTCCACCTGGTGGAACATGCTCCCTACTGAGATCAGGGCCCTGTGGGATCTTATTCAGTTCCACAGGGCCTGCAAGATGGAGCTGTTCCGCCAGGCTTTTGGCTGAGGCAGCGGGCGTCCACACATGCCCCCCCCCCAGGGTTGCTGTCTCCCATCCACTAACTGGCCATACCTACCTATGGACTCTCCCTACGGCAAGCTATGATTATTGATTTTATATGCTTATGATGTGTTTTAAAATTTTATTGTATTTGTGTAAATGTTGTAACCCAACCTGAACCTGTTTACGGGATGGGCAGGATATAATTGTGAAAAATAAATAAATAAATGACTTCCAAGACTTCCTATCATTAACAGCTTTGCTGACGTCTTGCAAACTGAGGGCCATGGCTTCCTGATTGAGTCAATCCATCTCTGCTGGGTCTTTTTTCGTGCTGCCTTCAACCTTTCCTAGCATTCTTGTCTTTTCCAGTGAGTTTTGTCCTCTCATAATGGTCCAGTAACCAACATAAATTTGCAATATGATCCCCATTGCCTAATCCTTTTCTGAATCCAGCTTGAACATCTGGCATTTCTCATTCCATGTATGGCATTAGTCTTTGTTATAAAATTTCGAGCATCACTTTGCTTGTGTGGGAAATGAAAGAATGGCTCAATACTTGCTGCAATCTCTAATGTTTCCTGTTTCTTGGAATTGGAATGTAGATTGAATGTTTCCAGTCTGTAGACCATTATTTTGTTTTCTTTATTTGTTAGCATATTCGGGGGGGGGGGTTGGGGGGTGAGTAGTGTGTGTGTGTGTGTGTGTGTGCTTGTGAGCCTGGAAGTCATACCAATGTTCCCTCTAAGCTGTGCAGTCCTGTGAGCAAAAATTCTACTTTGTGAGCTACTGGCATTAAAGTTGTGAGCAGGTGATTTGGCTACTGCATACATTAGTTTGCTCTGGAGCCCTCCTTCCTGAGCTAAGGCAAAAATGTGTGAGCTGGAGGCTAAAAAACTGTGAGCTAGCTCACACTATCTCAGCTTAGAGGGAACACCGGTCATGGCGACCCTTAGTGTGGCTAGGAAGTTTCAGAGAGGTGGCTTTGATATTACCTACCTCTGCATCCCGGCCCTGGAATTCCTTGGAGGTCTCCCTTCCAAGTACTTGTGAGGGTCGGCCCTGCTTAGCTTCCGAGATCTGATGAGATCAGGCTCACCTGGGCTATCCAGGTCAGGGCTATTTGTTAACATATTCTTGTTAAGGTTTTTGTGGACTCAGTCTCTGTAGCTTGAAATAGTTCTATTGATACCTCATATATTCCTGGTGATTTTTTTTCTCCCAATTGCTTTGAGTGAAGCTTCACTATACTTTCTAAAATGGCAGGCTCTTCATCAAAAGGTTCTTCTTTGATTTTTCTGTGAAGTATATACAGATATATACTTATAGAACACACACACACAATGTCACTGCAGCTGCCATCCCACCCTACAGGAGATTTTTCCCAGAGGAAGAAGTGAAGGTAGAAGCCATGATATGGGGAGACCAAGGGAAAAGCAGGAATTGTGCTGTGTTCTTTAGGAATTCCCATCACAATCAGAAGGTTATGAGGTTCCTTTGTAATATATGCCTCCCCAATATGCCACCTGAGGTAAACAGTTCACTCTCCCTCTTGCTCAGACAAGTACTAAAGTTATGGGTATATAGCCCTATGCATTTCAAGAAAATGAAAAGTTATAGAAATGAAAGACCTTCTTACTGAAACATGTCCTTCACTTTTCTGATTCCCAGTTCTTGGCCACCTAGAGGTTGTTTTTGCTATAAAGATGTTTTAAAAGTCTTTTCAGTGACATCACACCATTACAATACAATATTATGCATATTCGGATAGTAACTGCTTGTTTTGTGCATAATCTTATGTTAGGAGCAGAAAACTAATCAATCAATAAGACTCACAATTAAAAACAAAACAAAATAGACATACTTTGCATTTATGAGGGGAAACATAGAGCAAACGAAAAGAATTCAGCTTCTTACACAAAGTTGCTGAGGAAGACTGACCAAGAGACCTAAATGTGCTGTGCTGCAAAAATTCTGTTTGTTGTGATGACCTTTTTCATTCACTCAGAGTCCCTACCACATTCCACAACCTCTGTCCCATAGGTTCAGGTTTACAAGCAGGTCAGGCAGTCACAGTTCACCACTTGCTTCTTTTAATCTTTTAAATCAGACAGAAAGGCATGACCCAGGTCACCTTTCTCACTCAATGAGACAGGATAGCCCATTCCCTTTTAATAATCACCCCTCACTCAGACACTACACAGAGCGATTGGGGCTGAGGACTCAGTCACTGCTTCATTCACATGCAGCCACTATTTATTCATATCCTAACATATATTTATATGTATAGACTGAGATATTAGATTGTGTGTGTTTCTTTCCCTGAGGCAATAACCAACTAACCCACAG
>NW_015171036.1:33006-47639 GCF_001447785.1 Gekko japonicus | reverse complement strand
GCCCCCCCCCCCCCCCGAACTATTTCCTTATTCAGGTATTTGGGATTCTTTGTTACGAGTAGACCTTTTTTCAGTCAGAGTTAAGCTGCTCTTCTGACACATATTTCACTCAGATAGTCTGACTCTCTGTCAACTGAGTAAACAACTGTTTTTGGTTTTGTTTTACTGTCCCTCTCAATGGCATTCCATCAGTTCCCATTCATCCCTCTTAGAGAGAGAATGAACCTAACCTGTCTGTCACAGTTGGCATTGTTGTATACATGATGTCATGCACCTCAAAATACGCATACATGTCCAGAGTCTGAAGTCTCATTTATCTCAGGCCAACCAGGTATCAATCTAATTCAGGCTTCAGCTGCACCAGCCATATCAGTTTCTTTCCAATAGGTATGTTCTTGAACTGGTTCACGACGAGCCTTTGTTTTGGCTGGTTTGTGTACTGCAGCTTGGCCACAAACCTCCATGAACTTTTAAGGCAGTTTATGAGATCAAAAAGCAGGGGTTTAAACCCCTGCTTGCTCCTCCCTGTGAAAAACTGCCAGAACATCTGAGTGGCTGGAGCAGGCTTGCTTCCCAAGAAATCTCCTTTAACAGCTGAGCCACATGGAGAAAACTGTTCCACTTGGCTCAGCTTTTTAAAGGGCCTTTCTTGGGCAGCCAGCCCTAGGGACCAGCTGCCATAACTTTTTAAAGAGTCCCTCCTGGGAGCCGGGGGAGCCATAATGACCTCTCACATGTGTCCACTGCTTGGACTTCACACGCGATAAGTGGAATCTGCCCCTACGAGTCCAAGGCCACCACCCCAGGGCTCAGGGAGGCAAGGGTTTCACCCCACCAGTCCCCCCGAGCCCGGGCGTCGCAGCTGCCACCGATAACAGTGATGGCGGCCATAACTTTTTAAAGAGTCCCTCCTGAGAGCTGAGGGAGCCAGAATGACCTCTCGCGTGTGATGTCCGCCGCTCGGACATCACACGCGAGAGGTGGAATTTGCCCCTACGAGTCCAAGGCCACCACCCCGGGGCTCAGGGAGGCAAGAGTTTCGCTCCGCCACTCCCCCCACATTCGGACATTGCAGCTGCCACCGATAACAGCGATGGCGGCCATAACTTTTTAAAGAGTCCTTCCCGAGAGCTGGGGGAGCCAGATAACCTCTCGCATATGATGACCACCGCTTGGACATCATACGCAAGAGGTGGAATTTGCCCCTACGAGTCCAAGGCCACCACCCCGGGGCTCAGGGAGGCAAGGGAACGTTTCGCCCCTCCCCTCCCCCCACACGCAGGCGTCACAGCTGCCACCATAACTTTTTAAGGAGCCAGGAAGGAGAGCTGGGGAAGCCAGAATGACCTCTCATGCGAGAGGTGGAATTTGCCCCTACGAGTCCAAGGCCACCACCCCGGGGCTCAGGGAGGTGGGGGAACCTTTCGCCCCCCCACCGTGTCCCAACTGATGGTTGGTGGGAGCAGGGGGCGGGGCTTATGTGCCTGCCCCCTGGGACTCTGAGTGGCAGAGCAGTGCTCCGGTGCGCTCCGGCAGGAACCGAGGCCTGGTTGAGATTTCCAATGTGACATAAGTCATACAAGAACCACAAGAGCTTTGAGAGGTAAGTTAGGTTGGAAAACAGATTGCTCGCTGAGTTTTATGGCTGAGCCAAACTAACAGAGTTACACTTCTTTAAATCAATAGTCTTCAATAGACTTAAAGGGAATAATACTGTTTAGGATTGGGCTCTGTGGCTCCCAGTACAGGAGCTGTTAACTCTTGACTCTTAACCAATCTGGATGATGTGGTAAATCCCCTCATGATATATGACTATATTAGCAGTGGATCACTGATAGTGACATTAAGTAAATTCATAATGTATGATGTGCTTGGCATTTATTTGCTCATGGAACTCCACCCACACAATCCATATAATAATCTAATGAACAATAAATATATTCCTACCCTTAATCACTGATTAAATACAGCTTACCGGTTCTAATGTCACATTGGCAATCAACTGACCATGCATGTCCAGGGCCAAGTTCAGCCTCTTGCTTGATGAAAGCCAAAAGTCAATATGTAGTTGTTGCTAAAGGAAATGACTTGACTCCAGGGTGAAAGCCTTCAGCACTATCAGTTATTGCTACAGCTGCATTTGTACATGTTTCTTTTTATATACAGTTCAAAATTACAGCACTTACTGTCATCTAGGTCTTATGCCAATCTCTCTCTCTCTCTGATGTGCAATGTCAAAGGATTTTTTTTATTTAGCTATGTAAATAATGTTTCTAATTAGATAACCTGACATTTAATTGACACACACAGCAACAATTAAGTATTTTTTTCAAATATAATACTTCATTAATTTGATATAAAACCCAAAGGTATTTCTTTATTATACAGAAGGCAGTTGAACTAATAGGTATCTTTTCCAGAAATCAATATGGTGAATATAAACTGATAGGCTTACTTGCAAGACAAGAACACCCTCCCACATACACACAGAGGTGTTTTATTCCTTATCCAGTTTGGTGTAGTGGTTAAGTGTGCTGACTCTAATCTGGGAGAACTGGGTTTGATTCCCACTCCTCCACTTGCACCTGGCTGGATGACCTTGGGCAAGCCTGTCGCGGTGTGCGGAATGCTGGCTGGCACGTCAGTGCCCAAAGGGAGATAGAGTACCCACAGAAGACTGGAGTCCAGAACGTAGGTGCAACCACAGTGAATTTATTCACACCCAGCCACCACCTATTTACAGTTCTGAGTGTCAGAGTGCTCCGCTGCAAATGATTCATGAGAAGGAAAAAGTCCACTGTACACTCTGTACATTTATACAACGTCTGGCCAATCGGCACACAGCTGATGCAATCCTCCTGGAATACATTCAGTGCCAGGCTGGACTGCCTCAAACCAGTTATGGCTACCTCTAGCTGTCACTTTACTCTGACACTAGATCAAACCCATCTAGGCCAGCCTTACCATTATAAGTGTATCACGACAAAGCCATAGTTCTGGCACAGCTGTCCTTGAAAAAGAGCAGTTTCTGTCAAGAGCTCTCTCAGCCCCACCCACCTCACATGGTGTCTGTTGTGGGGAGGGGAAGGGAAAGGAGTTTGTAAGCCACTCTGAGACTCCAAGTGAAGGGCAGGGTATAAATCCAATCTCCTCTTCTTCTTATCCATAGTTTATGAGGAAGACTTGAAATGAAGGTTGTCTCAGCAAAAAGGTTTATGTCTTCACATGGCTTGCATTATCATAAAGAAACAATGGCAGGACTTCCAAGATACCAGATTTCTTCCATTCCATGGGAGGCATTCCGGCAGGGGTGCCATCTCCTCCTTTCTCTCTTTCAACACAAATCTCTCACATCTCAACTTTCATTAACTACTGTGCCCTCCTTTCTTATTGTAGCAATGTTTTATATATGCATGGGCATATACATTTGCACTAGATACTTGGAGAAGAAGTATGTGTATACATTTTTTTTCCCACTGAAAACTGCTTCTCCAAAAAGGCGCCTTAATCATTTCTGCCACAAACAAGGATAGTAACAGTTGGAGAAAGATGACAGCAAGGTTTCAGCTGAATTCACACTTGCTACCTGGAGTGCTATTCTGTCCTTTCCCCCATTTTTTTTTTGTGCACATGTGAAGAGTTAATTTTTTTAAAATGCCTTTAAAAAAAGTGGTTGATGTTCATGCTTGAAATTTGATTGACAGTCATGATTCAACCCTTCTCCATTTCTTTACAAAGAATGCATGATTTATCTAAGCTGTCTGGCAGAATTCAGCAACAGCTTTGCTATTCAGGTGCACACACAGCTGTAGCAGAGGCCCAGGCTCAAGTTGATAAGCAAGTCTGAGCAGTAGGAAAGCTTATGGGACCAGAGCATGATATGTGTATGCCCAGGGCTGGGGGGGGGGCACACACCAGAATGTAGTTCTGGAACCCCTTTGACAAAATTATTTTTAAAATGTTTTAAAGTTCATGAGTTTTTAGTATACAGATTGAAAACTTAATTTCCCTATTGAAAGTTAAAAAAAGCCCTGTGTATGCCTATGTGTATTGGTGCATGTGTTGAGCACCTGAAGGAGACAACAGGATGGCAGGAGAGGGAAGCTTTTTTACTAATGTCTGGAAGAAACTCCCCCCTTTAGGTGTGTATATTTGGGGAGAACTGGAGTGAGTGGGTGAGTGCATCCAATGGTCAGCTCTACAGTATTCCTCCCTTCAACTCCTTTCAGGCATATGTAGCAAAATCTGAAGGGGGGGCTCAGAATGAACGTGTGTGGAACATATGAAACTAAATTATACCAAGGATGCTCAAACTCCTGGCACTTCAGCTAATTGCAAACTGGGATGCTCAAACTCCTGGCACTTCAGCTAATGTCCTGTTCACCAGTTGCAAATTGCAAACTGATAGTTGGCTGGACCATTCATCTGTTCATTGACTTGTTCATGGCTGTCTGCCAGGTAGCTTCAACCTTTTCCTTTCTAACACTGCAGTAGAATCATAGAATCATAGATTTGGAAGGCACAACATAATAGGCATTTCCACCATGCATGTTCTCATGCAGGCTCATTGAGCTCTACTCCCCTCAGTCATGCTGCACCACTGCTCTGCTCAGCAGGTGATTGCTTAGATAGTTAACTCAGTTACTAATCATATAAATGTCATAAATAAATGCTGTAGATTTGTTTTTTCTTAAATCTCCCATTCAGCTAAATAAACCTTAGCAATATTGTTACTGATATGTTTGATTCAGCAGCGTTTTTGCACACAAAGACTCTAAAATACCTAAGGGACTGCCTCTTCCCATATACGCCTCGGAGAGCGTTACGCTCTGAGAGTCAACATCTCCTGGTGATCCCTGGCCCAAAGGACATCCGCCTAGCCTCGACCAGGGCCAGGGCTTTTTCTGCCCTGGCCCCCACCTGGTAGAACATGCTCCCTATTGAGATCAGGGCCCTGCGGGATCTTATGCAATTCCATAGGGCCTGCAAGACTTCATATATACCCTGCCTTTTTACCCTATGGGGATCCAAAGCAGTTTACATCATTGTCCACCTTTCCATTTTATCCCCACAACAACCATGTGAGGTAGGTTAGGCTGAGAGTATGTGACTGTCCCAAGGTCACCCAATGAGTTTCAATGGCAGAGTAGGGATTCAAACCTGAGTCTCCCAGATCCTGATCTGAAACTCTAGCCACTACACCACACTGGCTTTTATGGGGCTGCTGCTGTTGAAAGTAGCAAGCAGCTGAGAATCAGATATACTGACACATTCCATGAAGTGAGAGTCTAATCCACTTTAAGTAATTGGGAGTACACTACCAGACTATGACCATTATTCCAGTTTAACACACAAAAAAAACGAATGATGTATGTGGTATAGGAATTGTAGGTATTTTGATTCCTTAATCATGGGCTTGAAGGCTTAAATCTTGAAGGCTGATCTTTTTTGATACTGAAAGATAAACAAGAAAAATGAAAAAGTAGTGATGCCACCAAAGCTTACACTTGCCTGGTTCAGAATATGAATTCAGCAGGTCTTTAATGCTCAACATTATTGTAATTGTAATTTGAGCTGGTGAGTTGATTGTAATCTGAGTTGGTGAGCTTCCCTCCCTCCCTCCCTCCCTCGACCCTAGCATGTTGAACAGTGTCCAGATACCAATGGACCCAAACTACCTACACATATCAGGAAACCTGGAAAATTCCAGGGCTCTATGTGTCTTGCACTCTGGCCTTCACTCTTGGTTATTCAGATACCATTATATGAATTTAGGAGGTTTTGCCAATGTGCATCATTTTGAACTGACAGAGTATCTCATTAGCCATTTGTTGTCCATTAGCCCATCATGTTCTGCTGCACACTGCTTACTTTGTACTGTTAACAGATGTCAAATGGGAACAGGACTGAACCATTCTAAGCAATTTCTACCTTAGGCCTTTCTCTTGCAAGTTCTAAGTAATTTTATTGATTTCCACTCTGATCTTTTAATTTTCCATTTTTCAGAGTGTCTTGGGAAAGAGAGTTGCAAGATACCATTACTGCCATTTCCTGTAGACCACCAATAGACAAACAAATTCAACTATTTTAGACCTGTTTCATCAACTGGAGCTGTGAATGATTTGAGTCCAGTGGCACCTTTAAGACCAACAAAGTTCAATTCTGGGTATACGTTTTTGTCGGCATGCACCCTTCTTCAGATACATTAAAACAGTTTTCCTCAAGTCTTACTGTTTCAATATATCTGAAGAAGTGTGCTTGCCCATGAAAGCTTATACCCAGAATTAAACTTTGTTGGTTTTAAAGGTGCTACTGGTGTGAGGAAAAGCAGCACCTCTGTTTCCTCCCAAGGGTTAATATGAATAGTATGGTTCTATCAGATGTGGTTCAGATAGAACCAGATATCAGAGCTGACATGGTACTTAGGAGTATAGTATTTTATACTGTTGTTACCCACCCTGAGCCCGCCCGTGGGGAGGGTGGAATATAAACCCAAATAATTTTTTTTAAGTAATGGGCCTATTCCAGCTTGCAGGGGTCAGTAATTGGGCCTTTCTGCCTACACTGTTTTTATCACTTTCAAGTCAAGAATGTGGCAATTAGCTCTTCTTTATGTTCCACTGGATGAGATGGGGGTAACAGGAGTGATGTCATAATCTTCTAGAAGGTTCCAGTGAGAATGTACCCCAATTGGATTAGGATCAACACCTGATACCAGATGGTTTGAGACTATAATCGGACTCAAAGCCAGAGAAAGGCATGCTAACTTCATGATTTCGGTAGACTGAGGCTTGGACTATGTTAAGCTTGCATGGCAACAGCTACATAAAGTATACTTAAGCCTCTGTCTTAGACTCTGAAACTTTCAGATTGTGCCATCTAATACCAAATATCAATGCATTAAATAGAAAAGTTAGCTTCTTTGTTTTCAGCTGTACGGCTTTAAGACTTTGTGTTGCCTAGTAACAAATTTATTCTTAAATGTTTAATAAATCTCATATATATTTATCAAAGCCTGATTTATTTTGTACAGTTAGCCCTGGGAACCCACAGGATTCAGGCTTGGACTCCTTGACAACTGGACTCAAACTTTGTTCTATTGCTTCAGACGAACATGGCTACCCACCTGAATCTATGTCAATGATTTATTTCAGTCCAGACTTCCATAGACAGAACACTGATATAAATAGCACTACCTGAACAAGCTGGCAGCGGCATTTAACATTTATTGATGAACAGAGAACATCTAATAAGGAACATGAATGTGGCAGGCACATTAGGAGAAAATAATTATGCAACAACAAGCTTGTGAGTCTAAGCAAAGGAAAAAGCAGGAAACAACAAATTGAACAAAACCAGACTTCATGAAGCTGAAAATTGGTAAGTGAAGTTTCTTGGAAAGAAGCCCTAACATAAAGGAGTTCAAGAAGGCTGTCTGTTTTTCATAGTTATACTGGGATCAGAATTGTAAGCCATGCCAATGGGCGGGGGGAAGAGAATGAAAGATTCACATGGCTCCTCAGCAATCTTTTAAATGATTGGGACACAGTAAGAAACCATTATAAGAAGTAAAAAGGAGGACAAGTTACTAAGATCTAAGAAGGTACTTGCATAACATGAGTGTACCAAGAAATAATGAAAAAAGGCAAAAACACAATACAAGCTTCAGCTAGCAAGAGAGCTATAAAACAACAAGGGATTCAACCATCAGCTGTAATACAAGTAGGTTTTTAGAAGCCTTTGGCAAGAGGCTGCCCAGTGCCCTCACCTCTTTGGTATGCTGCCCTGATGGGGAATCAGTGTTTCTTGCCATCAACACTTGTCCGAATTCAATAACAGAATAACCATATAACTAGATACAGCCACAGTGTTCTTGGAAGGAACAACAGTAGTGCAGTAAAGTCCCAAAAATTTCAATGTGTCTCACTCCTGTTATATTGTAATTCCATATTCCAACTTGACATACATTCATCATAGAGTGGACTCATATAGTTCCTGGAAAGTCCATATAATCTTGAAATCCATAAGCCATAGAGATGTGTAGTCCAGATGCAAGCTGCCGCATTTCAAATAATTCTTTTTCAAAACCAATAGGCTGCAGTGGGACCCAATCTCAGTAGTAGCACATAAAGAAGCCAGTTTATTCAACCACAAAGGGATCACTTAAATGGCTTGCATCTATTTCAGCCTAACAGCTGCCGGGCACACCAGCCCCACTGTTAGGCTGAAATAGATTCAAGCCATTTCAGCGATCACTCTTACTCCCCCCACTTCCCCCCACGAACCTCTGAAAAACACACAGAGGTCATAAGAGGGTTGTGAATAGGGATGAGCATGAACCTCAGTTTGTGAAGCATGACCTGGTGATTTTCTTCACAAATTTAGGTTTGTGACAAGGTTTGTGCCCATCCCTAATCAAGATATTTCTATGTGTGATTTGTTTGTGTGGTTGATTATTTCATTGATTCTTTTTCCTGTTTTTGTAGCTGCATGTGACTGAACAGTAAAATGGATGGATTTGATTATAAAACACCAAATAAGGCTTTGTATATTATGAAGATGGGGCTTTTAAAAATTCTTCCAAACTTTAGCATAATAGTCATGAAAACACACCATGTCAGTTATCAGGTATGTTTAATGATCTCCTCATGCAGCAAATTAAGTTAAATTCTTTTCAAAAGCAGATATGACCATAGTAGTAAATTAATAAGTTATTTTACACTTCACTTACCTTTATTTCAGTGGTTTAGAATGATTAATTACTTTATGCAAAGAAAAGGAACTTGAGGATAATGTAAACTGAATTCCTTCATATACCACTCCATGATGGAAATTGCCTGGTTTGCATCTTCCACAAAAAATAAAATACTAGCAATTAATCAGGGAGACAGTGCAGCATAGTTTTGCAGACTGAAAGGTAATGTGCCTGCAAGGGGTTTTCTCCAGCTTTTAATGGTCTCAAAAGTCTTCATTTGCACAGCAGGAAAATGCTCAATTCAATCCCATTCAGCAATTTCAGCATGGATTATATCTTAATCACATGTACCAGCCTATCTTTAATTTGTATTGTGGAGATGATGCAGCCAGAAATGATCTGATAAAAACTAAAAATGACAAAAATACTGCAATTGTGCATACATATATTCATAAATTCTCTATAATCCTATAAGCATACAAAATTACGTTATCATTACATGTTTACCAATAAATCTTTTACAGCAATTACTGTGATTATGTCTTATTTACCAATATAATAATTTTCTACAATATATTTAGGTCTTACCACAGAAGGGAAACCTTCCTTTTCCTCACTCTCAAATTATTAATAAATTTTTACATTTATAAATTGTAAAAAATTATTATAGAAAATCATTGAATTCTTATGAAGTGTCTATGAAGTGAAGAAGACAACTGATTGTATGTATGAAGTGGTGGTAACATTTTAAAATTGAGGCTTGGTTTATTCCTTGATGGAATAATGACTGTAAAATGTATGTAACAGGTTGATGTAAGAAGAAGGCTCACAAAATGGAAGATATTCCGGAGAGTTTCGTCCATCATTTCATCATTTGTTATCATCTGTAAAGACATGAAATTAATGTTATGCTGAATTTATAACGTAATTTTGTATGCTTATAGGATTATAGAGAATTTATGAATATATGTATGCACAATTGCAGTATTTTTGTCATTTTTCGTTTTTGATACTGCAACCCCTGTATTGTTATCTACAGAAATGATCTGATAGTCAGATGAACACTGATTGGTATAGGGAGGAAAGCACATTCTGATATATGACCCTTTTCCAGGAAAGCAGGGATTTAAATATCCTCCCCATATCTTTTCCCTCCTGGCTAAGTTGCATGAGGCAGCCAGCCTGGTCTCCATCCCCAGAGCACTGAATCCCTCTTTCACCATTGGAGTCGGGGCCAAAAGAGCTCCTGCCCCAATAAGAGCAGGAACGAGATTCTGTCTTTTAAAAGGACAGTAGCCTTCCCAAGGTCATTATGCTTCTTTTTTGCTACTAAAACAAATAAAACTATAGGGCTATGAATAAAGCATGGGATTTGGATTTGTAACACTTGGGTTTGAATTCCCGCTCAGCCATGAACATTTTGCTTGGAAGTGTTGATATTTTATTTTTGCCTATTACAGATCTTAAAGGCAATTGGGAGGGTGCTGCACAGGGGAAATATCTGTATGAGTCTGGGGGAAAGTTAAAAAAAATTGCATGTGTAAAAAAAAGAAGTGAAACACAGATTGTCACTGAGATAAAGAAACACTGTATCCAGGTCTGTTGTAATTGGGGTTGAAAAGGCAAGAAATCTACATAAATAAAATATAGAACTACTGGCATCAACATCTCTCAGCTGGAGTTTTGCTTTCCTCTTAGGTTTTGGAAGCAACAACCCAGTTGCAAGCTTACTGAGTAAACAATAGGAAGGAGTTTTCTAGGAATAATATACTCCATGGGAGGGTGAGTTGCAGAAAAAAAGGTCTATTTTAAATTCAGTTCAGCACCATATACACTGGCCCTTTTTCATTAGATACATTACAAAGTCAGCGCTGTATGAGAGAATTGGGGGGGAAATTGCAAGGTTTATTTATACATGTTCTGTGATCTTATGGGAATTAATGAAAAAGTGTGTCAAACTTTACAAACAAATGTGAAAGATATGTGAGAAGATGTTAGGGCATCCAGATGGCTCAGTGTGGGGGAGGGGGACCTAGGTACTTCAATCCCTTCTGGTTTATTGCCAGTTGGTATCACTGCGAGAGTTGGACTATAAGGAAGGCCAAGCACCGAAGAATAGATTCTTTTGAACTATGGTGCTGGAGAAGACTCTTGAGAGTCCCTTGGACTGCAAGAAGATCAAATCAGTCAATCCTACAAGAAATCAACCCTGACTGTTCCCTGGAAGGCCAGATAATGAAACTGAAGCTCAAATACTTTGGCCACCAAATGAGAAGGGAGCACTCACTGGAGAAGACCCTGATGCTGGGAAAGATTGAAGGTCAAAGAAGACGGGGACGGCAAAGGATGAGATCGTTAGACAGTGTCATTGACGCAACGAACATGAAATTGAGCAAACTTCAGAGGACAGCGGAAGACAGGAGGGCCTGGAGGGATCTGGTCCATGGGGTTGCGAAGAGTCGGACTCGACTGTGCGACTGAACAACAACAACATCACTGACGGATACCAGTGAACACACCTGTTTATGGAGGATAACCTATCACCATATGGCCACTTTTTTCTTCACTATGTCTATTCTTTGGATCACACCTTTGATTCCCCTTGAATGAGGAGGAAAGGTTGTACATAAATATTTAGATTTTAAAAAATACTCTCAGTCATCTTTCCCAAGTGAATATTTATTTTATTGAAAAGCCAAATGTGTCTCTTCCAGGCCTGTAGCCAGGAATTTTAAAGTCAGATGACGTTTTAATTTCTTGGGGGGCACCACCTAATTTAATTAATCCTGGCCCCCTAGCCTGTCTCTGTTGTCATTGGTGGTGCCGGGTTGCAAGATGCAACCTCTGGATTTGCAAGGCTGGCCGGGCTGGCAGCAGGGTGGTGAGGAGGGAAGGGAAGGCGGGAGTGTCAAGGCACGTACCAGGAGTGCTGAGCAGAGCCAGCCCAGGGCTCCTCCAAGCATAGCACACTCCATTGGCTCAGGGTCCAGGAATGCAGCCGAGGCCATCTCTTGACCAAGGCTAGAGTTGGGGGGCATTTGAAGGGTCCTTAGTGGTAGGTCAGGGGTCCAGCTCCCAGATGCCCCACCATAGCTACGGGCCTGGTCTCTTCTCAATGAAGTTCTCAAGATGACACACACATTTCCCCAGAAAAATACAATAAATCAACAACAATAAGATTATAGGTATGGGTAATATAATACCCCAGGAGCTGCGGTGGCTCAAGTGGTTAAGATGCTGAACTGCAGGCTGTGGAAGGTCGGTAGTTCAGCAGTTCAAGACCTGAGTGTGCCGCATGACGGAGTGAGCTCCCGTCTCTAGTTCCAGCTCCTGCCAACCTAGCAGTTCGAAAGCAAGAAATTGCAAGTAGATAAATAGGGACCACTTCAGTGGGAAGGTAACAGCATTCCGTGCACCTTGGTGTTTAGTCATGCTGGCCACATGACCATGGAAATGTCTTTGGACAGCGCTGGCTCTTCAGCTATGAAACGGAGATGAGCACCGCAACCCTAGAGTTGGATTCGATTGGCTTTCAAGCAAGGGAACCTTTACCTTTAATATAATACCCCTCCACCAAACAGCAGCAGCAATAGTGACAATAGCTACAGACAAAAAAAATTAAACATAGAACACACACTCCAAATTCACCTATTGCCAAAAATCCAAGGATTAAAAAAATCCTTTCCCCCCTGATGCCTGAAACTTAGAAGAGTAGGTGCCAAGCCATTTGGGCTGGTGATTCTAAATAGTCTGAATTAGAGCAATATGAGGCAGGACATTGCCTTGCTTGCCTAAAGGAACAGTGATTAATCACTTTGATTAATGATCTGATAGTCAGACCCTGCATGTGGCAAGGCTTCTACCAGATACAGCCATTTTATCCAGTTAAGGTAATGGAATTCAGATGGTCCTATTTTGCTGTTGACTCCCATGCCTTTTGTTTTGGTAACAGACAGAAATTTTTCACTGATCTGATGCAAAGGCACAGAGGAGAGAAGCTCATCACAACACCAAGATGGAGGGAAGGAGGAGAAATAGGAATCTTAATAGAAACAGCTTGAGATCTGAACAGTACAAGGCTGATATTCAGTCCACTAGACTAATCCATTAGACAATCACAGTTCTACTGAATACTCTTACATCAAGGACTATTTTCATTGAGGTGATAGGATGACTGGGATTCCAACTCCTAATTTATCTTCTTCTCTTCTTCTTCTTTTTTACAATCATGCTGGCTATTTAAAACTGCAGTTGATAAGCTTTGATTCTGAAAAGAGCTGTTGAGCTTTTTTACTACAGGAAAAAAGGTACAGTTATTATAAAGGTATCATTGGGTTATCAGTTGAACATCAGTCTACCAATAGTATTAGCACTGCATACTTCTGGCATCTCTTGTGGTAGGTGATACAATGAAAGGGAGTAGTAAGATAAATGAGATTTATTTTGCCGCATGTCAAATAATATATGCAGAGGAAACTACTTGGTAGCTACTGGTGCAATGATTTCCCCCCCCCCCCTTATTTATTCTGTTGCTTTAACATTTAGACAGCTTGTTTTGTTCCTGGCTGCTATATGGCACATTTCAGAAAGGTCAAGCTCAGAACGTTTTTGCCTAGGTGCCATTTGTAATACCACCAGAGTTTTCAAGTCTCTTCAGTATAGCTCAGGGAGCATCAGAATTGACTTTGAAGGGGAAAGCAAGCAATCCGTATTTCTGGTTTTGTGCTACTCAGTCCCAGTAAGGCATATCATTAAGTGGTTTTTGTCTTTAATACATAAAGTATGTACTGTGTTTGGGGCTTATCAACACACCATTAAGCAAGAGGATGGAGATTGCTTATATGCTTCTGCAAAAATCAGACAACTTCCTTCTCTTCTATGACTCAAGATGCATTAAAATATTGCCAAACTCTATCATTGCAACAGTACTGGAATTTGGAACAGAATCATAGCCAAAGTTTTTATTCCTTTCATCATCAAAGATATTCTGTGGAAACTGTACTCTCCTAAAGTAATATATATCAATACATATAAGAAAGCCTTGTTAAATTGGACCAAAAATCTATGGTCCTGCATCTTCCTTCTGACATTTTTTTTTATTTATTTACTTTATTTATATCCTGCCTTGCTCCCCAATGGGGACCCAAAGCAACTTTCATCATTCTTCTCTCCTCCATTTTATTCTCTCAACAAACCTGTGAGGTAGGTTAGGCTGAGAAGTTGTGACTGACCCAAGGTCACCCAAGAAAGCTTCCATGGCAGAGGGGCAGATTTGAACCCGGATTCCCCAGGTACCAAACTGACACTTTAGCCATTACATCTCACTGGTTCTAGATGCCCCCAGGAATCCCAGAAGTAGGACATGAAGGCAACAGTCTTATCCTGCTGTTGTCACTCCCTCACCCTGGAACTACTATTTAAGGGACGTGCTGCCTCTGCAGTCTATTAGTTACAATCAGAGGTCTTTGGGGGCCAGAGCATGCCGGAACACCGCTCCAGCAGCCCAGGAGCCCACACGAATGGCAGCGGCGGCAAGCCCCAACCCTAGCTCCTTGCGCCAAAAGCGCTGCAGCTTGGGGGAAGCCAAAGAGCCCCACCGCCACATCCCCCGGGCTCGCGCAGGAGCGCTGCAGCTCGGGGGAGGTCAGAGAGCCCCGCCGCTGCATCCCTCGAGCCCACACAGGAGCACTGCGGTTTGGGAGAGGCCGGAGAACCCCATCGCCGCGTCCCCCGGGCCCATGCAGGAGCATTGCAGCTCAGGGGACACCAGGAGACCCCCACCGCCAGCTTCCCCAGCCCCCGCTGAAGTGGTAAGTAAGGGATCTGTGGGGGTTGGGGTGGCGGGGGCTTGATGGGTGGTGGTGGGAGAGCCTCCCTCCCTCCATCTATTTGCCATCTTTCCCTCCTTTCCTTTTCTTTCCCTCCTTTTCTTACTCTC
>NW_015171036.1:3895-32870 GCF_001447785.1 Gekko japonicus | reverse complement strand
CCTTCTCTCTCTTTCTTTCCCTCCTTCTTTCTTTCTCTTTCTTTCCCTCTTTCCTTCCTTCTTTCCTTCTCTCTTCTCTCTCTCTTTCCTTCCCTCTTTCCTCCTTCTGTGGCCCAACTCTAGTGAGAAGAGGTTTAAACTTTAAACCACTTCTCTCTTCGCTCCCCCCCAGGCCAGCTGGTGAAGGGAAGGGGAGGCTTTTGAAGATGCCCCCCCTTTGCTTCTCCTTCTGACATCACTTCCGGTGATGTCAGGGGGATGGCATATGCTAATAGCCTAGTAGCTCATTAGCATATCATATGCTAATGAGTTCCTGCAGCTCTTTTTCTACAAAAAGACCCCTGGTTACAATTAGCCATTTTGTGTTCAGTTACATTAAAAGCAAAACCCAAGTAACCTGTTTGTGGTGTTCTGGACACGCATGAGCAGTACTTGAGAAAAGCAATCTTTCCCAAAATCCACATTGTTCTCTTGAGCTTACTGCCTAAATACAGAGGAGAGACAGATGCAATGCGTGTGGAATCAGATCTGGAGGGTTTGGGATTTTTTCCCCATAAAGGGGTATTAACTGCCCACCTAGGAGCTGCGGTGGCTCAAGTGGTTAAGATGCTGAACTGCAGGCTGTGGAAGGTCAGTAGTTCATCAGTTCGAGACCTGAGTTGCCGCATGACGAAGTGAGATCCAGTCTCTAGTTCCATCTCCTGCCAACCTAGCAGTTCGAAAGCAAGAAATTGCAAGTAGATAAATAGGTACCACTTTGGTGGGAAGGTAACAGTGTTCTATGTGCCTTGGTGTTTAGTCATGCCGGCCACATGACCACGGAAATGTCTTTGGACAGCGCTGGCTCTTCGGCTTTGAAACAGAGATGAGCACCGCAACCCTAGAGTCGGATTCGACCGGATTTCAAGCAAGGGAGACCTTTACCTTTACCTTTAACTGCCCACCTACCACAAACTGATGCCTATGCTCCAGGATTTTTGTAGGGAACTCTCTCTCCTAAAATTAACCCTAATGGCAGTAAAGATATCAGCTTTTTTATGGCAGTCCACACTTGTCCTGCCACATTGCCATTTATGGATTATAACCATGCAACTGTGTCACCTAATTGATGCCAGCAAATTATTTTGGTCTTCTGTTGTGATTTCACAGAGGCTTAACTGAAGGTCTCACTGTCTATTACACAGCTAGCTTCCTGTGGAAGCTATTCTACTACTTAACACCCATAGACACCTTTCCTAGCATAGTACTCTATCCCATGGGATGTTGAAGTGCTAGATCATGCATAATGTTATGCCAATTAGTGCAGTTTTTTCCAGGCATCCTCCAAAAATTATGAGTTTGAGGCAAAGATGTGCCCTTAAGGATTCACTTTTCTGACTTAATTGATATTTTATAGCTACCCAGTCTCTATCCTGGTATTAATAATATTTAGGTGTGATTATGATGGTTATGCTCATTTTACACTGTAAAATTATTGTCTGCAGTTCCACTGAGGACATTAAAAATGCAGTACAGGTGGTGACATTTGAGAAAATAACATGTTCCCATTGTGCTGAGCAATTAAATAATATCATTCCAAATTGGATCAGAGGCACACAGCAGGAAAAATACTTAACAAGCAAGAAGAGTAACTCAAGCAAATTTCCAGATTGAGATGATCAAACTCATCAAACTTAAAAAAAAAAATCAAACATGTTTCCCTTAGGCAATCTGTTAATTAATAGCATTTTGACCTTACTTTCTTTCCTCCTGTTTGAAGACTGCTTTCTTTCACATATCAGAAAGAGGATGAAAGAAAGTTTTTTTCCCCTTTGCAACCACTAATCACAATTTAGGTTTTTCCCACCCCCTCCTAGAACAGGAATCTGGGTTTTTGCTCTCACAAGTAAATTTAAGATCTTACTACATTCTAACGGATTCAGGTGGGGCAGCCATGTTGGTCTGAAGCAGCAGAACAAAGTTCGAGTCCAGTGGCACTTTTAAGACCAACAAAGTTTTATTCAAGGTATACCAGGCTTCCCAAGTACTTACCGTGATTCGGCGGGGGACACAGATGTCCTCGCAGGATCATTCCTGTGGGGACAACAGACGCACCACACCATGCCGTCACCAGGAAGTGACACCAGGCAACGCTCTGGCAATGGGGCTGGAAACTCAATGGTACCATCGAGTTTTCAGTCCCATTGCCAGAGTGTCACCCAGCATCGCTTCCTGGCAATGGCATGGTGCGTTACAGGGTGGAATGGTCCGGCCGGGGAGCATGTTTCCCCCGCCGGATCACGGTAAGTACTTGGGAACCCTAAGGTATACTCTTCTGTGTGCATGCACACTTCTTCAGATACAATGTATAAAACTTTGTTGGTCTTAAAGGTGTCACTGGATTCAAACTTTTTTTCTACATTCTGATGATTTTGCCTAACCATTGACATATTCAGGCACTATGTCAATCTATCAATTACGTTTGTACCCTTCTATTTCTCCAAAGAGACCGGGGCAACACACAGTCTACCACCACTCAATTTTATCCTCACAACTCAGCTATGTAACCTTCATGGTTAAGGATTTAATTTAGAGTTCCCTTAGTAGTATTCCACAGTCTTGACCTTTACTCCACACTGGCTCTGAAGCCAATTGTTTAGAATAGGGTTTTTTAAAAAGAGAGATGAGACCATGGCTGGGAAGGTGGGGTATAAATATAATAAATAAATAAATATTGTTACGGATTGTCACACCAAAGGAATGTAAGACACTGATTAATTTATGTATTGATTTTGAAAGGTCTCTAGACATGTAAATGCTCAAAACCAATAATTTATATTTATTTCTAAGAACAAATGCATATAGTGAATTATAGTGCAATTCAAAAAGGAGGTACACCCTTCTAAACCCATCAACTTCAGTACACTTAGAAGGCTGTAACTCTTCTTAGGATTGCATTTCAGTGGTTAATTATGTATAGTAATGAGTGCAACAGAATAGTAAAGAATGCAAGGCAGTCTGAGAAAAAGTACTTTCAGTGCAAACGTTCACCTTGAAACTTAGAATGACAGCAATGACAAGTGAAAGGCAGGAAGCAGAACTAAGTAATAGGATTACTGTAATAGTGTTTTGTATAGTTTAACAGGTACAGCCTAATTCTTGTAGATAGTTGTCTTCCTTGTACTAGCCCAGTCTGATTTTGCTTGCAGTTCTGTTTCAATGCCTTGGAAATTATTAGAATCAAGTAGTGACAATCACTACTTTTTGTTCACTTTCAGTTATATTGATCTAACAATGATGCTAATGAAGAAAACATAATAAAATAACTATTCAAGGATGTTTCTGAGTCATGTGAAGTTTAAAGAAAAAGAAAAGATTCATGTGTTTACATTCAATTTATACTCATCCTAGAGAAAGCAGCTTCTTTTAACTTGGAATTTGGTTAGAATTACAATCTGAATCAGGCAATTTCTTTTCAAAGGGTTAACCTACTTTTATATTCTAAGGACATGTTTATGTGTTACAAGAAAGTACCAAAAGAGGAAGCACCATTAAATGGCAATTCTTTTTTTTGAGTTCCTAGTAATACAAGAAGGAGAGGAAGAGAGATGTGAATGTCCAGTATGGGGAGATATAAGAGCTGTCTCTATAGCAGGTATACAAGCATTGCCCCAGGGGAGATTCACTAGTTTGCATTGTCTGTTCCCTTAATATACCAGAATCAAAATTGCTTCATAAATTTGTAATTTCACTGATTATTCCTTACTAAACAAAATGTGCTTCCACAACTTCATCAGCTAAAGCCTGTGATGACTGAACTGATTAATGCCTGCAGCCACTGTTACTAGTACTACTTAATATGTATACTACAATGTGCTATGCTCTGAAATCTCTAATCACTCTAACTATCCATAATTACTCTGTTTAAAATTATAAGGTGGACAGATATCCATAAATCAACACCACTATGAATACTGTAATATTTTGAAAACAGAGGAAGGGACATTTAATTCTTTCCCAGACTGCTGTCTCCAGCCCCCCAACCCCATCAGTAACCAGATTGTTTTTCTTTAACACAAAATGAGATGCAAGGCAGCAGGGAGTACTTGTCTTCCATCACTGAGTACTGACTGAAGGGCAAGGAGCACATTTCCTTACCAACGGGCATAGATGGGAAGCATCAAAGGAAATGGGAAGCTATATAAGCACAGTGCTGGGGTGCAGTAGTAAGCCAACTGCACTTAGTATGACCTACTGATATCTAGTGATGCCGACATACTTTGAACTGCACAGCTTGCAACACAGCCCCACCAATTCCAAAAGTCTTACCCCATTCCAAGTTGAACACGGACCCTTTCAATGATGGGCCTATTTTGAGAGAGAGCTTGCCATTGCCCCAAGCTAATCAACTGTCCCTGCCTTTTGAAACAACAAAACTTTATTTTTGTAAAGTTGGAAGAAGTACCCAAGATGGGCTCCATAGGACATTTGTCAGGGATGCTTTTAAAATCCTGGTCACCTGCATTTCTCATTAGAGTTTGAATCTCTGTATTACTTGGTATTGTTTTGATGAGGAACCAACTGATCCATTAGGAATTCTCAAGTATTATGTTTAGGGATGGGCACAAACTAGCTTATGAATTAAAGTTTGTCACAGATTTTGACCAGTTTGTGGTTCATGAAGCAATGCTAATGAACTGAAGAACCACCATGAACTTCCATAAATTTTGTGCAGTCCATGGCGGTTTGTGGCAGTTTGTGGCAGGCTTACCCCTGCTTTCTGCTCTTCATGAAAAACAGCTGGGTGGCATGGAGCTCCCCACCATTGCTCAGAACCATTTAAACCAAAACCCCTACTTTCTGTTCCCCACAAAAAGCCACAGAGAGCAGAAAGCAGGGGTTTAAACTTTAAATGGCTCACAAACTGATACAAACCAAGTTGGTTCATGAACCAGCCTCCTGGTTCATATGGGTTTGTGGTTCAGTTTGTGATTCAGCCACGAATCAAATCAAACTGCAAAAATGTGGTTTGTGCCCATCCCTAGTTATTTCTGATTTTACTATGCTACTGTTTATATAGTTTCCTGCTACAGAATGATACAATGATACAATGAAACAATGATGTTCAAAACAAGACATCTCAGTCTTTCTTTAAATGCTTTTAAGAAATAAGTTCAATTTTTTCTCAGCTTTCCCCTTAAATATTCTACACCATGCTTCACCTCACTTTGAACAATCTATAATACATGAAAGATTTTAAAACTGAAAAAAGGAATTTAATGCTAGAAAAAATCATTAACTCCATGGTCTTGGTGGCTTATAAAAAGTTTCATTTACTTTTAACACCTCTTCTAGCCCCAATAAATCTGTCTCTTCAGATATACCCTGCTTCATTCCCTGACTCAGTGATAAGAATGTGCCTCAACTGCTCATTCTATTAATCCTATTATATCTCAGCCAATCTGATTTTTGTCAGATGGACTTTTAATTTTACTAATCTACTAATAGAAACATTATCCAAAATGTTCCCAAGGTGATTATCTTCAAATGTGTTGCTATGAAACTATTGTTAGATGTGTTGCAAAATCTGAGAAATAGTCTCCAAAAGGTCATCCTGTGTCTATTGCAATGATAGTTATAATTAGGGATTATATGTGAGGATCTAACTAAATATGGCATGCAAAGATGTGTAATAAAGTCAGGTGATCTACTGTTTCACTCCATAGCACCACAGTAAGGGAGCAATTTGGAGTGGAGAAGTGGCAGGAGGGAGAGGATACTAACCTTTCCATCACTTATTGCTTTTCCACTCCAGCCTGTCCAAACTACTTTTTCTTTTCATGCAATTCTAGGTATATGTTTATCCTGAAACCATCCAGTGTTTAAACACAGCTTAGAGAAACTGGAGGGAGAAAACAGTGATGTTAAGCATCCTTAGTATTTATTTATTTAACTATTCTTTAGATTTGTATCCCGCCCTACCCTGAAGGCTCAGGGCGGCTAACAAGGGCACAACGTGCCAAGATTAAAACAATAAAAGCACATAATATAAAACAGTAAAATACAGTAACAAAATCACAGTGCTCCATTTGTCACAAGATGGGGTAGATTTTAAACCCAGTGGTAACTTTCCCGAAATCTATCATCCTTTTCCTGCCAGGGGCACCTCGCACCCCCAAAGGAGCAAGATAGTCATGGTGATGGTGCAACAGTGCATAGATGGCAATGATGGAGTAATAGTGGGGGCGGCTCCTACTCGAAAGCCTGGCGGAAGAGCTCCGTCTTGCAGGCCCTGCGGAACTGAGAAAGATCCCGCAGTGATAGGCTCATCTGTTACAAACTGGCCATTTCCCATATTGTTCTCCAACTGAGCTTTTAAACCATTTATGATACCAAGTAGACCCCAAGCATTCAACCTCAGATGATACACTGGAAATTCATGACAAGAAATTTCCATGGTTTTAAACAAACTAACAACCAATGTCACTGTTCTGAAGATCAGGAAAGTGCATGTTCCCCCTACTCTCTCCTGCTTTTTCCCTGATGTAAATCCTCACTAAACTTGCAATGTGTTTCACCAGGGAGTGGGCAGATCTGGATGCTAACTCTGTCTGCTTATTTATTAAACTGTATTTAGAACCCACCTTTCTCCAAAAGCTTCTGGAAATTGACCTAAAGAAATGTAGAGCTGTCTGCCACCAGCATACTTATGACAGCAAACCCGAAAGGTATGGATGATGTCACTTAGCTGCTTGATAAAACTGTTAAAAGAGCACAAGGAATAAAACAAATTATTGACAGTCTTCTCAAGGTACGTTCCATAAAGGTGACTCCAGATTACTGACACATTCCAATGAGATAGGAAAGAATAAAGCCATTGGAAAGCTGTTCCCTTAACACCTACAATAATGTTCAACTGCTACAGGATACCAAGGTCAACTGTCCAAAGCCTGATCTGAAGAATAAGCATGGATATGCTCCCTATCCATTTGAGGGCAGAGATTGTCTACCAGGGTCAACACTATATCCAGGTCTGAAGCCAGACTGTAATGTGTAAAGGGCAAGTTCCCTCCTCTACTAACTGAGTAGTTTGCAGCTTAAGATGGGCAAATTTATTTAATATATATTACATGATCATAAATGGTTAAAACCAATGGTAAAAAACCACTATCAGTGCTACTTTCACAAGATCACATGAAAAAGCTGGGTGTATCCAACTGCATGGTTCTTCCACATATCATTTCATTTGACTTGGGGATAAAATTTTGAAGAGAAGTATGCAAGAATACTGAGACAATTGCAGTGGAAAATAAGTAGAAATGGAAGCTGTTAGATTGCCACATCATGTGCCATGTGAGGGAGCAAAACTGTAACTTTTAAAAAAATACTGAGCCATATATAGATATACTACTCTGTGGGGAGACCATGGGCAGTATCTGCCGATATGTGGGCATGGAATGATCTTGAGGGACACTGGCATTTCCTGGCACAGCCAGTACTGAAGCAGATAGACAGAGGACAATCCAAAAGCATCACAGATGTCCAGAAAGGCCAGTCCTTTCTTTGAGGACAAGGACAAAGACAAAATAGCTGGATTACCCTATAGATACTGGAACAATACTACACAGTTTTAAGAACTGATTGATAAATATATCTGTTTGTGAAAAAGAATGAAGAGCATATCCAATTCCATGCTGCAGATATCAATAGCTGGAGAAACAAAGTTTTAGAATATGACAGCTAGAGGCCTAAAAAGAAACACTGTTGTTTGAAAGCAGCATGTGATGCTAAATACATTGAGAATAGTTCTTCAGCATGACTGAACTCCAGCAGACACAGGTCTGAGTCCCCCTCAGGGCCAGTTTCCACTTGACATGGCAGATGTATTTATTTATTCATCCATTCATTCTGTCCTTAGACTACTTCTCCAAAAATGCTCAAAGGGATGCAACATAGAGAAAAAAAACACCCCAGCCTACTAAAAACAAACAGAACAATCACAAATTGTCATGAAAATAACATAAACATCAAGCATCCATTCAGCCAGCCGTGACATCTCTAGTTAAAGGCTCCTGAGCAGCAGGTCCTAGCCAAAGAAATGTCTTTACCGAGACCAGTTAGCAATCATAGAGAGTGAATATAGTGTAGTGGTTAGTGTCAGACTAGGATTTGGAAGATCCCACTTCCAATACTTGCTCTGCAATAGGACAAAGTTTGAGCCCAGTGGCACCTTTTGATGGGTAGATGTACCCTGGAAGGTTCCATTGCTCGAAAGGCAGTCGAATCCGACTCTAGGGTTGCGGTGCTCATCTCTGTTTCAAAGCCAAAGAGCCAGCGCTTTCCAAAGACATTTCCGTGATCATGTGGCTGGCATGACTAAACACCAAGGGGCATGGAAAACTGTTACCTTCCCACTGAAGTGGTACCTATTTATCTACTTGCAATTTCTTGTTTTCGAACTGCTAGGTTGGCAGGAGCTGGAACTAGAGACAGGAGCTCACTCTGTCATGCTGCACACTCGGGTCTCGAACTGCTGAACTACCGACCTTCCACAGCCTGCAGTTCAGCGTCTGGAGGGTTTGGGGTTTTTTCCCCATAAAGGGGTATTAACTGCCCACCTAGGAGCTGCGGTGGTTGAAGTGGTTAAGACACTGAACAGCCACATGACCACGGAAATGTCTTCGGACAGCGCTGGTTCTTCAGCACCGCAACCCTAGAGTCGGACTTGACTGGCTTTCAAGCAAGGGAACCTTTACATTTACTTTACTATAGCATAGTGGTTAAAGCATCAAATGAGAACCAGGACCCCAACTCAGCATCCCTCTCTCATCCCACTCAATCTCAAAAGTTTCTTATGGGGATAAGATCCAGATGGGGAGAAACACATATGCCTTACTCCACTCATCAAGGGAAGGATGGGATGAAATTGTGTAAGAGAAATTGAAAAATGATTATTTTTCAAGGAAGTGTTCTACTATTCTCTTGAAAATCAAGCAATGTGATAAATATAGAGAAATGTCGGCTTTCCTTATTTCCTAATCCTTTTAGTGTGCTCATATATAAAACTAAAGGACAGCTAAATGTAAATTGTCATCCCTAACACACCCAAATCAGATCCTTTAATAGTAACATACAATTACAATGAGGTCATTTATGCACACTGTGTAGCAAAACAGTGAAATTAGCACATTTTGTTCTGGCTGTAGTGCCCACAGCTCTTACTCTTGAGCAAGATAATTACTTTGTGATGTTAAGGGGATTATAGCTTGCATTATGAATGAGAGATACACAAATCCTCCTATATTGGCTATAGTACAAACCGGGCCAAATCCAGACACTTTGGGTCTCAGATATGATTCCTCAAAGCTGCTGTAAAGCAAGCTCCAGTTGCTCCCATCTGGTGGGCTCTTCCAAATCAAAATGAGTGTTAAGCAGCTGAACTGTGGGCTTTTGTTGCTGCTTTTGTGTTTGCTTGGAAGTGGAAAGTGAGCTGATGCTTCCCTACTGAGTGAGGCATTGTGCTGAGGTAAACTGGTGACTGAGTGGTTTGCTGGAACCTGAATTGGCAAAATAAATCTACACTCGCTCAAGCATGACTTGGGGGAATAAATCTATGTTTTATGGATAAGGGAATATTCTCAGAAACTGCAATGTAATTGAGGATAAGGAGGTCAATGTATATTAAGTATGACACTTCTAAAGCTAGAATTTGCATGGAAAAAAGGAAGGAAGAAAAGCAAAACCTGCAGGGAATTAAATGCTTGTGAGGCAGTGCTTATGTGTTGCTTACCTGTTCATCTTAAAAGGTACTTTTTATTTAGCAATTATCAGAAATGTGTTATTTGTATCTGGGAGGGAAACAAGTAAATAGTTTAAACACACCCACCTCCAGATTTAGGAGGGAAAAATGGTTCAAACAGCAGCCATTCCCTACAAACCTGTTAAATTATAGAAAATTCCCTGCCCAAGCATATACAACTGTTGAAACTAGGGGTGTGCATTTGGTATAAACCGAGCCAAATAAATACCCAAATAATACCTTATTGGTATTATTCTGATATTTCCTAAACCAAATCAGATTTGAGAATCTGATTTTGCTAACAAATAGAAAATCCTGAATAAAAGCCAAAATTATTCAGCTTTTATTTGGTATATTTGGCAACACAGAATAGTGGCTCAGGGGGTGTTAAAATTAAAGGGAAACACCGGTTTCTGGCTGTTTCTGGCTCTTTCCCGCTGTTTGCTCTGGTTTTCAGGGCAACATAACAGAGGAAGAAGAGGGATCTCTGCAGGCCAGTAGCAAATGCCCCTTAGGGTGCTCCTAGAGCCAATCACTGCAATGCATTTGCAAATGGCATTGCATGGAAGGTTTGCAGCTTTGCAATATTGTTGTTGCTGGCTTCAAAAGTGAAGGCCAGCTACCTACCTTTCTTTTCTTTCCCAGGGAATAAGAGGGAGGGGAAAAGGGGCAGTGGCAATTTGGTCAATAGGATTTCAAGTTGGGGGAAAACATACACTGCTCTTTAGCCAATCACAGAAGTTTGTTCTCTTTTGAAATTCTTCTGTGAATGGGCAGAGAGCATAAAAGCAAGGGTATGACTGAGCTAGACTCCATTGCTGAGAGGTTTGGTTGGAGATTGTGTGGCTCACACTAATTTTGGTATTCAGGAATATTTGGCAATACCATTACTATTTGGGTTCAATATACCTGAATCTGAAAATAAGATTTTTTTTCACACCCCTAGTTGAAACACTGTTCTATTATATATTATTACCCTCCCCTTTAACATGTGAGCAGCAAAACATGCATAGAATGCATGTGTACAGATTTTCAAAGATGGCAGCATCCTGCATGGAAATTTCATCCTGTTTCATCTTTCCATCACAAAATAATACATATCTTTGCATGGACAAAGATTCTTTTGTTGGGTTGGGGAAATCAACCATAATTTCATTTCTTTATATTTGTGTTTCATTTATAGTGTAGTATTTCTCTTCAAAAGAATTTCCTAACAGTATATGAAGCTGTCTTATACCAAGTCAGAAGACTGGTCTAACTCAATATTGTATAACTTAGGCCCCGGTCACACGGGCAGGAAACTGCAGAGGAGAAGCTTGGCTGTTTGCCCTGGGGCAAACTACTGTGCAGTTACGTGATCAGACCTCCTGTGGAGGTCCTGTGGAGGTACCGTGGAGGTTCCATGGCAAGGGAGAGGTGCCGATCACAGGACAAGACGGCGCACAACGAAGAAGCGCACGCCGCGGCAAACTGTTTTTTATTTTTGTGTACATGACAAATGTGCATGCTCCGTTGGGTGCGCATGCGCATCCACAGAGACTTGGACAAAGAAAAAACACCTTATTTGCAAGGGGACATGGGCAAGTGCCGGATGCCACCGGAAACGCGATCAGACGCCCGCCCTTGCCCCGCAGTTTCCGGAAACTAGTACCTCCAAGGTACTAGTTTTTTGCCACGCAGTTTCAGCTGGAAGCCCCGGTTGAGCCATGGGAGTGCTACGCTTCCCAGATGTGCTGGTGAGATTGCGCCCGGAAACTCCGGCTGTTTTCCGTCTCACTTGTGTGGCTTCTGTTACGTGTGACCGCAGCCTTAATATTGTTAACTCAGACTTTCAGCACTTCTCTATGGTAGCAGCAGAAAAATGTCCTTCCAACACACAAGATACCTGAGCTGTTTCCCTTGGAGACACAAAGTTCAACCTTAGAGCATGTGCTTTGTCACCAAGCCAAAGCCCTTCAAACTTAAACAATAAGATGTTTGTAAACAGAAAGTTGAGTTCATGAGTTCATCTGTTACCCTTGATAAGATATAAAGCACTTTGCTTCCTTGGATCCTAATCTTAGGTAATTCTCTTATGATCACTTGCTCATTTTAAGCTGTATATGCTATAGAAGGATTTTATCAGATGCCATACAATTAGATTAGTGTCACCTACAAAGTGGCCTTATTAAAAGCATGAATGTCATCACTTACTGTTACTCTCAACTGGAAAATCCAGTTAGTACTTGTAATACTGAATGGTGTCTTATCTGGCCCATTACCTATCCTGACAGCATTTAGTGCTTCTAAATACACTTTAAATCACTTTGTTTAACAACACACCTGAGCTCCTAAAATAACCTCAATCCCTATTCTCTTAGCAGCAACATCAAATGCTAATTTAAATAGACTGAACTAGCTGATTATGTTTTCAGCTCTTTCCATTGTATGACTATAAGAATGCATAAAATGAGTCTGCTCTCTCTTGAGCTATATAGTCATGATTCAGGATGGAGACAATAAATTCCCAAATACTTGCTGCATAAAAACAGTATTTTGGAGAAAGCACATGGAAGAAATTTCTTATTGTGTGTATTTCCAGTAGCTTTGCTCTGAGACGGGGGGAAAAAAGGCATACAGGCATTCTATTCCGTTATTGATACTGGATTGTTTCCATAGAGACATGAGGCTGGGAACAAATATGTTTGGTAACTGTAGCACACCCCAACTGGAAGCTCTTTCCTTTATAATTGATTAGCTCACTAAAAATTAAAGACATACTTTTAGGATTTCCGTCTTGTAACAGGGCCCATAAACCTACCTAAAGTAGGGTTTTCAAGTGGGGTTAGTAATTAGCTGAGTGAGGGAACAGTAATATGGGAAAGTATTTATTAAACAAATCTGCTTGAACCCTTTGTCTCTCCTTAACTCTCTCTCTCTCTCTCTCTCTGTGTGTGCTTGCCCACAGAGTCACTTCTTGTAGCTGTTCCCTCAATCTTTATCTTCTTGTGTCCCTGTGTTATTTCCCCTGCTTAACTAACTCAGTTCCACATACATTGATACATTTTTCCTTTTATAGTGTTAATAAAACTATATGCAGATTTTAAAGAATCAAGTTTGACCTCTCCAAGTTTTACTCAGTTTTACTCAGTTGTCAGTTGCACTACTGGCAAAGTCATTTTCCCCTGCACATACCCTGTTTCTCCGAAAATAAGACCTACCCAAAAAATAAGCCTTAGCAGGATTTCTATGCATTTGTGGTATAAGCCCTAGTGTGTCTTCTTGAGAAAAAATAAATATAAGGCAGTGTCTTATTTTCGGGGAAACACGGTAGTTAATGTTTGTAGTGTTCAGAGAAAGTTGAGTTATACTGGTCAGTCTATCATTCCCTTAATCAGTAGGATCTGGGAGATCTGGGATACCTTCCACTCACAGAAAGCTGGAGGGGCCCTGTTTTTCATCCTTAAGTTGTCTCTCTTTCTGACCTACTGATCAGTTTATTTGTTTTGACAAAAATTCACTTGGCCATTTTAACTGCTGATTTGATTTCCCCATTACTCTAGAGTTACGCGGGGGAGGGTGTCTGGTGATCAAATTCTTACTGAGTCTGGAGGACTATGAATTTTTGGCCTTGGTCACATAATCTGGGATGGAAGTGAGACTTTTTGCCCTGGAACAAAATGAAGCGCGGTAGCTTGATCAGACATTCTTCCGAAGCTCCGTGCTCAGGCCATCAGCTGCCGATCACACATTGATGTGATGCATGGCAAAGAAGGGGGGGAAGAAATAAGTGGCATGGCACGATCACACATGCAGCGATCACAAGCAGCCGCTTCCTGATCAGATGGGCATTCCCCCCCCAAACCGGAGCTACTGCATGTGCATGACCATGGGAGTGAATCCATAGAACATTGGGCATGCGCCGCGCTGCCTAGCTCGATGGTGAGCTGGTGCATCAATTTTGCATTTGTGGAAGACCTCCATCTTGCAGGCCCTGCAGAACTGTAAGAGGTCCCAAAGGGCAGTGATCTCTTCCAGGAGATCATTCCACCAGAATGGAGCCACCACCAAGAAGGCCCTGGCCCTGGTTTTTGCCAACCTGGAATCCTTTGGGCCTGGAAGAGTCAACTCATTTTACACCCCTGAATGCAGTGCTCTCCAGGGAACATGTGGGGAAAAGCGATCCCTCAGGTATGCTGGAGCCTTACCATATAGGGCTTTAAAGGTTGAAACCAGCACCTTAAAGCGAATCTGGTATGCTATCAGCAAGCAATGCAGTGCCTTCAGTACAGGCTGGATGTGCTCTCGCATGAGGATACCCATCAACAGCCTGGCTGCTGCATTCTGCACTAGTTACAGCTTCCAGATTTGAGACAAGGGCAGCCCCATGTAGAGAGTGTTACAGTAGTCCAGCCTTGAGGTGACCATCGCATGGGTCACTGTTGCCAAGTTGTTGCATTCAAGGAAGGGAACCAACTGCCTAATAAGCCAAAAATGATAAAAGGCTGGCCTAAGAGTGGTTGATACTTGGGCCTCCATTGTTAAGGAGGCATCTAAGAGCACTCCCAAAAATCTAACCTCCAGCGCTGGAACCAGCTGCACCCCATTGAAGGTCAGGAGTGGGATCCCTACCCCGGACTGCCCTGACTCAGGCACAGGACCTCTGTCTTCATTGGATTCAAATTCAGTTGGCTCAGCCTAAGCCAACCAGCCACAGCTTGCAATGCCTTGTCCAGATCTTCCAGTGTAGAGTCAGACTGGCCGCCCAACAACAGATAGAGCTGGGTGTCGTCCGCATATTTTATTTATTTTTTAAAATTTATAACCCGCCCTCCCCGTGAACAGGCTCAGGGCATACTGGTGACACCCAAACCCATGCCTTCGGGCAATCTGGGCAAGGGGGCCCATGTAGATATTAAATAACATCAGGGAAAGTACTGCCCCTTGGGGCACTCCACAGATCAGTGGGTGCCTTTGGGATAGCTGTTTCCCCAGCTGTTCCATTGCCTCCTTAAGTGTTCCAGGGAACAAGCCCTCCGAGAAGGACTTGTTAATAATCTCCCTTAGGGCACCTCAAAACCCCTCATGACCCACTTTAATAAACCATGATGGACATGAGTCAAGGTGGCATGTGGTAGGCCATACAGTCAAGAGCAGTTTGTCAACTTTCTCTAGGCTGGGTGGACTGAAATAATCCAAAACCAGACAAGAAGACGTGCATGGGGCCTCAAGTTCACTCACTGTTACACATATTGACATGTCGTTGGCAAATAACCTAGTTTTCATATGATTTCCTTTCATTTGTATACCAGAGATTTCTAAATTGCTTCTAACTGTGATGACTAGGGGCTCGATTGTGAGACCAAAAAGAGAGCAAAAAGAAGAGTCTGTGTGCCTCGTTGTAGGGGAAACTCTTTAGAATTAAAATCATTTATATATAATGTAGATTTAGGAAATGAGTATATAGATTTAAATGAATGTTTAAATTTTTTCCAAAGTTCATATGACACAATAAAATTTGTAAATAATGAAATTCAACTGAATCAAAAGCCTTTTCTATATCTAAGTAAAGAAGGTTGTATCGTGTCGATTACAATAATGAATGATATCTATCATTTTTCATATATTATCCATGATATCTCACTGAGGGATGAACCCAGTTTGTTCAGAATGTACATAGTTGGCTATTATTCAATTAAGTCGCACTGCTAAAAGGGAAGTAAAAATCTTATAATCACAATTTAAAAGTGAGAATGGGTGCTACAAGTTTGGGTATGATTTGTCCCTACCTTGCTTTGGCAAAATTATAATCTTAGCAAAATTTCATGTTGGTGGGATATAATTTTTGTTTAATATATAAATAATTATGATAAAGGGATAGCTAGTAAATGGGGAAACTGTTTATAATATTCAGAAGAAAAACCATCCAGTCCTGGAGCTTTATTGCATTTCAAAGATTTAGTTGTATCAATTTCTTCTTGAGGGGTTATAGTACTTTCTATATATTGTTGGTGTGTTTGCGATAATTGCTACAAGGGGCATTTTGTTTGAAGGTAGGAATTAATCTCAGATTCTAATGGATTAGTAGAACTATATAAAGACCTATAGTATTGTTCGAATATCTGTAGTGTTTCTGCAGGGAGGTATGCAATTTACTGTGCTTGTCTCATATACAAGTTGCAGAACGTTCCTGTCATCTCTGTTTAATCTTACAAGATAAAAAAGTAAAGCTTTGGGTCTTCTAAAAGTGAATTTATGTTTTAATAATAAGGGTTTTTTTAACCTGCAAGATTTCTAATGTTTCCATATTTTTCCTTAATAATAAAAGTTGTTGATAATTTTTTCTACAGGTTTTCTTATGTATGTTTTCCAAATTATGAATTTGAGTTTTCAACTCATTTTGTAATATGTTTTTATAGGCAGGTGACAACACAATATATTTACCTCTTATCACAACTTTGTGAGCATCCCATACGATTTCTAAAGGCACTCCACTGTCTAGATTATTATCAAAGAAAGCTTTTATCTCTGTTTCTATAGCTGAGAAAGCAGCCTGGTCCTCTAGTAAAGCATTACTTAAAAACCAGTTAACTTGTGTATGCATTTGTTCTTCCCCAACTATCACAGAATCCACTGGAGTGTGGTCAGACCACTGTCATATACCGATGATGAAATAACTTTAGGTATTAAGGTGTCTGAGATATAGTCTAATCTGCTAAAGAAATTATATTTGGAAGAGAAGTAGGTGAAGTCTTTTTCCATACCATGTTGGTATTGCCATATATCACAAAGATTAAAGGATTTAAATATTTCATTCAGGATTTCAGGGTTCTGTGGTGATTTGAAAGGGTTAGAGAGTAATCTGCCTGAAGTGGAATAACCTAGTAAAGAGTTGGCAACAAAGTTTAAATCATCTCCTATTAATATTGTCCTGTCGCTAAACTTTTGAAGTTTTGCAATAGTATCTTTTAAAAACAAAAGTTGTCCCATATTCGGAGCATAAATAGAGGCTAAAGCTAAATAGAGGCACTATTCAGGAGACCTTTAACAAAAATATAATGACCTTCTGGGTCTTTCATAATATCTAAACTTTGAAATCTTATTGTCCTGGCAATTTAGAAGTCCCTGATGCAGTCAATTGTAAAGAAAACCAATTAGATAAGAAAATAGGTAAATATTGTCATTTTTGATGCATCTCCTGGAGAAATACAATGCCTGCCTTAGATTGCTTCAAAGAGTTAAAAATTCTTTTAAACTTTATTTTGTCTTTAATGCCTCTACAATTAAGAGAGAGGTGTTTCACTCTATCCATAACCATCTGTAAAGTTCAAAATTAGATCCCATCACCAAATTCAACTGCTTGTGCCTACACTTACAGCTAAGGTAAAACCATTAACTCCAAGCTAGTGTTAATGTGCCTGTCATAAGATTCATAAAGCCACATGAGTGAGTAGCCAAATTGTCCAACTGTAATAAAAAAGAATTGGACACAAAGCCATGCCTTAGTATAGACTCAAGTCAGGTAAGGTGCTATAATAAGTAACTCCAACATCGTACCAACAAACAATCCCGAATATTAAATCCCCTATCCCACTCTCCTCCCAGCTTCATGTTGAGAAGACTTCCATCCCTCCTCCCAAAACTCACAAAACAGCAAAATCCCCATGCACATACAGGATAAATTTAAGAACAACAAGGAAAATAAAACTTCATAAAGAATTAGGGAATCACCGGAGACGTTGTAAAGGGTGTTGGGCTTAAACAGCCCTGCCATCATGATTCCAAAAAACAGAGAGAGCAATGCAAGCCCCCCCTCCACTGACAGCCTTAAAAGTAAAATAAAATACTTTTTCTAGACTCTGGATTTATGTTTGCCATATATTATGATCTGATCAGTTCAGGTTATAGTGATGTTCTCACTGGGATCTTGCTCCACTACCATGGAGATGAGCTAAATTCCAGTTTTCATTTAGAAGATTTTTTTTAAGGAGGAATGTAGGCTAGTTGAGAGCTTTAAGGCTTGGAGAAGATTCTGCCCTGCCATGGGCTTGCAGAGCTGTTCCCAATTTCGCCCAGCTGTAGCGGATATCTGCCTCCATCAGGTTAGGAGTAACTGGCTTCAAGACTCATTGGATTTGCAATGTCTCCTCCGAAATATCTGGAAACACCAGATATTTTTTCCCCCATTAGATTGAGCTTCTAGTAGGATTCATTGTTTAGTGCAGGAGTCCAGGAATTCCACTAGAATGTCTCTGGGCAGTTGACACCCTTTGGAGTTTAATGGGCCCAAGCAGTAAGCCTTGAGTATTGTGGGTGCAACTCCTTTGTCCAGGTGTAGAACCAATGCTAACCAGGACACCATGAATGCCTGGAGCTCCATCGTACCTTCTGTGCTTTCTTGGAATCCACAAAATTTTATATGTCGGTCTCAAAGTAAGTTTTACAAGATTATAATTTTTTTCCCTTGCCCAATTTTCATGTTGTTTTAGGTTCCTTTATTTTCTTGGTTGGCAAGACTTTTTTCCATTGCAGATTCCACCATCTGCGATACTTGATGAAGTGAAGTCTGCAGATTTTCCCATTGCTCAACCACCGGTTTAAGTATTTCATTAATAGTCTCCAAAATCTCAGTTTTAAAAATTCTGAAGGAGTCTATTAAGTCCTGCTTCATAAGTATTCCTTGGGTTGGTTGTAGGTCTGCAGAGTCGGTTGCCTTTTGGATTCCACTTCCCGTTTTGGCCCTGCAGTCTGGGAAGCAGTTTCAGACACACACACAAAAGTTAGGGACTTCTTCAGCGACTTTACTCTTTTAGTATGAATCCCCCCAAATTTACCCATTACTGTGGGTGAATTCCAAAGCCTCTATTGTTGTAGCCACGGGTGGAGGAGAAAATTGGGGTGAGAGGCCACTCACTTAACATCCACCATCTTGAGGCTTGACACCCTGCCCCCTCCTCACTGCCAGTTTTTGAGCTTTACTCTTTCTCTTGCATTGACTTTGAACATGGTTTGTTTTGCCACACCTTTACAATTGCTGTCCATATCCTGGGCATTTGTCTTTTCTCTTTTCATGGCTTTTGTCTCCATATAAGCATTGCATTCTAGGTGCAGCTTTTACTGGGCAGTTTTTTCTATTTATTGTTCAGCCCTAACCACAGTTGTACAACATGCACATTTGTCTCTGATGGGCTTGTTAATATTCTGATCCAGTCTTTGGAAATTTCTGCTTCCATGGTAATTTTTATATAACAATCCGGTGTTAAATCTGGTTCTCACAACAGTTGCCTCTGATATCTTGTCCCACATGCAGTTCTGTCTTTGGTAAGAGAGCATACGATTACCCCAAAATTATAGGTTGCTGCTTGTGTTCTTAATGCAGCTACATAAGCACTCCTCTTCAGCATACTGCTGCCTCAGAAATTACAGCACTACACAGTTTCATTCTGTTTGGATATACAGTATTAATCTAGTGACTTGAATAATTGCTCCAGGGTACAACCAGTGTTGAGGCCAAGAGATCTGCATCCCCTCTTTCCTCTGAGGTATTATAAAAGATTTACTCTTCACTTTTCTCCCTCACCCTCCAAGGCAAGATCCAGATACAATTCCAATTCCTCCTCTCCCCGTCACTTCCATGTCTAGGCTACATTGATTGCAGCAAAGGGCAGCAGTAATGGAGGCTTTGGAAGTGGCTTCATGTTGTAAAAATCTTTTCTGCTTTAGTTATGCCAGCTGGGGTGTGCTGCTAAACTGCTGCACTATGTTTCAATGGGATTCATAATTAGGTGAGAGTCAGACATGAGTTATATGGTAAAGTGTTTATTAAACAAATCTACTTGTAAATAACTCCTGAATTCTCTGTCACTCCTGAAGTCTCTCTCTCTCTGGGCGATTTCGCAGTGCAGCCGCCATTTGCCTCGACACAAACATGTCCATTTCACACCCGAGGCTGCGGGGCTGCATTTTGACTCACAGCTTCGCCCAATTTCCTCTGCAGTTTCGTGATCCTGGTTTTTGAGGATCACAAAACTGCGGAGGAAATCGGGCGAAGCCTCAGGTCAAATGCAGTCCCGCAGCCTCGGGTGTGAAATTTACATGTTTGTGTTGAGGCAAACGGCGGCTGCACTGCGAGGCAGCTCTAGTGAGAAATCGCCCTCTGTGTGCGTGTGTGTTTTGAGTAATTGCTTCACTCTCTGTCTCCACCTGGGTCCCTGAGTTACTCCCCTTATCCACTTTCATAATGAACTCAGTTCCACATACATTGATGCATGGGGGATGCAAAAATAGTCATGGGTTCTCTGATATGTTTTGTCACTGTTCCTGTTGTCATTTCACCTGCAGTGGTGAGCAGACCTTCAGCCAGTGAGGGAGGAGGTGAATTAAAGCACTGAAGAGGGATTGAGCAATTGGAACTGTTGTTGTTGTTCAGTCGCACAGTCGAGTCCTACTCTTCGCGACCCCATGGACCAGCTCCTGCCAGGCCCTCCTGTCTTCCGCTGTCCTCTGACGTTGGCTCAATTTCATGTTCATTGCATCGATGACACTGTCTAACCATCTAATCCTTTGCCGTCCCCGTCTTCTTTGACCTTCAATCTTTCCCAGCATCAGGATCTTCTCCAGTGAGTGCTCCCTTCTCATTTGGTGGCCAAAGTATTTGAGCTTCAGCCCACTTTTGTGCTCTCCTCTTTTACCCTGAGCAAGAGGCTCTTTAGGTCCTCTTCCCTTTCTGCCATTAGAGTGGTATCGTCTGCATATCTGAGGTTGTTGATCTTTTCCCCAGCAATCTTAATTCCCGCTTGTGATTCATCCAGGCCAGCATTTCGCGTGATGTACTCTGCATATATATTAAAAAACAAGGTGACAATATACATCCTTGTCGTACTCCTTTTCATATGCTGAACCAATCAGTTGTTCCATATCCGGTTCTAACTGTCGCTTCTTGGCCCTTATACAGGTTTCTCAAGAGACATGTGAGGTGGTCTGGTACTTCCATCTCTTGAAGGACCTGCCATAGTTTGTTGTGATCCACACAGTCAAAAGCTTTAGCATAGTCAATGAAGCAGAAATAGATATTTTTCTGGTACTCTCTTGCTTTCTCCATAATCCAGCGAATGTTGGCAATTTGATCTCTCGTTCCTCTACCTCTTCGAAACCCAGCTTGTACTTCTGGCAGTTCTCTATCCACGTACTGTTGAAGCCTAGCTTGTAGGATCTTGAGCATGACCTTGCTAGCGTGTGATATGAGTGCAATTGTGCGATAATTTGAACATTCCTTTGCATTGCCCTTCTTTGGGATTGGAATGTATACTGACCTTTTCCAATCCTGTGGCCACTGTTGCGTTTTCCAAATTTGCTGGCAAATTGAGTGCAGCACTTTAACATCATCATCTTTTAACTGTTAGGAAGCATTTAATTAGTCCTTATGCATGATGCCCAATCTCTTTGGATTCTCTGTTCTTGGGTGGAACTGCTAGCATGGTTAAGGGGGCTGTGATTGACTGACCCAGAACAAAGACCACTGTATGTGAGAAATAAATGGGGGGGGGAGTTCACTCTGTTCCCAGAAGAGGGAACCAGGCAAGTTCCTTGTTGTCTCCAGCAATGGAACTGCCTCCCCCTCTTCAACATTTCCTGTACATTAAATAATGTGGTCTGACCACCGGGCTGTGTGAGAAGGGTAGCCTAAAAGAAGACTCTCAGGGCTAGGATCCAATTTTTTAAATGTTTATTCAAAGTATATACAGAGGTAGATGAATGGGAGCAACTGGGAAAAAGAAATACAAGACAAAATAAAAATACTGCTCCTAGTTAACTCAAAAGTTCCAAGGTTTTCTTCATGCTTCCCATGTAATGTGGGTGAAACTTTCCAGATTTTGTAGCTGAAAATTTACAAAGCTCTCCAAGCACTGATTTTATGGGTTCAGTACAAAGGAAGGTTTATAACTAGTTTATAACTAATTGGGAATTGTGGGGCTGTATTCAAATGCTCCCTTCAGAAAGGTCAAGACCAATTAACTGTTCCCCTAGGATCACTTAGCTTTTTTGGTGCTGTATGCAAAACTAAAAGCAGATTGCAGACACAGAGGGCCAACTAGAGTTTCCAGCCATGGCCTGGCAACCAGCAGGAGACAAGATGGGTTCAGTGACACAGGGACACCATAATCAACAGTGTGATGTTACTTCTGAGAAAAAACTGGAAGTGATGTCACACCACTCTAGGGATCACAAGAAATCTATGGTAAAACCATAGAGTTTCCACCGATACCTAGAGATGACGTACATTACTTGTGAGTCTTTCCCAGAAATCATCAGACTATCACCTGACTGCCATTTTTTAAAGATTAATTTTCTTCTCCTAGCTGCAGCTGCGGCAGAAGGAAACAGGAGGTGGGGTCAGTGAATCTCCTGTCCCAGGCAGAGGGTTGGCAACCCTAGCAACTGTCAAGGTCTTCTAAGCATTGTGTAGCATATGTGTCAGATAGAGAGAAAATTTCCAAGAGGTGGTTCATTAAATATGGATGAGATTACACTGCCCTCCTTTCTGTAGGCACTTAGCAGACTACATGGCAACTAGCTAAGTGTTCAAATCTTTGAAGCTGACATGACCTGCCCAACTAGGGAAATGAAGTTCTGGTCAACTAAGATCCCATTAAAGTGCTCTTTCCTATAGCTTATAAGCAAGGGGGTGGTATTCATTCATTGCAAGAACCACTGCTGTCTTGTCTCTTGAAGCATAAGGAGATTGCAAAGAATTTGTCCCGTATCTGATCGATTGATTAGATTTATAACCCACACACCGTTGTACAATAGGGCTCAGGGCTGGGGAGAACATTTCTGATATACAATTCAAATATCAGGTAAAAAACAGTTAAAAAGCAACCTAAACTATTCAGCAAAAAAATTACAGGTGATGCATAAATATACAGCTTGGCATCCTTTCCTGGTGGGGGGAGGAGGAAAGATGAACCAGGTAGATGGAACATGTTGCTGTCCTCAACCATAAGCTTGGTGCAACATTTCTGTCTTACAGGCCCTGTGGAATTGCAATAAGTCTCACAGGGCCCTGATGTCATTCAGCAGAGAGTTCCACCAAGTAGGCACCAGGCGACTCTGTTTCAGCCATCCAACCATGGCTTCCAGTCCCTCAGCCAAAGTGGCTGGGGTGGTATCTGGCTAGCCATCCATCAACAGATATAGCTGGGTGTCATCTGCATACCGATGACACCCCAGCCAGAAACCAGTTTGGTGAGAGGGCGTATATAGATGTTAAATAACATTAGAGAGAGGATCACCCCTTGAGGGACCCCACATTCCAACAGTATGTTGTGGAATGTAACTGGATAGCAGCCAGTTGTACCAGCACAGATACTTTGTATCTAAGGGTTAGTATTTATGTTTTTAAAGGTATTTTAAAACTATTTTTAAAGTATGTTTATGCTTTCCTTTCCTCTGAGCGTCTCAAGATCCAAGGCAGCCAAAAACAGTATGAAAACAGTTTGACAATGCAAGTATTAAAACAGTTAAAAAAACCACCCCCAAATCTCCAGAAATTTCCCAAGTCACAGTTGGCAAACCTATCACTGTTTGTGTTTAGAAGTGTAGGACTTATTAACACCATATAACTTCATACAGAGTTGCGAACAACCTGGAGGAAAAAAATGTCCTGTTCATTTAGCAGAGGCTTAACGGTAAAGGTAAAGGTTCCCTTGCTCGAAAGCCAGTCAAATCCGACTCTAGGGTTGCGGTGCTTATCTCTGTTTCAAAGCCGAAGAGCCAGCGCTGTCCAAAGATATTTCCGTGGTCATGTGGCCAGCATGACTAAACACCAAGGCGCACAGAACGCTGTTACCTTCCCACCGAAGCGGTACCTATTTATCTACTTGCAATTTCTTGCTTTCGAACTGCTAGGTTGGCAGGAGCTGGAACTAGAGACGGGAGCTCACTCCGTCATGCGGCAACTCGGATCTCGAACTGCTGAACTACCGACCTTCCACAGTTCAGCATCTTAACCATTTGAGCCACCGCAGCAGAAGCTTAATGGGATGTTATTTACCTCTTTGACATGAAAATCTTCAACTGCCCATTTCTACACATTAAGGCTCTGTTAGAGATGTGAAATATTTGTTCTCCAGGTTGTTGACAACCATAGCTTAATGTTATCAATTGATGCACAGTAACCCTTAAACATGGGGCATGCTAATGACTGTATATTATTTTTGGTTCCAGATACATCAATTTATATCTATTTTTTCCCATTGAAAGGACAAATATAGAAGCCAGTTGAAGAAGAGAGAGCAAGAAAACTATACCCATTCAACAGTTGAGATTAAATTATTCTTTCTTATAACTGGAAACTTAAGAAAGTTTATGGAAGAACCTCACTTTAAATTTATTTAGCTATCAATGCATTTTAAAACCTTTTACTACATTTATCTATGTAATGCAAGTGAACATCAGAAAATGTCAGAAATGTGTACATTTTAGATATGTTGACATAAATAAAAACAGCAATATGCTAGTAAACCTGTTGGGGAGATAAATGGCTTCAATTAGCTTTCTCATTAGTTTAAAACTAGGGTTATTTCCTTAGCCAAGAGTCATTTGTCTCATTTTAAAAAAATTATCCCATGATTTGAAAGTGCTTTGTCTGATGAACATTCTGGTGAGCAGAGAAAATTTAAGAGTCCATGTTCTCCTCTTTTACGTAACAAAATTTCTACTTCAGAAGCTTCTCATGAGAAACTTAAAAACTCAAGGAGCTAAGGATATCTCTGTTTCAGGCCAGGGTGAAGTACTATAAACAATGATATGGTAGTTATTTATTCAACTTTTTTGGCAGCAGACCTTAGGAACCATCAGCAGAGTCCTCATAGGAGAGGAAAGATGGATCTTCTAATTAAATATTAAATACTTTGCTTTGTTAAAGCTTTAGAAAAATTGGAAATACAATATATGGTTTTGTCTAGAAATATCCATTGGATTGTATGGACCCATTGTGCAGACTGAATTTTGAGTCCAGATGAGAGAGACCTCAGTTTAAATATCTATTCATTCATAAAGCTTGCTGGGTGGCATTGGTCATGTCACCACCTCTCAGCCTGATCTGTCTCCCAAAGCAGCTTTGTGAGCTCTATCCTTATCATCCTGAACTGCTTAATAAATAAAATATACAGTTTCCATCCTTATCAGAACAATATTTCTTGTATTGTGCAGCTTGCACAGAGGAAATATGTGACTGCAGCAATCCTGTAGCTTGTGATATTTAATGTGCTCCTGCCGCCTATGGTAGAGGGGGGAAGCCCAGAGCCAGGCAGACTGTTGCCATGGCCATTAAAAATAATTAACAATAATGGGCAGTAGACTGAATCTGGAGACCAGGTATATCCGTCACTGAAAATAATGGGTGCTTTACCTGGCCTCCAGAATCCCGAAGCCAGGTATAACATCCATCATTTATAGCGCCGCCGCCCCCCCCGGTCTTCCCACGAAAATGATGACCCTTTAAAATGTAAAAGAACAATGTGGAGTAGAGCAGCTGAGGGCTTCTTCTCTCACCTTCCCTCCCCAGTCCTGCTGTCCCAGGGAGAGGGGGAAATTGGCACTAAAATGTTGTTTTAATTGTTTTTGTGCATGATTTTCCTGTGCAAAAATTTTCCAACCAATAACTGGCCCCCAAAGCAGAACCCCCTGTAATTTCAACATAATAAAAAAATCATGCCCTTTTTTGGGGGGAAAGACCAGAAATTGAAACTTTTTAAAAAGCTCACACCCATTGTACCCATTTAAGAGTGCCTTGAGTGCTCTAGAGTTCCACACATTTAGCATGTTTCAGTCTGATTTTTCCTATCTAACTAAATTATTTTAGGAGAAGCACTTCATAAGCATCACCTAAAAAAAGTCATATGCCTCAGTTTTCTAGGCCATCACTAAATTTAACATTGGCCCCATAAGAACATAAGCCTCTATATATCCTCTTCCAACCACAAAAAAGTATATGCTATTTCATACCTCAGCACATCTTAGTTGTACATTTCACATAAACAATACAGTATTGCATAATTAGAATATGCTACTTCTTCTACTTTAATTACTTTCGCCTTAAATTCTACGCTTGTCCCTCTTTAATTGCTTTCTCCTTGTGGTTTTTGTTTACCCAGCAAAACATAAGAACATTTTAGCAGTGCAGCCACTATGGCCCTATAACTCACAGAGTAAACTAGGATTTTAAATTGCACAATAACTCATTCTTATGGAACTTCAAGTGGGACCATTTCATTTCCCCCCCTTCCCATCAAAGTCTCAAGGAAAGAATGATGTTAAGATGGGACATTGCTTGTGGGACCAAAAGAAATTCTGGATGAAACCATTACTCCAGATTTTTCTGGTAATTTACACAAAACCCACAATCAAAGGGAGCTTCATCTCTGCATGGTTTCCTTTTCGGAGATTAAATATATATATATTAGTGTGGTAAAGCTTTAGGCTATGGCCAATAAAGCTGTACCATTAAAGGAAGGAAGGACTTCCTTTTCTTTTGTATGAGAAGGGAAAACAAATATATGCATGACCATTGTTGTGCCTCAGTTGCTGTTTTATAGATCAAACTAGGGAGCAAAGCCCATTGTGGATTAAGACAATGGGCCCTAGAAAGGTAGGGTGGGTGGGTGGTAGATAGATAGGTGGATGGATAGATAGAGGGGTTTGGAGAAAGAGAGGAAGGAAGGAAGGAAGGAAGGAAGGAAGCCCCAGAAAGCTGGCGAAGGTGGGAGGGAGTAGTGAAAATTAAGGGGGTGGTGGGGGTTGGCTGAGCGCCGCCGTCATTGCCCCTCGCCTGCTGCCCCCAAAAGCTGGATGAAGGTGGGGGGAGCAGCGAAAACGGGCTGTTGGGGGTTGGCTTACCATCGCTGCTTCTGGCCTGCCGCCCCCAAAAGCTGGCAAAGGTGGGGGGAGTGACAAAAATAGGGTGACGGGGGTTGGCTCAGTGCTGCCGCCGCTGCCCCTCGCCTGCTGTCCCTGGAAACCTGTAGGGCTCCGAGGGGTCTTTGAAGCTGGGAGTGGGTGGGCGGGTGGGGGAGGGGGGAAAGGCGTGCGATAAAGGGGGATCCAGCCGCGGCAAGTGGTGATGAGCTGCGGGCGCCGGCCTTCCACTGATTCCCTCCAGCCCTGGCTAGTTGGGCAGGGGGGAGTGTTCTGAGGTGGGACTTAGGCGACACAGCCAATGGAAGCTGGGGAAGCCTCTGACGGACAGCTCAAGCCTCCAAACACTGTTGGTGCACATTTTCTCTCCGCTGCGTGATGCTGCATCTTACTCAATTATATATAAGGGAGAGATGCTTACACAATTGAAAGATTATGGTTGTGGCCATAATGTATACTTATACCCAAACTTTGTACATAACCTCCATTACTTTCAACATGCATAGGATGCAATCTTATGATCATTTATCAGGCTGAAATTTACAGTCCTAAGCAAACTTAGAAGTAAAATACACTGAACCAAATGCAATTTATTTCAGAGAAAGCATGAGTCAGGATGTAAAACTCTCTTTAGTTGCATCTTAAGGCCTCAATTCAAAGAAAGTTTATTGCATTCAGATTCCATTGATCAGTGTTCCGATTTTGAGGAGATTTACAGTGCCATTCTAAGCACGTGTATTATTCTGAGCCCTTTTAATTCAATGGGCTTAGAAGGATACGATTGTGTTTAGGATTGCACTATCAAAGCAACTATCTTACTCTAGTTTACAGCAAAAGGAGAATAAAACAGGAGTTCTAAAACAGGTTCAGTGAAGGAGACAACAAGAAACTCATTAAGAGAAAGGAAAAAAGGAACAATTTTGTTCTCTTTTAACAATTGTAAACATTTATTTATTTCAATTTATATCCCACCTTGCCGGGCGAACTGGCATTTATTAATGAATCACTACCTGTCACTTTCTCTCATTTGAGAAGGGTTAAATATCCTTTATATAGCCCTTCTTAATATCCTATAAAATCTAGGAATGGTTCTAGAGCACTCTTCCAAGCAGTGGTAGGATTGGAGGGGTATTTTTGCTTTTGTGAGTGCATGAGCATGCACATGTTTGTGCGCGTCTGTGCCTGGAAGTCATGGCAACTTCTGACTACTCCTACTAGGGCACAGATGAATTCAGAGAAGTGGTTTAATAGCCTGCCTCTGGCCTCCCAGCCCTGGTATTCTCTGGAGGTCACCTATCCAAATACTTGCCAGGGTTGGCCTGCTTAGCTTCTGAGATCTGACGAGATTGGGCTTGCCTGGGGTATCCAGGTAAGGGCAGGGTTTTTTAAAAAAAATGTTATTGACTTGTGCACCATGATATCACTGCTGGGAAAAACCCAGAAATGCTGTTACTTAGCTCTAGGAATCTGTGGAAACTCTACTTGATGACACTTCCTACAAGTGATGACCTGGTACATGTGAAAGTCCATGCTCCTCCATGTCCCTACCCCACAAACTCTTGCTTATTGCCATGCTCAACCTGACAATCCTAATCACTAGCGGTCAAATAATCCTTATTTTTTCTTTTCTTCAAACCAGTTTCCATAAGCTTGTCTCACCAACATAGTAACAGTGACTTCCTTCCAGAGGCTGATAGCTCTCATCACTTCCCCTTCAAAATATTGGACTGCCTTTCTTTAGGACATTGTGTGTCTCACTCCCAGCCAGGCCAACATTGGCTTTTGCTGTCCTGACTGTTTTCCTCAAAAATATACAAGCAGCCAAAAAAAGAGGGGGGGAAGCCAGTGTACAATGCAGGAAACAAAAAAGGACACCACTGGCAAAAATATATAACACACAAACAAGTAAGCAAGTATATAATGATCAAATAAGCATAACAGCAAGTATAATATAATTCAAATAAACATAACAAAATGATATAATTGATTTATATCATATTTGTTATGTTTATTTGAATTATGTTTATTTGAATTATATTATACTTGCTGTTATGCTTATTTGATCATTATATACTTTCTTACTTGTTTGTGTGTTATATATTTTTTGCCAGTGGTGTCCTTTTTTGTTTCCTGACTGTTTTCCTAGCAAAACTTGTTTTTTATACTTTGGATCACTGCCTTGTCATGGAGAGGGGGCTTGTGTAGTTCAATGAAGCTGTGGGCTATGCCGTGAAGGGCCACCCAAGACGGACAGGCCACAGCAGAGAACTCAGACCAAGAGTGATCTCCCTGGAGAAGGAA
>NW_015171036.1:0-3586 GCF_001447785.1 Gekko japonicus | reverse complement strand
CCCATGCCGGAGCGCTGCGGCCCGCGGGAGGCCAGAAGAGGGTCCCCAGCCACGTCCTCTCTTTTTCTTCTTCTTTCCTTCATTCTCTTTCTTTCTTTTCCATTTTCCCTCCTTTCCATTCTTTCCCTCCTTCTTCTCTTCTTTCTTTCCCTCCTTTAGTTCTCTAATTTTCTGCTTTCCCTCATTCTTTCCTTTTCCTCTTTCCTTCCTTTTTTCCTATCTCTTTTATTCCCTCTTTCCTTCTTTCTTTCATTCTCTTTCTTTCCCTCTTTCCTTCCTTTGTTCCTTCTCTCTTCTCTCTCTCTCTTTCCTTCCCTCTTTCCTCCTTTTGCAACCCAACTTGTAAGAAGGGGTTTAAACTTTAAACCACTTCTCTTTTTGCTCCCCCCCCCGGCCGGCTGGGGAAGGGGAGGCTTTGGAAGATGCCTCCCCCCCTTTTGCTTCCCCTTCTGACATCACTTCCGGTAATGTCAGGGGGCGTTGTGTATGCTAATGAGCTATTATGCTAATAACATAGTAGCTTATTAGCATATTGTATGCTAACGAGCTCCTGCACCTCTTTTTCTATGAAATTACCCCTGGGAGATCGTATTTTCCTGAGGTATGTATTGTAACATTCCTCAACTCCAGCATCATTTTTAATATTTAACATAAGTTTCTGTTGTTGTTGTTTTAATAAACTTTGTTCTTGTTGACTTCTAAAATAAACTATCTAGTGACAGTCTTTTTACCACAGTTAGCAATTCAGGTTTGAGTGAGTTATACTCAGGCCTAGATCCTGTCTCCTTGAACTAGTTTCTCTTTTAATTTCCTACTTGGAACCTCAGTAAAGGGAGATATATGGGAAATTATATCATAACAGAGGAAAATTACTGTATGTTGTTGTGTATGGTTTTATGTTTTTATGCTTTTAGATCTTTGTACATCATCTTCAGCTCCACAACTGTGGGGATAGGTGATTAATAAATGTAATGTAATAAATAAAATAAATAAATAAATAATAAAAATCCTGAGAGGTGGTGGTTAGTCGGGTGTGCATTATGAAATTCCCAAGCTGAAGATATACACAAAAATAGCTGGGTTGGGTCATCACCGTAATTGTCTAGCGTTCTTGAGTCAAAGCTATATGGAAAAATTGCTGGGTTTTGTCATTGCCATAATTTTCTGGAATGGTAACACAAATCTGAAATTCTTAGGTATTACAAAAAGTTCCTCCAGGAACAACCTGTGCTGTTTTTCATCTTTGGGTGTGACGTGCTCATCACCCCCCCCCCCCCCGATTCTTCTGGGAGCTGAGGGCACTTGTTCAGGAGTGTATAGAATTTGACCTGGAGGTTCAATTTGCTCGAAACTTGGGAGCTACTTAGTGATGCCATTAACTTCACAAGCAGTTTTCTCTAACCCTTGGGTACTTTTCTGTTTGAAAATAATGGGCCCGAACTTCAGATATCCCCCAAAAAACCAAACAAACATGGGTTTGATCCTTGGGCTGGTAACGTCCTACCAAAAATAAGCAATCACTCCCCAAAATCCTCCTGAAGCCTGAATCCAAAATAGTAACAAAATTTTCTCTGCCCATATCCCTAGTGGTTAGCCCTGTGGAAACCCATCACAGTACTTCTCCTGTTCATTTATTTAAATTTATTTTTGTATTTTGTAAGGCATTTCGTGTTCCCATGGGGGAGAAAAGCAAAGTAAAACACTTAAAATAAATGTGTTAAACAGTATAAATATTATACTACATTATTGGTATAAAATAGTGGAAAGTTAATAATTGGCTCTGTAGGTGGTGTCATTGTGAAGGGTTTTGTTTGATGGATATTGGATTAATTCATGTAACAGTAATGGGATCTAGTCCACATCCCAACAATTTCTCAGCAAGAACACCATGGGGCACCACATCCAAAGCTTTACTAAAATCCAAATAGACCATATCCACACCATTCCCCTGATCCATCAAACTAGTAACTGGTAACTGATTTTAAAAAAATAAGATTGGCCTGTGTTGGTTGTGTTGGTTTTGTTTGTTCTACCCACCTCCAGCCCACTTTTCAATGACTGAACTGTGGCAGTCAAATTCTCTTCCCTCACTAAGATGAGCAGTTCTTTCTTTCTTTCTTTCTTTTTTAAAAGGCCATTTTTAGGGCCATTTTTTTAAAATAAGGGGAGATCCTGTAATGCCACCAATGACAACACATGGAATTCACTGCCACAGGAGGTGGTGGCGGCTACAAGTATGGACAGCTTCAAGAGGGAATTGGATAAACTTATGGAGCAGAGGTCCATCAGTGGCTATTAGCCACAAGGGATATAGGAAATCACAGGCCGGGACAGGTGATGCACTGTATTTTTGGTGCTTGGTGGGGCAACAGTGGGAGGGCTTCTAGTGTCCTGGGCCCACTGCTGGACCTCCTGATGGCATCTGGTATTTTTGGCCACTGTGTGACAGAGGGTTGGACTGGATGGGCCATTGGCCCGATCCAACATTGGCTTCTCTTATGTTCTTATGTAATGTCAGCACCCTCTCTTGAAAGTCCTCATTATTTAAGCCACATGTGGAAGAAAATAAACTGATTCCACACCCATGAAAATGCACAGGGAGGGCAGATGTATGGAACAACCATGCCCAAACTGATTCCAATACTTCTTTTCCAAAGAAAATCAGATGGAAGATGAGTGTGTAATTTCAGGAAAATTTCAGATCCCACCTGGAGGCTGGCAGAAGAGTATCCAGAAGTCACTTCCAGGTACTCACTAAGAAGTGAAAAAGAAAAAATAAGGCCAAGGCTGATGATGCAAAACAAGGTTAAAATATATTTTATTACTCAGTTAAAATTCCTAGAATTCCTATGCATTTCACCAACAGCCTTCATTGGGAATTGGTAATATATAATACTAGAAGTAAGGCCCATTGTGGGAAGAAATACAACAAGCTCTAGAAGGAAGCTCCAGGTGAGTGTTCCAACTGTGGCTGGTGGGGCGGCAGAGGGAAAGGGAAAATAAAGGGAGGCAAGTCATGTTTATTTCCTTCTGTTTGGCTATAAGGCAAAGCTGTCTCAAGTCATTTTGCTGCCCCAGGTGGGTAGTATGGGAGGAGAGCCACACGGCAATAGGTATGGTTTCCTACACCCCGACTTATGTTGATTTGGGGCTATGCAGTGGCAGCTTGAAAGCAAGAAATTGCAAGTAGATAAATAGGTACCACTTCGGTGGGAAGGTAACAGCGTTCCGTGTGCCTTGGTGTTTAGTCATGCCGGCCACATGACCACGGAAATGTCTTTGGACAGCGCTGGCTCTTCGGCTTTGAAATGGAGATGAGCACCGCAACCCTAGAGTCGGACTCGACTGGCTTTTGAGCAAGGGAACCTTTACCTTTACCTTTTAGTGGCAGCTAAGGTAGAAAACAACCTCCTCCTATGGTCTTCTTGGTTTCAAGGGCCCGGAAAGCAGTTCCATAGCCAGTTACGGGGTTGCCAACTCTGGGTTGGGAAATACCTGTAGATTTGAGGGGTAGAGCCTGGGAAGGGCAGGCTTTGGGGTGCAGAGGGACCATAATTCCATAGAATCCAATGCCCAAAGCAGCCAT